>NC_083345.1:44237574-44557785 GCF_019175385.1 Lycium barbarum | reverse complement strand
CCATATATATACCTATTATGTTGAAAACACGATTAATATAACATTATAATTTGTGTTTCGTATCCAAAGCTTTATTATATTAGTGTTTGCTATGAATATAAAGCTTGTAAAAATTTATTAATACTTTTTAAAAGAGAAAATTTGTTTAAAAGGGAACTATTTTCCTCTCTTTGAGACAAAATAATAGCAATATTTAAGCATCAGTTGATACTTTGAATTTTAATTAGATTAATTTAAAGGTGTAAAATATTCTATTGTTAATGTATGCAGATTGGACATAAACAATACTTATTATTTTTTATCAAATTTTGATTTGGATAATTCTAATTCAAATTATTAAATTAATTTTACATGTTTAAAACGAAACAAAGTAGAAATTTAATTTTCTATTTAAATGAAGAACTGCTATTTTTTAATTTTTGGTGAATATTCTTGGTTTAGCTCATTTTACTTGTCATGTTGTCTTTTACACGTTTTTTTAAGAAAACGTCAATTAGAATTAGAATTTGACTAATTTATTTTATTTATTATTTGATCTCCATTTAATATTATTTTTTTCGTTTACGACATTAATCTCTTTTCATATTTATTAGAGTAAGAATAAAAATGAAAAAGTAATTAAATTCTATCTTATTTTAAAATATAAATATTTTAAGTATATTTATTTTAGTAAACATAACAAATAAATGACATGATAGAATAACAAATACAACATTTAAATATCTAGATTAGATCTCAGGCTAATATAAAAAAAGAAAGGAAATTGTATGGTTTGACTACTTAACCTTTTGAAAAAAAGCAATAATATGAGATCCATGTTTTTTGTTGTACAATAATTTTATTTGCTCCCACTAATGGGTTGATACGCATGTGACAATGAATCCATCATTATTGACTTAATGGGGATACTTTGGGAATTGCATGAATATTGTTTGATTTTTTAATATGAGATTTATGTTTTTTTTTATATTGCTTTTTTTTAATATGAGATCCACTTTTCCTTTTCTTTTTTATATTATTTGATTTTTTTAGTATTGATTCATTTTTTTTTTATATATAAATTGGAGGTGGACGACGAAATCACGCCAGCTCATGCTTCTAATATAGTAAAAAAAATTGAACTTTACTGTTGTTGTCGGTGTCGTGGAAAAGAAGAAGAGTTCATGTGTGGTAATGATTGGCAATCGTAACGAGGAGTAAAGTGAATGCCAATTGTATGTCAATTATTCATTTTCAGGGACAGGTCATAAGCAATTTTCTTCTCGAATTATCCAATACTGTAGTAGCTAGGTGGTATATTTGGCCTGACGGAGGAGCAGATTTTAGTTTCCGTACGTATCAGCTAGCTTAAATCTTTATTGAAGCCATTTGGCATTTCTATTTACTTGTAAAACATAGTATTCCCTAACCATAAACAAAAATAAAAAAAATTAAGAATCTAATAATGCAATTATTCCCATATAATAAAAATATATTATTTTTGCTATTGATTAGAGCATGCATAAGGAGTAATCCTTTTGACATTGAAAATCCAATAATATCAAGATACATATGACTTTTTCCATCATCATTTAGATGTTACTTTAACTTTTCACTTTTTGTCTAAGAGTAGAGTTAAAATTAATCAATTTATGTCTTAATTTCTTAAGGTAATACTTATTATGAGAGAATTTCTTTTAACTAAAGTGACCTTTATTATGGAACGGGGAGTACTAAAGTAGAGCAAATTCCATGGATTGTCATCCACTTTATGTTCATTTAAATATATTGCTTTTTATTACATAAAAAGCCTCTTACTTTGCTCCGGTTATCACGAAGATTACTTTTGCCGGATCTTATAAAATTACCACCTGAAAAGTGATATCGCATTCTTAGTTAGTGCATTTGATTAATTAAAATAGGATTAATGTACTAAACCACCATTATACCTATAATATAATATTCAAATCAGTAGCTGAGAGTTAGTTTCTACCATTATCTCCTTGAAATCATGTTCCCGATGTTGTTTAAGAACTTCCTGTTTGCAATAAATTTTTGATATGCGGAAAATAAATTGCAATCACAAACAAAATATGACGAAACAAGAATATTTTATTGATAAAAATTTGTGAATACAAATCTGTTTATTCTCTTAATTCTTCTCTCCTGAATTTTCTCCGAAATTCGAGAACCGTTAGTAGCGTAATTCTCGAACGTAGGATGGCTTCCTTGTGATGTATTTGATCTCCAATAAAATCTGGCAATTTAATAAAGCCAATATCCGATGCCTTGATCTCTTTCTGAATATCCCAAGAATTTATGGGATTTTCGAGATGTCTTTTCAAGAGAATACGTGCCCCTATATATAGGCGTGAGTGTTACATCCTGTATTTTTCATACGTTAAATTGCGTCGTAAGCTAGTCGAAGTGAGCTCGAAGGGTAAGAGTATCTTTGAGGATTATAAGTGTTTATAGAGGTTGGAAGTTAATCGAATAAAAAAGAATAAGTTTGGGCGAAATGTCCCGACTTATGGAGTAACTTACGAATCATACATTAGAGGTACGGGTCGATGTTATAACCCTTATTATTAAGGTAGTTCTAGGAGTTGTTAACATGCTATGAAGGTATTGTTATGAGGTATTTGAATCGTATAATAGTTTTATGTTAAGTGTTGAAGTCAAGGAAATTGTAAAATAAAAATGGGGTGATCCGCCCACCAAATTGAAGGTCTACGAGTCTAGTTTTCAACTCATTAAACCGTTCGTCGATACGATGTCGGGGTAGGGAGATATACACGTTTTACCCGGACTGCGCAGGTAGCCCCTTTAGGACCCACATAGGCGGTGGATAAATCCACCTATTTAAAAGGGGTGCTAGCCTCGTTTCGGGTCATTTTCGACCAGCTCTCATTCCTCACAGCATCTAAAGACTCTCTAAAGGTTTGTACATGATCCAAAGGTGAAATCAAAGGTGGATAACATAAATCCAACGTCGGGAATCTCGTGACGCTAGTTAGATCAAAATCTTCTAATTTATTATTGAGTTGGAGGTTTTCTTGTGAAGTAATCTCAGGTTAGAAGTCATTCTTGTTGTTTGAGGTAAGGTTATGTCTCTTCTACATGTATTTGAGCTTGTATATGTTTTGGCTAGATTGTTTGGTTGAGAATCTACAAAGTGAAGGTCAGAAATAGTTTTTGAGTTTTTGTAGTATATTGGACTATTTTGGAAGTTGTTCATGTTGTGCATCCCAACCTACTTTCTTTTCCTATGTAGTATCCAATTTTCTCCTATAGGATGAAACACGTTACTCTACCTATTCTATGCTAGCATCTTGCAGAATATAAATTGCAGGTAAGTAAAGAACGCAATGATTTTTACGTGAAAACCACCCGGCTCACAATGGCGATAAAAAACACGACCTAAACCTCTATAAGATTTACACAAACTCCACTACAATGGTGAACCTCTACAAATTCAAGTTATAGACTTTGTAACCTATGAACTAACCTCTAATCTCTATCTTACTAATCTCTCTAGACTAGTAAGCACCCTTAAAGTCGATCCCCAACTTGAAGTTGAATTTACAACGTTTTTGTATCTAACTGTAATGCTACTAATAAAGCGGATAAATATACAACTTGATAGCCCAACCTAATACAAGTTTTCTAGACTCAAGATCTACCCCCATTCTACAGCTTCTTCAATCTTCTTCTCGTACTAGAGATGCACGCCTAGATTCTGAATATTCTTGATAAATCTTTTGATAGCTCGATATTCTGAATTCTCTCTTTGTGGGTGTGCTTCCTTCTTCTTGGCAAGACTAGGATATATATAGCATTGTGTGCACAGCAGGTCGGCAAACACAAAACTCTCTACAAGCAGGCCTATGAGATATATTAGGGTTTGTATTGAATTGGGATTCTTGCCTTTTGGATTGACTTCATTGTCCTTGTAGGAGTCTGAAGAACCTTGTTTAATTATGGCAAGGAATCCTATAAACTTGACCGACGAGTCTTTACCATAAATCTGCAAATACTAGTTGTTGTAGGACTTGCGTTGGGACATGTTCACGAACCTGTTTCATCCACCTGGTTCGTCCGCCTCTGAATCTCTGCATTGTCTGAGATGGAACATGTTCCCGAACCTGATTCATTATCCCCTTCTCGTTCATTCCTCCGACTTTATCGTGAGCCTGTTTTTGTGATGAATGATGGAACATGTTGACAGATCTATTTCATAGCATCATGCTCTTTGCTCTGTGTCCGTATTTCTTCAATTAGATTTATTCATTGCTGGAATAAATCATGTGTTCATCCTTGTCCAGCTCTGTGACTCTGATCATGTTCTTGCTCTGTGTTGAAACATGTTTGCAGACCTGGTTCATATGTTTTGTCTTCAGCTCTCTTTATTCAAACAAAATACTTCTGAGTCATCTTCACATTATCTCTTCATGATCTATTTTCTTCTGATTCATTCGTCACCTGCACCTGATGAGTCCTTGAGATAAAACATATTTTTCATGCTTGTTCTATCTTCAATGAACTGCTCCTGACTGAGTCATCTTCGTCTCCTTTGCTCTGTATCTGTCTCAGTAATAGATCATGTATGTGGATGGTTCATTATCTCTCTGATTTGATCATTGCACTTGTCTTTGCATTTGCATACTGTTGACACCTACTTTCGTCCCTCCATTATTCCAATTTATTTCCTTGGGCTTCTAAATTTATTGACGAGCTAAATACTTTATTTTCACTATTATTTTTATTGCTACTACTATTAATATCGTTACTTTCATTTTCACTATTTTACTATCAACATTACTAGCATTACTTTATCACAAATTTCAAAATAGTTCGTCATCATTTTATTTTCGGATTTTGCGCTCGTTAAATTAATTATACTTTATCAAGTCCTTTATTTTCTACATATTAATCACTAATTATCATAGCATATATTGTACTAGTTATTAAATTAGAAGCCCAAAAAATAATTAAAATAAAGGAGGAAGGATTCATATTTTCAGCCAAATAAATGGCCCGAACGACCAGCCCATTACCCCTAAACCACCCGAACCGACCGGCCCATTACTCCATTACTTGACCCGGCCCAATGAAACAAATACACGGTCATCATCTAAACCTAGCGAAGAGGATCGGCGCCGCTCTTTCTCTTCAGCCCTCTCTCTCCCTAATCTCTCTCCTCTTCAATCACACGCCGCACCCTTCCCTTTCCTTCCCCTGTTCCTCTCTTTCCTTCATTTTTAGCAAAGATTTACCTTGCTTTAGCCATAGACAGAGGTCGTCCGCCCTTTTCAATGTAAGATTTGGATGGTTCCACAACCAAAAGAACCCCAAGTCTACAGTTATCAACGTTTGTCCCTTTCGACCTCTGTGCACGCGAAAGCCATTTTCGACTAAAATACAACAAGTTCTTTTTGCATCATCAGCATTTGTGCCTCCATTTTCGGCAAAAACTTTTATGGTTTTGTTTGTTTTAAACGGTAATCTTTGACTTGAATTTTCTTTCGAGGTTTCCCTCCTTTGCCAAGGGAAAGATTCGAATCTTTTCAAAAGATGCGAATTTGGAATTAAGTTGAACGAATTTCATTCTGGAACCCTATTTAGGGCTGTAAATATATCTTGAAAATCTGAGAAAGGGCCGCCTGAACCCCTCCTAAAATATTTACACTTTTTTTCACTATACCTGGGAATATTCAGTTGAAGGATTAAGTCGTTTTATTCTTTCTGCGGTCACTTTAAAAACGAGTGTAGATCGGAACTTAAAGCCCCGTTCACTGCACCACCAACAGGTAAAATTTGATGCTTTTCGACTTATCGTTCTGTTAAAATTATGTTAGTATAGAAAAAATCATGTTTAATATCTTGCTGTCGCCATTTGTGATTCGAAAACTTGTTTGCATTTCTTATTTCGCGTAGTAGCTATAGTTGACGAATGATAAATAGACATTAAGGTTCGCGTCTTAGTTTTTACCATTTGTTAATAGTTAGATATGTTTTATGAAGGCTCCATAAACCAGATCATGTTAACTCTATTTTCTAGAGTTTCTGAATGTAAAGTTCTTCTCCCAGTTTCATTTCAATTTGTATGAGTTTAGTCAAGTTAACCTTAGTTTGAAATGATAATTAGTTCTGTCTTCCATGTCCCTGGTCTTAGAAAGTACGAACCGTTTACATTCTAGTACTCTGTTATATATATATGAGCTTAGACTAAATGGGCTAATTCTCCAAGACTCTAATCTGATTGGTGACTCAGTTTTTTTAGAATCAAATATCCTTTACCTTCTTGTTCGAACCTAACAATATGATTCGTAATCCCATCCTTGCTTTCTTTCTCTCATGTGAACTAGCATAGGATATAACATGAAGACTATCAGTGTGTTGGTTTGTTTTAATTAGTTTAAATTATCCCTGAATTCATATAAGTAAAGTCCGGCTTGATTGTATATGAGTAATAGATTTTATAGCTGAAAGATCTTGAAGTCCTCTTTTTGATCCCATCCTATCATCTTCAGTTTTGTTCCTGTGTATTTTTGATGTCTTAAGTGTTTGGATTTGTGTTCTGTTTCTGTTAGATTTCAGTGCAGTTAGTTGATTGAATTTTTAAGTGTTTAGCTTTACTTGGACTCTGGAATGTTTTAGTTTGGTTATGCTTTCCTTTCCCCGAAAGTAGCGAAGGGGGCTTTAAGGAGTTAGAATTTGTGCACTCATGTATTGAACTAACTCACCATATGATAAAAGGCAGAAGAAGAGATCTATTATAGGGATTATTACTTGCCAAGATATCAATATTTGTTTTCTTAATGTTCGGGTCTAAATGTTGGTTTTTATTGGTTGGTAAATCACAAGTTTTTCTCTGATTTGGAAGTCATGAGAGTTTGGGGCAGAACTCTTAGGTTACAATTAATATGGAACCTTCTAGTGCTAATTTGCCACATTCTTATTGAAGAATTAAGTTTTGAGTCTAAATTGTGCTATGTGTTTTAAAGTTGGAATGTTGTCATATGACCCATCATTAACTGAGACTAATCTGATAAAGAGATTTGATTAAGCAAAATGCACTAATTTTTGAAAGGGACTAGGATCTGACTCTGCCCTCTTTGTCCAAACAAAGTTCCTACTTTTATTGAAGTTTGATGTTGTCATAACTCTTTTTTTTTTTTTTTTGTTGAAATATCAATAGCCCTTTAGGCTCTTCCTCACTGTTTTGCTCGAAATAATAATGGTATCTTAGTGTGTTCCTCTAACATTATTAATTTAATGTGAATGATAATGTGGTTATGGATCTGCTTATACGTTTCCTTCATTATTAAACAGTAGAACGTCTCTAACTCCTTCTCTTTTACTTTGTTTATTTTGCATGACCACACTGGAGCCGAAGAGTTTCACTTTGAAACTCAACGACGCTGCTATCACATGGAGCCCGTACATGCTTGTCGTTCCCAGCTTTTCGCTTAAAAGCGAACCAAAATATGATCTTTCTGTTGAGAGTCAATGTCGGTTGCAGATTATTTTGCTTCCAGTAGAACGTCTCTAACTCCTTCTCTTTTACTTTGTTTATTTTGCATGACCACACTGGAGCCGAAGAGTTTCACTTTGAAACTCAACGACGCTGCTATCACATGGAGCCCGTACATGCTTGTCGTTCCCAGCTTTTCGCTTAAAAGCGAACCAAAATATGATCTTTCTGTTGAGAGTCAATGTCGGTTGCAGATTATTTTGCTTCCGCTTGTTTTCTACTTGTGTTATGCTTGCTTGACGATATCTTTTGCTAAATTATGTGATCATTATTTGTCTTCTGGTTTGTTTGCTACTTTAGCTAAATGACAAAGTGATTCTGATCTCATTCATGTTGTTAGTTGATCTAAACACGTTAGCAATGCTGAAATATACTCACTTCATGTCTAATTAAATATATTAGCAATGCCTAAGTTATTATGATTTATAACCAGCTTCATTTAAAGTTCTACTTTAATTAATAGTTAACAAGTTACTATAGGTTTGGAGTTTGTCCAAATGTTTTTCACTAAAATATTTATCTCACTAAGTGCCTAAATCAACCAAATAAAGTCTATTTATAAAATTATTTTTTTAAAATTTGCATTAGCCATCTATCTATCTTATCTAGTCATTTAATATATATATATATATATATATATATATATATATATATATATATATATATATATATATATATATATATATATATATATATATAACTGTTAAAATCAATTAACCCTTAGTTATTAAGTTGTTTCAAATATTTATTAAACGTTGTACAATCCCGTACTTCCTTTGGTTTATTTATAACTAAGGTCTTTCTATGCAAACTATTATCTTTTCTACAAGTTTTATTTAAAACAACATGTTTATATTTCTATTATAACCTTAGCGACACTCACAAGCTATTTTCTTAAATATTTAGCCTTAATTAATTAATATAAGTCCGGTCGGTTAACCATTGTTAATGGGTTTTAAAGGATGCCTAATACCTTCCCTTTAGACTAATTGAACCCTTACCTAGAATCTTAAGTTTCGTAGACCTTAAAACGGAATTAACTTTAGAAAAAAACTTTAATGAACCTTAGGTGTCCTAATTCACCATAAATAATTAGGTGGCGACTTCCTTAACTTTAATTAACCCCGAAATTACCGGAATGTTATAAACTATTCCGACTTAGGTTAAAATAGGGTATAACACACACATGTTTCAATCTAGATTCATGTGTATGCTCATTTCTGTAGCTTCTTTGCAATGGAATATGTCTATGGACCTGTTTTAACCGTCCTGTGTTGCTTTCTTTTTTAGACCTTTTACATTGTCTGGAACCTCTGCTTCATCTCAACCAACTGTCTAACTTTGTTCAGTTTACCTTGTCAATTATCACATGTATCTAGACTTGGTTTCTTTGCATTGTAGGTTCACTTTGTCAATAATTAAAACTTCACACATGGCTTTATGCCAACAGTTCCAAGTTGAAGCAAGCTATAATCTGAGTTGTTTTGGTTGTATTGAAGGTAAGAGATCCTTTCCCCTTAATGTATATGAGTTGGTGCTAGTTATAGTTGTGTTATCTCCATGAAAATATGTGGAATAACAAGTAAAAGTTATAAACTAGTTTTGAATGTTGTTGTAATGGGTTGTTGGAACTGTTCTTGTGTTGTTAAAGGGTTGAACGTGTGATTGTTGGTTGTTAATGATGGTGTTTTATGTGTTGTGGGGATGTTATGAACTTGGGGATATGTAAAAGAAACAGGGAAGATGTTGTCCGATTATTTTCAAACCAAACTTGTTACTCGATATATGAGTGTTGTATCATTTGTAGCTTGACGCTAATATTATTATTGTTCATTGTAGATTGAAGCGTAGAGGAAATTTTTCCCAACAGTAGTAAGAGCTTGGTGTAAGGTATGTAAAAGTTGTCCCTTCCTTCCTTTTGGCATGAACCTATAACCAGTATGAGTCAAACGAGCATATAGGAAAAGAGTAATTCATAGAGTTTCTATATCTCTGTTATTCCATCTTACTTGTGGTGAAGTTATCCCTCATCGAGAGTCTATATTCAGTTAGAGTTATAGTATATCTAGTTGAGAAACAGAAAGTATATCATGCATATCATTTATAGCATCATTACATACATTTGCCTTCGAGGCTATGCATTCATCATCATATACATTTGCCTTCGGGGCTATACAGTGATATAGATTGCTTTCGGGGCTATACAGAGATACAACTTGCCTTCGGGGCTATACAGAGATACAACTTGCCTTCGAGGCTATACAGAGATACAATTTGCCTTCAGGGCTATTTACATTTGCCTTCAGGGTTATGCACTGCCTTTGGACCATTCATGTTGCCTTCGGGGCTATGCACTTACACAGGGACCCCACATGAGGCAGGATAATTTATTTTCAATATTGCATTCAAGACACGAGACAGAGACAGGTAGATATGTTTCCAGATTATCATTGAATTAATCCTCAGTTTACATTCAGTATATCTTGTATATCAGTTTAGTTTAAGTTTCAGTTATTCAGTTGCCTCACATACTCGGTACATTATTTTGTATTGACGTCCCTTTTGCCGGAGATGCTGCATTTAATGCTTGCAGGTCCTGATAGATAGATAGACAGGCCTTCATAGTAGACGGTATCGAGTATCAGCTAGATTGGTAAGCTCCATTTCATCCAAAGTTACCAGGTCAAGAGTTGGACTCATTTTACATACATAGACATGATGGGTAGACAAGGCTTTATCCGGACCACAGTACAGTTATGTTTTTCTTAGAGGCTTATAGACTTGTCTTGTACGTACAATATGTCAGCCTTGTCGGGCTTGTATATATTTGTTTGGGGTTTTGCTGTTTGTAGATATGCATGGTGGCCTTGTCGGTCCACATAGGTGCTTATATATATGTTGGGGAGATCCCATTTCAGTGAGATAGTTATTATCTACATATTATTCAGATTACACCCTTGTCAGCCTAAGATAGCATACTTGTGTTATAGATTGGCCTTGTCGGCCTAGATTGTTGTGTATGTTCAGGTTAAACGAGTTACAGTAGTACGCTCGAAGTCAAGTAAGACACCGGGTGCCGGCCACGCCTCCTCAGGCTTGGGGAGTGACAGTTTGGTAGGTTTAGTGTAGAATAGCCTCTAAGAAACCCTAACATACCTTAGAGTTTAAAGATGAATTGAACTTGTCTTGTAGAGTCTATTTTAAATCTGATAAAATTTTGATTTATACAAATACCCTTGACTTCAAGTTTTGTCGGAGTTTAGATTTGCTGAAACTCAAAGACGAGACTTGAAGTACCCATAAAAATGAAGCTTCCATCTTTGCAATTTTGTGGCTTCAGATTTGGCATATCTTTTTTATGAGAGAAGAGATGAAAGGCAGATTTGGTCCCACTGGGCGTACCAATTTGTTTGCAACGAACTTTTTACATGCGTAAAATAAATTGCAACCATAAACAAAATATGAAGAAACGGGAATATTTTATTGATACATATTTGTGAGTACAAATCTTTTTATTCACTTGATTATTCTCTCCTGAATTTTCTCCGTAATTCGAGGGCCGTTAGTAGCGTATTCCTCGAACGTAGGATGACCTCCTTGTGATGTATTTGATCTCCAAGAACATCTAGCAATTTGATGGCTTGATCTCTTTGTGAATATCCCAAAGATTTATGGGATTTTTGAGATGTCTTAATATGTGCCCTTTTATATAAGCGAGAGCTAGGATTTAATGTAGAATAGCCTCCAAGAAATCTTAACAGACCTTAGAGTCCTATTAATGGATTGAACTCGTCTTGTAGAGTCCTCTTTCAAATCCAATAAAATTTCTATGTCTACCCTTCTAATATCGCTCCAATTTCAGCAATGATTATTGTTTCTCGCATTTCCTGTTAGTAAAAGTAAGCCATCATCTTATAATTCTAACTGTATTGGACACTTCCCGAGGCACACATTTAGAATGGTATAAGCTTGTAGACACTCAATTCCTATAATTATCCACGCACAAATTTTAACTGACGGAAAGACATTGAACAGAAGTCACGTAACTTAAAAAATGGAAAATAACACTCTGTCTTGGACTCTTTGTGTCGATCAACTCATGCTAATTAATTTAAACGCAAAAGGGTTAAATTTGCCCCTTTACTATCGAAAATAAGCTATATATGCTCTCCGTTATATTTTTTCAACGAATATAGCCTTATCGTCATACTTTAGAGGTATATTTACCCACCCATTAAAACTAGCTATATTTATCCCTCACCGGTTAAAACTTTATTTTCAGCTTTAAAAAGCCACACGTCATACTCTTATTGAACAAAAGAACCAGCCCCATTTCAACCCTAGACCTGCCTAACCCACTTTATTATCCACACCAAAAACACTTTTATTTCTCTCTCTATCTGGAAGATGTTGTTGAGCCTACAAAATCAATTGTTGGTCGAAAGCTACCTAATCTTTCTTCTTCCCCAATTCCTTTCTCTTTTTCTTATGCAACAAAATCAAGTTTTATTAGATATAATTTACTAAATAAATACAAGGTGTAATTTATTAAATTATTCCTATTTATTAAGTAAATATTTTTTGAGAATTGAGTAGTATTAAAACGAACTATTTTTTAATGTTAAGGGTATGGATGAAAACATTGTCAACTTTAATCTTATTTTGGAACAATTATCTTGAGCTAAAACGATAGCTGGAATGGATGGGGGGAGTACTTATATTTGTTGGGAGGCGGGTGGATACATATATTGAGCTTTGTATTTTTTTGAAAAGTTAAATAAAGGAAAGGTTACATTAAAAAGAGTGAAATTAAATCTAGGTAACATAAATTTCAGTTTTATAATTACCATTTGGCACGATTTAAATAAAAGAAATATAGTGAAGTGCCTTACTATTAATTTTGGATTGTCCAAAAATCGTGATATTTTTTAAAAAGAAAATTAATTTCTGATAACAATTCATTATGTTTTCAACGTTCTATTACAAAAGTGAACTCTATTTACACTTTAAAATTCAAGTTAAATATAGCATGACTTTTTATAGTGAACCTTATAAAAATGGGGCTGTGTTTTCGTTAAATAAGAGCATGACGCGTGACTTTTTATACCTGAAACTTAAGTTTTAACAGGTGTTTTAACCGATGAGGGGTAAACCTAGCTCTAAAGTATGACTATAAGAGTATATTTGTTGAAAAAGTATAACGAGGGAAAAGCATTAACCGCTAAATTAATAAGAGTAGTTCTACCTACAATAGATAAAAATAGCTTGCTAACAAACTATCAACTAGGATTTATTCAAAAAAATAAAATAGTAAAATAAAGTTACTGAGTGGCCAATATCTTTTTGTAGTCTTCCTCTATTATTTCTCTAAGCTTCTCCTGTAATTAAAAACCAACGATTGTATCAGAGCTATGGTTCGCGAGACGAGTATGAAGATTGCATAATGATGGTGTAGGGTCCAGCTTATGTCAGTCTATTGGCCAGTTTGCTATCTTTATATGTAGATTCAAAGACTCATACACTTAAAAAAAAAAAAAAGTTAACTAGTGGGCTTTGGTGGTAATAAATACTCGATTGATGTCGGTAGCGCATGGTTAATCTCCAAATAAGCCTATAAATTGTGATCGGTCATGTGAAAATTAATTCAAGGGGAAGAATATTGGGTGTGTGTGAGTAAAGTCTCACATTGACAGTTGAAAAGAAAAGTGAACTACTTAGAAAGTGTTGTATCATATATTACTAAAAGTTGGAAGCTCCTACCTTCAAAGTTAGTTTATCATTTTGCCCCTACACTAAATCAAAATCTAATTAAACCATAGATTTAATTAAATAGTCATATTTTATTTACATTATAATTTAGTAATGACATTAACAATGAACGGTTCAGCTACACTGAATTGGATAAGTTAAATGGGATGACTGTTTCATTTTCCAATATTCATTACAGGTTGTTATAGTTGTGTAAATATTCTTAACTAGTGTATTTGACCGCGCTTCGTGCAGTCATAAAAAATTATATGTAATAGAATCAAATTTTATAAAAGATCAATCTTATTAACAAAATATTTTTTCATGTTTCTTTTAACATCTTACTTAAATTCTTTTACAAAAAATCTGCAGTAGTAAAAAACGAAGTCCTTAAAAGTATCCAATTTCTTCTGTTTCACATTCCTAATTCCCTTACTAATTCTCCATAAAAAGAATCCATGATTTTTCTATAGCACTTTACACCCTGGCCTATATATATTGTATGCTCCACATTGGTGATAGCAAATATGGACACATGTTATTATAAATGTAAATTTAATCTAAATTTTTCTAATATACTGTGAATGAAAAAACCGAAAGGAAACAGACTCAAAAACTGGAGAGAAAAGAAAAATAAATGTGCTTGGCCATTCATTAGGATATTGTTTTTGATTTCTTATTTGGTGCCGATATCCACCTTGAGGTGCAACTAAATCTGGCTTGCGTGGGATTAAAGCCCGACTTTGAAATAAGATACTCTATCAAAAGATAAATTATTTTCAGGGCTTAAAACTGAAATCTCGCATTCAAGGAAGTAGTACTTGCCACGCTCTTTTACTATTTTTAGTGATTTCATTAGAATATATATTTAAAGAATAAAAGGACAATAAACTTTCGCAACTACCGGCTTACCAAATTCGTGGAAAACCAACTATCTCAGGGGAGCAATTTCTTAATAAAGAGGTAAAATGATCAAATCGTTTGCTTATATACTTCTTTTAGTATCACCCTTGTCGAAAACCACAGTGCAACAATAACAAATTGATCTACCAGAGGCATCATATCCATCAAAACCTCAGTGCACACTCACTCCCTTATTGCTCTTCCATTACTGAATTCCGATTTATAAAAAAAAAATCTTCTTATAAGAAAAAGAAAATTTTATGTGTATTTATAGAATGATAAAGAATGGAAGAAAAAGAAGAGTGAAACTCAACTATCTAAGTTAGCTTCATCATTGCCCCTATAGGTCATAAAACCCAAAAAAGGAAGCTTATTTTGGAATGGCTTATGGCAGAATACGTATATTTTATATATAGATTTGCTAATTGACTTACGTTACACTTGAGGAAGTAATCAAACCTTTGAGTTCCTTTTTTTCTCCAAGAAACCATTGTGTTTCTTAGTTTTCTCCCGTAACTGTTGCATTTCTTCAATTTGGTGTCATTATTAGCATGAATATGTATCAGTCATTATTATCATACACCGGATACATTTCTTGAGTGAGCAACTGTTGAGGTTAATCATAACAATAGAGAACATAAATGTGCAATTATGTAGAGAAGTAATGAGGTGATTTTTGGACTTTTTAAATTATCACATAAATTCAAATAAAAGTGATAAAAAGCCAAAAAAAAAAAAGGAGTTAAAAGATAAATAGAAATGGTGGTCATAGAGAGGTGTCACATCACCTACTGTATGCCTAGCTTTGTATTATATATAGATATAGATTTAGATTACCATTTACATTATGGTCTTTTGAAATTTCAACTCTATTTGTTTTGTCCTTTGAGCTTCCATCGGTAATAACGATTTATGTAGCCTCTTCACATCTTCATTGCACTATATAGTGTGCACAACAAAAGTCTTGGTTCATTTTCTTCTTCCTCGCACAAATTCACCCTTTTCCCACAAACTTCTATTCGTGTGTACTTTGCTCAACTTCATCTTGACACATCTTTTTACGAAATTAGCCTTTTAGTAAACTTAATTAGCAACCATGATCATTTTAATGTTCTAAGAAATTGCTTTATTCCTATTTTTGTTGTTTACTTGTGGCTTTATCAGATCTGACATTTCAAATTCTTGAATGAATTCTAATGCAACTGTTGATTTATAATCGTAGTTTATTTTAAAGTTATGTTGACAGATAATATGTTGTCTGAAAAAGTTGCCATTAGGACCTAAAGCCAGTGATTCGTTCATACTTAAAGCTCTGAACATTCAAATTGTAAGTATATCTACTCGTGCTTCTATATATGATATGTGAAGGAAAACAAATTTCTACATCTGAAAAGCTAAGTTGTAAGTGGAAGGGTTTAAATTACGTATTATAGTCATGATTAAGATAAAGTTGATCTGTTACATTTTATGTATAATTGTTATTGTTTTTTTATTTTTCCTTGTCATCCTATTGAATGATATATTCCTGACTGCTATTGTTTAGCAGGTCATGAGATCTAAAGAGAATTATTAAGGAATTGCTGTCAAAGTTTGCAAATGTTGTCGCACTATCCTACCCCTAAACCAAGTTCCTAAAAATTATTCCTAATAATATTATTAGCATAAAAATAATATGTTTCAACAACCAGAAATGATCTCTTAATAACAGAGGTTCCACAAGAAAAGACTATTCATAGTCTTAATTCTCTTCTTCTTTTTATTTTATTTTGTCCTTTTATCTCATTTGTCCTTAGTCTGCATTAAATTAAAAAAAAAATGTAATTACTGAAGTAACCAAGAATGAAGTCGTGCATTAGCTGCTAATAAATTGGTAGATATAAGCTCGCCATTTAGTCATTTATTTTGATGTTCATTGTTTTACCTTAAACGAGAGAAATTTCATTCACCAAAACAAATACCATATTACTGGTGGTTGCAAAGATTATTAACAAAAGAATGAAAGTTTAATCTTATTTGTGCACACAATATAAATATAGCACTTTTGAGTCTCATTGAGTAAGGAGAAAAAAAAAATTACTTCAGAAAAAAAAAGTAATTACTGAAGTAACCAAGAATGAAGTCGTGCATTAGCTGCTAATAAGAGCCTGTTTGGATGGGCTTATAAGCTGAAAACAGCTTATAAGCCAAAAAAAAAAAAATTGGGGTAGCTCAACTTATATTTTAAGTTGCATTTTTTAAGCTAAGCCAAACGGGCCAACTTATTTTTTTGGGCTTATTTTAAGCACAAAATAGCTTATAAGCTGGCCAACCAAACACTCAAAAAAACTGAAAACAGCTTATTATAAGCTAAGCCAAACGGGCTCTAAATTGGTATATATAAGCTCACCATTTAGTCATTTATTTTGATGTTCATTGTTTTACCTTAAATGAGAGAAATTTCATTCACCAAAGCAAATACTCCCTCAGTTTCAATTTATGTGAACCCATTTGACTGGGTACGGAGATTAAGAAAGAAGAGAAGACTTTTAAACTTATGATCCTAAATGAGTCACATATATTTTGTGTGGTTATAAATCATTGCATAAAGGTAAAGTGTTTCAAAATATAGAAAAAGGTCATTCTTTTTGGCACGGACTAATAAGGAAATAAGTTCACATAAATTGAAACAGAGGAAATACCATATTACTGGTGGTTGCCCAGATTATTAACAAAAGAATGAAAGCTTAATCTTATTTGTGCACACAATATAAATATAGCACTTTGAGTCTCATTGAGTAAGGAGTGCCCTTTGTTAGAGAGCGCTTTACCCCTAATGTGGGACTTTTCGACGCGAATCTGGATTTAATCGGGCCCCAATACGAGTACCACACACCTGATTGGAAACCAAAAAATATATGTATAAATATAGATGGTTGCAAGAGGATTAATAAAAGACACAGTTAGTGTCTCAAGAAGAAATAATATGGTGCGATCATGAAATCAACCTCAAATTTAGTGATCGACATGAGATACCAATTAACATGGGATATACATGCAACACACGTGATCACAAACTAGTACTTTTAATGGTGTGAGTCCTTTTGAAAAAAACCGTGTTAACTTAGCTCAAAGGCGACAATATCATCCAATGTTAATAGTTGACTATTTTAGCCCAACAACAAACAATTTCTTCCACGTACGCTGTCTTGTTCCCATAAGCTGGAAATCTTAGATCGATGGAGACTGATATTTTAATTTCATGTGGGAATATTTTCTTTGTGCCAAACTCGAGATAATCAAATTTCACAAGTAGCAAAAGTCAATATTTTAATTACGATTTTGTGCAATTCTGAATCGAAAACAATATATACGGAATAATTACCATATAACTTGCTTGAATTAGCTTGTAATTTGAACAATATAAGTAGTCCTTTTAAACAAAGGATTAGTCATCAATATAGTATTATATATTCCTCCCTCCGTTCCAATTTGTGTAGCACCATTTGACTTGGCACGAAGTTTAAGAAAGAAAGAAAGACTTTTGAAATTTGTGGTCCAAAACAAGTCTTAGAGCCCGTTTGGATTGGCTTATAAGTTGCTTATAAGCTGTTTTCAACTTTTTTGAGTGTTTGGCTGGCCAGCTTAAAGTCATTTTGTGCTTAAAATAAGCTCAAAAAAATAATTTGGTCCATTTGACTTAGCTTATCTAAAGCAGCTTATAAGCCAAAAAAAAAAAAAGTTAGACTACCCTAACTTATTTTTTTTAGCTTATAAGCTGCAAACAGCTTATAGGCATAAGCCCATCCAAACAGGCTCTTAGATATTTGTGTGTGGCAGTAAATCATCTCATAAAGTTAAATTATTTCTAAATATAGAAAGGTGACACTCTTTTTAAAACCTATTGTTGAGTCGATTTTGAGGTCGCATTTTTTCCAAAACCGACCTCATGAGGTCGGAAAAATCAATTTTTTTAGATTGATTTTCAGCATTTTTTTAGTAGTGATGGTGCCATGTAAATTGAGACGGAGGAAATAATAATTATATCATCAGTTCCACCTTGTCTCTTAACCTTATGAAACTAAAGACCAATATGTTTAAATGATTTTGTCCTTTGCATGTTCTTGCAGAAAACGTCCTTGCACTGTTATCGGATGCTAATATAGTCACCGGCTTAGGTGCACATCTAATAATCTCTAGTTTTGTCAAAAAAATTCTCATTTAAAAAAGAAATGGTCTTGAACTAAATAATAAATTTTGCCTATTCCTTAGTTCCGTTGTCTAGTATGTTGTCTAAGATTGTAATTAAAATATCCCAACACATTTTTAGCAGAAGGGATTTTCGGCCCCATACTAATAGTAGTTAGTTTATAAGACAGCTACCAACTTTTGCATGGCCTAAAATTTCCTTTCATAACTGGATGTATTTATCCAGATTTTTAATCTTACGTATTGAAAATTCAATAACACTTTCAATACAGCCACATCATACATATTACATGCATAAACTTCAATTGCATATCCCTCTTATTATATCCCACAATTAAATGAGGCTTCACCTAAATCTTTTACATCACGAGATCGAGCCAGCTGATTGACTTTCAAAAGCAAGAGGCAAAGATCAAACTGAGGCATTTGGTTCATTTTTCGTTACTGTTCTTCCCCACGAGCTCAACTTCATAGAGAACCACATTTGTTACAATTGGGAATCCTTCACATTACAATAATTTACGCCAACAACAAGATTGACCTGAAATTTAACTATGTTTTGTATTCACAAAGATATCGTGAAAACTAGCTAATATCACCAAGACACCAACTATACACGCACAGTCATCTGCCAAAAAACAGTCGTAAAAAAATATAAAATCCCCATGGAAAAGATAAAAATTATGAACTGTTTCCAGTATTGTTGTAGATGTTGGTAGCAATGGTTATAAGGCTCGTCGCAACAGCTAAAAAAATCATAACCACTGCGATCATCTTGTCTTTTCTTGTAGATAAACCATGGACATCTCTGTCAAACAACAAATTAAGATGTTTAGCGCAAGAAAAAAAAAACATTTTCTAAAAGAGTAAAAGGTTGAGGAGAAAGATAAAGACCTTAGAGCAATTGCACCTGGGAATATAAAGGCAAGGCAAACATTTGAAGTTGATCCCAGGAACTGGAAAATGTACCATATGGATGGTATAGCAATTGCAGCTATATACGAGAAAGCTAACAAGATCAATGTAAGATACATGAATCGTTTGGTGTTAGTTGCCAGTAAATCATTCTTAGGGAATATGAGTTCGTTGATATTGGCCCTTAGAGAAAAATTTAAGAGTGGAAATACCAACATTAGGTGAAGGGCATAGCTTAGACGAACTATGTCATTTAGAATGGAACTTATTGCTGAAGCGCCGGAGGACTTATCAAAATTTACAAGTATGTCTGGCATGATTGAATCTCCAAACAAAAGGTAGCCAAAAATGCCAATTGAAAAATAGGTGGCTGTACAAAATGATAGTGAAATTTTGACTGCAGTGGTCATGGTTGCAGGTTTCCCCAGCTCAATTCCAATAGGATGAACTGCATCAGACAAAGTTAACTCAGCATGACCATCCCAAAAATTGAAAAGCAATTTCTGCCACTAAGAAAACTGAAATCGATGTAGTATCTTGTAATGAATATAGGGCTCTTGCCATTGAAGTGAAATGTAAAAGCTGTTACAATAACAGGGATAGCAGTGAAAAGATTAAAGAAGGAAGTGCTATCTTTTAGCTCCGGTAGCATTCTTGGCCTTACTGTTTCTCCTTTTATAATTGCAAGGATTGCCATTACAGAACATATACCAACAAATACAATTGCCAGGATAACTGCAATTGCTGAGCTGAACCACAAAGATTCTGCAATTACAGGCCATTGAAACAGAAATTATTGGAGAATACCTTAAATTGATTAAACACAATTAAAGTAACCCCCAAGAAATCTGGTAGAAATTAAGGAACAAAGAGCAGTATGCACTGACCTACACGCCGATATAGGACTAGAGGAAGAATAACAAACAAGACAATGAATAAGATTGCTAAATCACGCAAATTCCACCAACGTATCCCAAACCATTCTTGAAGAGCACCAAGATGTTCTCCTTGTCCAGAAAGTACGTCTCCTGATCATAAAAATCAACAGACAACAGAAAAATATGAGTCTAGTAAATGAATACACTAATTTCCTTCAGCTTCCAAGGGTACAAGTCTATCTTATCAGATGATTATTCGAAGCTCAGAACTCAGTATAAAAAATGTCAAGTTAAATCTGGTGATCCACAGACAATAATTAGCTCACTCATTATATTCAAATTTATCTTTTTCTATTTTCAGCTGGGAACCATTCAATCTCTCTCCTAATTTGAACTTAAAGTAGAAACTGAAATTAGTTTTTGAACTATGACTTGGTCTGTTCTAAACTCCGTTGCATATTAAAGAATAGAGTTTCATTTCGAAAAGCAATAAAAAAGGCTATTGAATTAACATAACAAGCAAATACAAAAGGAATTCAACTACAAATTAAGCGTGTATTGACGGAAAAGAAATTGCACATAAGGTAGGTTCCCCTACAAACGCTTCAAGCTAAAATTGATTATTGCTCTTATCAGTTCAAACTATCTTTCGATTATTGGCCATCAAAATTTGGATATCTCTAGATGAGGAATCCAATGATTGAACCAAAAAAGACCAATTCATTCTCATACATCAAATTGTGTATATAAAGAAGAGTTAGTCCTTCAAAGAGATAAAGTCACGCAGCCCTTCAAGATAGAGGCTTCAGTCATCGTTAGAATCCCATGACAAGCATAAGAAATTTTTTAAAGAATCAGACATACCGATAATAATGAGGTATATGATCAAGCAACCAAGAGTGGAGATCATTACACAAATTTGTACTGCCACGGAACCTATCTTTCCAAAGTTCTCTTTCATCAGTCCAGCGTACGTGGTCGATTGGCCGGCATACGTGAACCTCAACATGAAATCTACTGATATGTCCACTAATATAGCAACCAGAACAATCAACATGAATGCAGGAATGACACCTAAGACCTTCATAGTTGCTGGGACTGACATAATTCCTGCACCAATAATACTTGTTGACACGTTGAACACTGTCCTCCATATCATCCCCCGGTTCTCCCTCGTCGGAGAGATGTTTTCCGGCAGCAAGGGAACGTCTACACCGGCACCATTCTTGGTTGAACCCATGCTGGAGACTGTGTGTGTAATGTCCTACTTCCTGCTAGTCTTCTTTTATGATGTTGGCTGTTTCTTAAAAGAATTGACCAATCAGTTAAATTTACCAAAATGGTGCAAGTCTATATATATATATATATATATATATATATATATAGTGAGAGTAAAATGCAAATTCTTCAATATGGATTGAGGGATAAAGTAGGACTTATGGTATGGTGATCGGTTTGTTTAGACACATGTGGGGTGCATAGAGACGCGGCAAATGTGATGAGAAATATTAAATGTACATGGACACAAATTTTTGACGAATGGGCCTAAGGTCACACACTGAGTTTATAACAGTGCTTTAGGACAATAATTAAACAAGCAACATGATTCATATGATGAAATTGTGGTCATATATAAGCCCGTCAACCGGTTTAACCGGAACCGGACCGGTAACCGGTTACGGAACCGGACGGTTTCCGGTTAAAAAACCGGAACCGGCCACCGGTTCCGGTTTACCAGTTTGAAACCCCAAACCGGAACCGTTCCGGTTCAAAGTGTCCAAAACCCCTTTTTTTTTGTATTATATATATATATATATATATATATATATATATATATATATATATATATATATATATTATAGTATTTATTAGTATATTGTAGGTATATTTACATATGTTATACAAGTTTATAAGTAAAGTTTAAATATTTACTGACTAACAGGCTAACAGCAAGTCAGCAATACAGAATATACGTGTATACATATATATATATATATTAAGTTATATGCTTAAGTTATAGTGTTATACTACATATACCTAAAATATAGTAAGAATATACGTATATATATCAATATACTTAGGTTATATATATATATATATATATATATATATATATATATATATATATATATATATATATATATATATATATATTATAACTTATGTTATTTATAGCTTAATTTTTTTCTAAGTTTACAAATTCGTATATACGTATACATATATATATACCTAAAAAATAGTAAGAATATACTTATATATATCAATATATGTATCAATATACTTAGGTTATATAACTTAATATATATAAATATGTTTAAGTTATATATAACTTATATATATGTATAACTTAATATATATAACTTATATATAAAGTTCAATGAGCCATATATTTTATTCATTCTTGGATAACATTTATTTGCAAGTTGTAGTTTTTTTTAACTTGCAAATAATACATGAGTTGTACAGAAATAGTAGAATAATAAAATCACCAATTCTGAATCATTTCGTTAATTTTCCCCATATCATATTCTTCCATGGAAATATCTTCAAAGTCTTCCATTTGGTCCGGTCCACTAGCTATCAAATCTTCAATTTCTTCCTCTTCGCCTTCCTCCGCTTCTAAGTTTTGGTTGCGTCACTCCGATCTAATCCAATCGCGAATGCACACTAGTACTTGCAAGCTAAAGCCGGATAATGAATGTCTATGGTCTCCAATTTGCTGTCTTCCTTGGCTAAATGCGCTCTCTGAAGCCACGGTTGATACTTGAACCGTAAGAATATCTCGAGCCATTCTTGAAAGTACCAGATAACTTGCCTTGTACTTCTTCCACCATGCTAAGACGTCCAAGTCATCCAATTCTTTGATATCTACATTTGGCTGCATCAAATAAACGTTATATTCATCAAAGTTTGCACTACAAGAAGAAGTTGGCTGTGAATGTAAAACTTTTAAATGCGACAAACCCGATGTCATACCCCATTTTAACCGGGTTAAATTAGAAGTACGACATATTGGAGATTCCTGCTTTTGTTTATTTTAAGGAGTCGCCACCTAATTAATTTAACGGTGAATTAGGACACCCAAAGTTTATTAAAGTTATGTTTAAAGTTAGCTCTGTTTAAGTTCTGCGATACTTAAGATTCTAGGTAAGGGTTCAATTAGTCTAAAGGGAAGGTATTAGGCATCCTTTAAGACCCATTAACAATGGTTAACCGACCGGACTTAAAATTTAATTAGGCTAAGTGTAAATGTGACGTTAAATGTTTAAGAAAATATCTTATAAGTATTCCTAAAGTTATTTAACGTAAAACTTGTAGAAAATAATAGTTGCATAAAGAGTTTAGTTCTAAAAGAAACAGGATGTGTAATGTTTATATGTTTTGGAGAAAATGACTAACAAATTTAAAAGAGTTCTTTAATAAAGTTTTATAGAAAGACTATTAGTTCAACGTATATTGTGCGAAGGTTGTTTTAAACAAATATGTATTTCAAGTGTTGGATAGGAACTGAAGTGAAAAAGTTACCCGTTGAAACTAATTTGCTTTTTATTTCTTGATATAAGCTAACGTTAGTGTAAAATTTGTAACGTTTTAAACTTCTAAAATAGTAAGCATAAATTATGATTCCCTTAGCCAAAAGATGTAGTCATGCTAATTTGAAAATCAATTACTCAAATAAATGTTATAGATACTATAAATAGTTTTAAAAATAGAAGTGAATGTAATTTGTGGAATTAACTACCCATTACTAAACTAAAACCCTTAATGTTACTAAACTTTATCTCAATTAACAAGCATAAATGTTAGTCATACAATACATGTTAAATGCGCACAAAAATAAAAATAGAGGGATAGATATAATGTAAATGGGCTTGGCCCATTTGGATTGCTGAGATCCGTTTGCAGTTGGGCTTCGGCCCAGTAACAGTTTTTTATGTGTTGCTGCTGTTGTCACACCTATTGGGCTTCGGCCCAGATTTTTTATTTCCTTGTTTGGCTGCGAATTGGCTGCTACTAGAGAGGAAAATTTATTGGGCTTTGGCCCAACATCGAATGCGGAGGAGGATGACGAGTCGCTTGGACTCGTATGCGAGATGTCATGCATAAAATAAAAGAGAAGGATTAGTGTATATCCCAATAAATAAAATAGGACATATGTAATGCAAATTCAAGACGGGCCAATGGCATTCAACTATATGATTAGTATATTAATGTCTTCTAAATAAACAACAAGAAAAGAAGCAACTATGATAGATGTAGCATAAAGCAGGCACATAGAATTCTGAACACTTGTGGTGAAAATGAAAAGGGATGGTATTCGGTCTAAAACAGAAGCTAACTGAACTGATGATAGGTAAAACAAAGATAAAATGGGCAGTAGATCGCCATCACATTTTTTTAGACACAAAGAAGGCAAACCATGATTGCAGGAACTCAAACCCGATTTAAACTGAATCTGCCAAGCCTTAAAACTCGTACCGAATTTAAACAGATCATGCGACCCATGACATTCTAGTTGAAATGCCGAAAGGAATAGGTGGTATCAGTGAACGATGGGTTAAATCCCGAACGACGAGAATCGACAAAAAAAAAGAATGTTTAATGTCTGTTTTCATGATTCATCAGCATATCAGAAGTCAAACATGTTCATACGAGCATCTGCATGATCTTATCTAAACAGAAACATTTCGTTACAAACCAACAGCAACAGAAAACAGTAAAGACATGAAGGTTCGGGATTTTAAATAACAAACGAAAGAACTTGGATAATCAAGGATTTAAACTAATGTTCAGTTTATATTCGATGGACCTAAAGCAGCATATTTTATTTTTGTTTGCAAACAGAATCACTAAACAGATTTTAAAATTGGCAGATTCATAGAAAGAACAAGCATTTGAGGGAGACAGATTTGCACAGGGAAAATCCCATTTCAAAACAGAAGAATACCATACACATGCTCAACACTTATACATTAGTATAGTTTCGAGAGTGATCAAAGTAAACTGGAATACAGAAGAGTATTATGTCAAAGTTCAGATGTATTCTTATATATCAAGTATAGATAACATAAACACCTTAAGAGGAAAGGGAATGAGGAGGACCATGGTGCCAATAACTATTTCTCAATCGACACTTAAAACTACATTGACGTTTTCAGTATTCCGACTTGTATCAATCATTTAACGAGCTGCTCAAAACTGGGCCCATGTTATACCAACAGCTATATCGAATTAGTGTACAAACGACAGTTTTGTTTTCCTGATTAGCTATTTCAATACCCTAATCTATTCTAATTCAAACAACCCAGCAAATAAGCATTGAGATTGAGGGTGGTCAAAAGGTCTGGAAAATAAAAGGGAAACAATAACTACTAAAACATATACTTCTAAACAGCTGCACCACACAGAACCCCCACTAACTGAGAACCAAACTTAATCCAGAGAAAATCTGAACCAGTCACTGGAGACAAGCATTGTCATAATCGCGACCAAAAACTAAATTAAACACAGAGATGGTAGTTCATATTATGCTATACGACAACTAGGCTAAACGAACTGACTATGATACTACGACAACAGGACATACATATTACACCAAACATTGATAACTAAACTATACTAAACCGATAATTAAACTAGGCAGAAGGTAAATATTACTCTAGAACATGACAACCAAATTCGACAGGCAACAGAAAAGCAGATGTAGCAAAAAAAAAAAAAAACAGAGGAATGTAAAATCGCAAAGATGGAAGAGAATGGAGGATTGCTAACCTAAAGCTAACTCATAATTTAACCAAAATATGCAAACGAGTTTTAAGTCTATATATGACTAATCCTCCAAACGCATATAAAGCTAAATGACCACAACATCAAATAAGACAAGATTAACTTAAAACCAGATTAATATATCGACCTATAGATGTTGTTAACCACCTAACCGAGATCAAACTGATCAAACAGGAACATGCACAATGCTATTCAACTATTGAACAGAAATTAAACCGAATTAAGACACGAACATATAAACATTATTCATTACTAAATCGAAATTAGACTAACTAAAACATGAACATGCTCGATACTACAAGTCATAAACTGGGATTCAACCAAAGCGAAACAAACACGCGAACATATTCGAAACTTCAGAATTGAAAGAAAAAGAACGTACTGACCTTTTGTGGGTGCAGTGAAGTGGGTGTCGACGGTCACGAATCTACTCGAACTCGAAGAACCCGATTAAAGTGACAAAGTTTCCAACCAACAAATAGAGTAATCGTTGGCTGTTCTTTTTAGAGTCAGGCTATATTTGATGTTTAAACTTGTGTTTTGTAGAGAATTTTTGGTTCCAGATCCTTTTCTTTTTTGATTGTCGGTTTCTTGCTAAATCAAGTCCTCTTTTTTCTAAACAATGTCCAGTCCCCCCTTTCAATTGAGTAATTCTTCATTATTTATAGAGTTGAGAGTGAAGAGGAGCGTATGAGAGAGAGGAAGCGGGGAACAGGCGTGGTGGAAGTGTCAGGGAAAGATGGCAGAGGCGTGGGTGTGGGGAGAACGTGAGGAGAGAGACGAAGGCGTGGGGGGACAAGGAGATGTGGAAGTGCAGAGGGAGAACGTGGGTGTGGGAGAATGGAGATGATGGTGAAGGAAGGAGAAAGGGAGGCGGGTGAGATGGAGGAGAAATTAGGGCAAAGGGAGAGGGAAAAGAGAGAGAGGACAGAGGAGGCGGAGAAAGAAAAGAAAAGAAAGAGAAAGAGGAAGGGGTTAGGTTTAGGGGGGAATTGGACCGGGTCGGGTAAAAATTGTTGGGCTGGACCGGGTAGATTTAGGTAATGGGCTGGTAGGGAAATAATGTGGGCTGATTATTTGAGTAGGGGAATAACATTGTATTTGTATTTTAAGCCATTAATTTGGCTGAAGATTGTTAGTCCTTCCTCCTCTATTTAATTATTTTTGAGCTTCTAATTTAATAACTGGTAAAATATATATTATGTAAAGACAATAAATAATTAGTATGTAGAAAAATAAATATTTTACAAAGTGTTGTCTTGTAATTAATTTAACGAGTCCAAACCCTAAAAAAAATGAAATAATGACGAATCATTTCAAATTTGTGGTAAAGTAATACATGTAATGTTGAAAATAAAAGTAGTGATATTAATAGTAGTAGCAATAAAATATTGTGAAAAAATAAAGAATTTAGATCATTAGTAAATTCAGAAACCCGAATAAATTAAATAAAAGAGGGACAAAATTGGGTGTCAACAGATGCCCCTCTTCGATTGGAGATGATGTAAGAATCTTCGGGCGAAGAAGTTGACGTAGTAGCCAATTTTATTCCGACAAACAAATATGAATTTATAAGAAAGTACGATTTTGGAAAATTGATGAAAAATATTATGAGGACCGAAGGAATTATGGAAGATTATGGCCGAATCTCAGCTTCGAGTTGTTTACATATCTAGGGCTGCACTAAGGTCATGCGTAGTTCGAAAGTTTTTGTGGATTCATAATCTTGCGGGGGTTGCAGACAGGTGACGAGAACGTTCAAGAATGGAACATATGCTTATAGCCTCCTAATTATAAATGTGGCGCGCAACACACCTTTAAGTAGGACTTTACTAGCCACGATGTAAATTCTCCAAAAATGCCCCAGTGTTGAGTTATGGAGACGCTGGGGGTGTAGAAAGGAATATGAGATTGTGAAAAGAGTTGATTGAAATAGAGTTTTAGCGGTGGATATGAAAGGAAATTTTGGATAACCTACGCATCACATGTTTGTGGACGTAGGCGGAGTCGAGTTCGAGAGTAGATCCGTGAACCTTGCTTGTGAGTTTGATATTCCTCTTTAGCGTGTTTGCCCCAGTTCACTGCGTAAGATAAAGTTCCACGTTGCGCTATGTCTCTATATGTAGATTGTACTTTCTGAAATTCATGTAAAAAATTAGTAATAAAGTCTGGGGTAAAGTTAACAGTGTAAAACTTATAAAGAGTGTAAAATAATAGTAAATATGAGTGTGAGAATAAGACGAAGCCGTGCGGCTTATAATGAGGCAGTGTGGCCAAATGTTGTCTCTGGTTGTCTTCCAGGACTTGAATGAATGCGCGATGTTTATGCTGAATATCTCCAGTTGTATTTGAAGACTTTAAATGCTAATGAGGCTTCCGGCTGTCTTCCGGGACTCGATGATAAATGATATCTGCGAAATTTAAGGTAAAGTAGGTAAAGTAGATGATGAAATAAAGCGATAAAGTATAGAGTAAAGTAAGTGTGTAGCCGTTTGGCTTATGCAGGTGAGGCTGTGTAGCCATGTGATGTCTCCGGTTGTCTTCGGGGACTCGATGATATATCTCCGGTTGTCTTCGGAAACTTGATGATATATCTCTGATTGTCTTCGGAGGCTTAATGATAATTCTTGTAAAGTTCAAGGTAAAATCGTTAGAGTTGGTAAAGTGAATGATAAAGTAGAGAGTAAAGTCATAGTGTAGCCGTCTGGCTTATGCATGTGAGGCTGTATAGCCGAATGATGCCGCCGGTTGTCTTCGGAGACTTGATGATAATCCCTGCAAAGTTCAGGATAAAGTTGTTAAAGTTGGTAAAGTAAATGATAAAGTAATTGGCAGAGTAGAGTGATAGTGTAGCCGTCTGGCTTATGCATAGAGGTTGTATAGCCGAATGATGCCCCCGGTTGTCTTCGGAGACTTAATAATAATCCCTGCAAAGTTTCGGATAAAGTCGTTACAGTTTGTAAATGATGTCTCCAGTTGTCCTTGGAGACTTGATGCAATCCCATAAAGTTCAGGATAAAATGCAAATGATGTCTCCGGTTGTTTTCGGAGATTTAATGATGCAAACCCTGTATAGTTCAGGATAATGTTTCTGGTTGTTTTCGGAAACTTGATGCAATCCTGTAAAGTTCAGGATAAAATGTAAATGATATCTCCGGTTGTTTTCAGAGATTTAATGCAAACCCTATAAAGTTCAGGATAATGTTTCCGGTTGTTTTCGAAAACTTGATGCAATCCTGTAAAGTTCAGGATAAAAATGTGAATTCGTATTTTAGGGTGGAAGGACCCACTATGTCCTATTTTAGGGTGGACGAACCCGATGTATCCCATTTTAGGGTGGACAAACCCATGTATGTCTCCGGTTGTTTTCGAGGACATGATGCATATGCTGTGTGAGGCATTTAAAGAAATGATATCCTATTAAAGGCGGACGAGCCTAAAATGTCCTATTAAAGGCGGACGAGCCTAAAGTGTCCTATTAAAGGCGGACGAGCCTAAAGTATCATATTAAAGGCGGACGAGCCTAAATGTTGTGCGTTTGCGAACAATGATATTGTCCCTTTGCAGGGCATTTGAAAGTAATAATGCAATGACGGTGCGGTGCCTTTGCAGTGCGGGCATTTGAAAGCAGTAGTGCATATGCAATGCGGGCATTTGAAGAAATGATGTCCTATTAAAGGCGGACGAGCCTAAAATGTCCTATTAAAGGCGGACGAGCCTAAAGTGTATAATTATCCTCGGAGTGTGATATTGATTTCTACAAAATTTAAAGTAAAGTCATTAAAGTATTTAAAATAAATATTAAAACGGAGAGTAAAGTAAGAGTCAGATCGCTCGGCTAATGATATTGATGGTATCGTGACAGGCCAAATTAGGGACACGAAATCCTGATTTAATTCGCCTTCAATCTCGTCAACCTACAAAACAGGTATATAAAGTCATAAAATTATTGTGATAAAAATAAAATAAAATAAATTAAAAGATAAAGTTGGAAGTAAAAGCCGTATGGCTTTTGAGGCGAGGCCATAATGAGCCAAATGATGCTTTTGGCCCTGATTGATAGACTTGACTGTTGATCTCGCGATTTTAGGTTCCTGCACTCAAAGAAAAATTCTTAGTTTGGGAGGGGGAAGTTGATTCGTGTTGACTCGAAGCTTGACGTTGTTGGCTGCTCCATTCGTCTTATTTATTTGGATCTTGTGATCTCCGTTCAAACCTCGGTAGATAAACAGTAGTGAAACAATTGAAAGAAAGTGTTTCATTTGAAAGGTGTGTATGTAAGTATATGTATAAGGAAAGATATATACGTAAGTATATGTATATAAGAAAAGATATATGTGTAAATGTATATATATGTAAGTTGTAAAATATTCTGCCAACTTTAGATTGTGACACTTCTAAAGTAATTGGTTCATAATACTTCCTGTCTGGTAGCCTTAATCTTGTCGATGCACAATTGTTCTTTTGTCTATATCTTTTCAAAATATGCCCCAGTTTTGGGTTCAGAAGAGTATGCTAAATTTATGTTGCGGTATGACCGAACCTTGTATAGGTTGCCTACGTATCCCTCCAAAGGAATCAGGTCAGCGTAGTTCTATTATGTAAATGGCAAAATGTTTGTTGGATTTATAACTAAATACGACTGTCCCGTATGTTGATATCCTAACGAGGGAATCCATCCATGTGTAGTTCTCCTTGTATAAGGATTTTTTTTTTGATTTTCTGTTATAATACAACCGAACCCTATATAGGCTGCCTACGTATCCCACCTCGGGAATCAGGTCGGAACGTAGTTCGTACTTTAAGGAAAGGTTGCAAACTAGGTTGTTTAATATAATGTCGTACTTTGATTTCTTCTTGACTGATAGCCTTGATGCTTGTGTCATTGTCTATCGGCTATTTCGATCTCTTTCATCTGGAATCTTGTTTTATCCTCTAAATTCTTTATTATTTTCTCGAGACTATGTTATTCATCGTTCATTTTATGTCACAATCGTAGAGTTGGCAGTTTTGATAAATAAAGTAGAAAATAACAATAATGGATGATTAAGGAAAAATCAGAAATGCATTCATAGTTTTTTGCAATTTAAGCTTCCAAAAGACGAAGCAAAACAAACAAAAGTTTGGGTACGATTCAAGCCTCAATTTAAAAAAAACAAGTTCACTACATGTTCACACTACCAAGACTCGCGGCGAATCAGGGACGGAGTACGAGTCCAATTCTTCAGAGTCTCTCATAGTTCGACACCCCATATGGTCGATGTCTCGGTATTGTGAGTAGTTGTAGTAGTAATCTTCATATGTGTTTGTCTTTGGATTGTTCCTACGGGAGCGACAAAAGTTGATGACATGTCCCCTTCCCACTTTTCCAATTGACACACTGGATTCTTTCAAATCTTGGCCTCTTCGTGAGTAGGTAAAGGATTGTGGACCACATTGGGCTTAGCTTCAGCGAGCTGGATCGCTCCTTCCTTGATCAAGGCTTCGATTCTGTTTTTAAGACCAAAGCAATCCTCAGTGTCGTGCCCAGCAACTCCAGAATGGTATGCACAACGCTTGGAACCATCAAACCATCTTGGAATAGGATCGGGAATTTTCCCTTCAACCGGTCGTATCAGACCTGCAGCTTTCAGTCTTTCGAATAACTGAGCCAAGGGTTCAGCGATCTGAGTGTACTTACGGGTATTTTTGATGTCATGGTTTGGGCGGGCTTTAGGTGTAGTGTGTGGTCGATTTTGGTAAGTTGGAGCTTGAACGGATTGATGTGGACGTGGGTTTTTATATGGAGGTGCTCGGGGTTGGTAGTAATTTGCTTGGGCGTTGTAGACAGGGTAAGGAGATGGTGGAGCTTGGTAGGGTTCAAGGTAGTGGTAAGGGTAGAAAGGTTGTGGTGGGTGGTTAAAGTATGTAATGCCTTGGCTCGGCTTATGCCCTTGGATATTCATGACTGCAGCGACATCTTCTTTCTTCTTTTTAACCCCGCCGATAGAAGCAGATTGAATAGCTTTGTTTATTGCCTGTAAAGCAATAAGATCCTGAATTTTCCCCGATTTGATTCCTTCTTCTAAGGCTTCTCCTATTCGGACAACTTCTGTGAATTTCTGTCCCATCATACCTATCATTTTCTCATAAAATACGCCAGCCTGGCATTCAATGAAGGTAGCAGTCATTTCTCTATCATTCATCGGAGGTTGAACCCTGGCCGCTTCTGACCTCCAACGTAACGCATTCTCACAGAACGTCTCAGTTGACTTCTTGGTTAACTTAGTCATGTAAACTCTATCAGGCGTGATATCGGTGTTAAAACTGAATCTGTCCATAAAGTCTTGCGCCATGTCACTCCAACCACGCCATTTACGGACGTCCTGTTGTGTATACCAAGTAAGAGCCTCACCAGATAAGCTTCTTATGAATAGCTTCATCCTTATGTTCTGGTCTCTTCCTACTCCAACCAGTTTGTCGCAATAAGCCCTTAAATGTGTATGAGGATCGCCTGTTCCATTGAATGTATCAAATTTCGGTGGCTTGTAGCCTACGGGCAAATCAACGTCAGGCTGAACACACAGATCTTCGTATTCTACGCTCTTGCTTCCCCTGGCAACTTGAAGGTTCCTCATTGCTTCTTTGAGACTGTGAATCTCTTTTAGCAACATATCGTCTGCCCTTGCTTTTGCTTCTTTTTCCATTTCCTCGTATTGATCTACCTCGGGTTGAAACCTGACCGTTACTGGGTTGGTAAAGGCTTGTGTTTCCGCTGCATATACCGGAGGCACATACTGTGTATTTGGAGTTACAAAATGTGCCCCTTGTAGATGCTGGGTTGGATAAGTTTGGACGGTGGGGGTGTTTTGGACTGGAGGTGGTGTGTTATAAGTGGTGTTTGTAGGTGGTTGATTTGGTGGGTTTAGAGGAGTAGTTGTAGGTGGTGGATTAGGAGTAGCATAGGTAGTATAGGTGGGTGGTTGATTTTGTGGAGGAGTATAGTTAATGTAAGTGGGTGGTTGACTTTGTGGGGGAGTATAGGCGGATGATGGATTTGGTGGATTTGCGGGGGTGATCGAAGGTAAGTTGTTGGTAGGTGCATTGTTTTGTGGAGGAAAATGCTCAGGAACTGGAGATTCGAGTGATGGGAAACGAGACGGGTTTGGTGCAGTATTTCTAGGTTCAGGGGGTGGACTTTGGAGTGTGAGGGATAAATTGGTCAAGTCCCTAACCCGATTTAGTTCTCCACGTAGATTCTCAATTTCTTGAGTCAGGCGGGCGATATGTTCATCATGTTGAATATTAGTTCTGTGTTCGGAAGTCTCGGGGGGATCACTAGAGATCACGATGTTTTCCAAACCAGTTGAAATAGATGCGGCTGGATCAGACATAATAATTTCTTTTCCTTGAATAGCCCAACTACGTCGCGGTAATGATGATGTCTTTGACCTTGTGAGGTAAGGATGGTCAGCCAGCTCGAGTGTCAACACGAATCAACTTTTTTGGGAATAAAATAAAAGAAACATAAGTGTAAATGATGTTAGTCTAATGAACATATCTAGGTAAAGTCACGATCACATAAAGTCAAATAAGTCACGTAGCAAATAATTCATAAAGTTGTCAAACAAATGTAAACGAGTATATCAAACAAATAACGCGTCCTAACATGCATGTGACCTCTTTGTGCCAGAGGTAGGCCTAACGTTTGTTTGAAGGGTAAAGTGTGCCATAATACGTCATCCCGTTGCTTTGATTAATTAAACAAATTCTATTTCCCCAAAATAAAGTACAACGGTAGTGTAATATTTATTACATGTCAAATGAATACAACATAAAGTGTTTCCTAATCTGAGTAAAGTAAATACAATTTCCTATGTCTAAATATCAGCTCCGTTTTGTGATGTCATTGATCTTCGTCATTCATTGTACTCCAATGCAAATCCATACGTGTCATAAAAACGTTAGTCATTCCCTCCCTCCTAAAGTTAAATTAATTAGAGCAAATAGTCAATATTTAGGCACAATTATCCTTCAAACATGCACATAAAGTATGATTGGTGTCACTCGGGATCGTGAACCCGCTTGGACGTTTGGGTAAAGTCGTCTAATGGGTTTAATACACCAAGGGTATTAAACCTCCTAGGTCATGAGATGTATGCTCCTGATAAAGGTGTTGGTTTAACTCTATCGTAGGCTGACTAAGAGTTGGTTTCCTATGACGCAAGGTTTCCCCAAGCGGACAACTTGGGAGTGGAAAGTCCGTGGCCGTCGACTGCACCGCCGATCGACTAAATCCACAAGATCATTCCAACTAAAGGGGTAATTTAGTAGTGCACGGGCGCGAACCGCGAAGCCGTTTTAAGTGTGTGAATATGTGTGAGTTTTCCAGGAGTGGAAGAAATATGAACGGAATGACAGTTTTATCAAAGCAAGTAACACATAAGTAGTTTATATCAAACAAACAATTAATAGCATGTAAAAAACAGTTAACAAACAAATGAAGTAATTAAAATAAGCACACAAAGCCTATTTAAACTAAGTCCGTTATGGTTAGAACCTAGGTAATCCCCAGCGGAGTCGCCAAGCTGTCATACCCCATTTTAACCGGGTTAAATTAGAAGTACGACATATTGGAGATTCCTGCTTTTGTTTATTTTAAGGAGTCGCCACCTAATTAATTTAACGGTGAATTAGGACACCCAAAGTTTATTAAAGTTATGTTTAAAGTTAGCTCTGTTTAAGGTCTGCGATACTTAAGATTCTAGGTAAGGGTTCAATTAGTCTAAAGGGAGGTATTAGGCATCTTTTAAGACCCATTAACAATGGTTAACCGACCGGACTTAAAATTTAATTAGGCTAAGTGTAAATGTGACGTTAAATGTTTAAGAAAATATCTTATAAGTATTACTAAAGTTATTTAACGTAAAACTTGTAGAAAATAATAGTTGCATAAAGAGTTTAGTTCTAAAAGAAACAGGATGTGTAATGTTTATATGTTTTGGAGAAAATGACTAACAAATTTAAAAGAGTTATTTAATAAAGTTTTATAGAAAGACTATTAGTTCAACGTATATTGTGCGAAGGTTGTTTTAAACAAATATGTATTTCAAGTGTTGGATAGGAACTGAAGTGAAAAAGTTACCCGTTGAAACTAATTTGCTTTTTATTTCTTGATATAAGCTAACGTTAGTGTAAAATTTGTAACGTTTTAAACTTCTAAAATAGTAAGCATAAATTATGATTCCCTTAGCCAAAAGATGTAGTCATGCTATTTTGAAAATCAATTACTCAAATAAATGTTATAGATACTATAAATAGTTTTAAAAATAGAAGTGAATGTAATTTGTGGAATTAACTACCCATTACTAAACTAAAACCCTTAATGTTACTAAAGTTTATCTCAATTAACAAGCATAAATGTTAGTCATACAATACATGTTAAATGCGCACAGAAATAAAAATAGAGGGATAGATATAATGTAAATGGGCTTGGCCCATTTGGATTGCTGAGATCCGTTTGCAGTTGGGCTTCGGCCCAATAACAGTTTTTCATGTGTTGCTGCTGTTGTCACACCTATTGGACTTCGGCCCAGATTTTTTATTTCCTTATTTGGCTGCGAATTGGCTGCTACTAGAGAGGAAGATTTATTGGGCTTTGGCCCAACATCAAATGCAGAGGAGGATGACGAGTCGCTTGGACTCGTATGCGAGATGTCATGCATAAAATAAAAGAGAAGGATTAGTGTATATCCCAATAAATAAAATAGGACATATGTAATGCAAATTCAAGACGGGCCAATGGCATTCAACTATATGATTAGTATATTAATGTCTTCTAAATAAACAACAAGAAAAGAAGCAACTATGATAGATGTAGCATAAAGCAGGCACATAGAATTCTGAACACTTGTGGTGAAAATGAAAAGGGATGGTATTCGGTCTAAAACAAAAGCTAACTGAACTGATGATAGGTAAAACAAAGATAAAATGGGCAGTAGATCGCCATCACATTTTTTTAGACACAAAGAAGGCAAACCATGATTGCAGGAACTCAAACCCGATTTAAACTGAATCTGCCAAGCCTTAAAACTCGTACCGAATTTAAACAGATCATGCGACCCATGACATTCTAGTTGAAATGCCGAAAGGAATAGGTGGTATCAGTGAACGATGGGTTAAATCCCGAACGACGAGAATCGACAAAAAAAAAGAATGTTTAATGTCTGTTTTCATGATTCATCAGCATATCAGAAGTCAAACATGTTCATACGAGCATCTGCATGATCTTATCTAAACAGAAACATTTCGTTACAAACCAACAGCAACAGAAAACAGTAAAGACATGAAGGTTCGGGATTTTAAATAACAAACGAAAGAACTTGGATAATCAAGGATTTAAACTAATGTTCAGTTTATATTCGATGGACCTAAAGCAGCATATTTTATTTTTGTTTGCAAACAGAATCACTAAACAGATTTTAAAATTGGCAGATTCATAGAAAGAACAAGCATTTGAGGGAGACAGATTTGCACAGGGAAAATCCCATTTCAAAACAGAAGAATACCATACACATGCTCAACACTTATACATTAGTATAGTTTCGAGAGTGATCAAAGTAAACTGGAATACAGAAGATTATTATGTCAAAGTTCAGATGTATTCTTATATATCAAGTATAGATAACATAAACACCTTAAGAGGAAAGGGAATGAGGAGGACCATGGTGCCAATAACTATTTCTCAATCGACACTTAAAACTACATTGACGCTTTCAGTATTCCGACTTGTATCAATCATTTAACGAGCTGCTCAAAACTGGGCCCATGTTATACCAACAGCTATATCGAATTAGTGTACAAACGACAGTTTTGTTTTCCTGATTAGCTATTTCAATAACCTAATCTATTCTAATTCAAACAACCCAGCAAATAAGCATTGAGATTGAGGGTGGTCAAAAGGTCTGGAAAATAAAAGGGAAACAATAACTACTAAAACATATACTTCTAAACAGCTGCACCACACAGAACCCCCACTAACTGAGAACCAAACTTAATCCAGAGAAAATCTGAACCAGTCACTGGAGACAAGCATTGTCATAATCGCGACCAAAAACTAAATTAAACACAAAGATGGCAGTTCATATTAGGCTATACGACAACTAGGCTAAACGAACTGACTATGATACTACGACAACAGGACATACATATTACACCAAACATTGATAACTAAACTATACTAAACCGATAATTAAACTAGGCAGAAGGTAAATATTACTCTAGAACATGACAACCAAATTCGACAAGCAACAGAAAAGCAGATGTAGCAAAACAAAAAAAAAAAAAACAGAGGAATGTAAAATCGCAAAGATGGAAGAGAATGGAGGATTGCTAACCTAAAGCTAACTCATAATTTAACCAAAATATGCAAACGAGTTTTAAGTCTATATATGACTAATCCTCCAAACGCATATAAAGCTAAATGACCACAACATCAAATAAGACAAGATTAACTTAAAACCATATTAATATATCGACCTATAGATGTTGTTAACCACCTAACCGAGATCAAACTGATCAAACAGGAACATGCACAATGCTATTCAACTATTGAACAGAAATTAAACCGAATTAAGACACGAACATATAAACATTATTCATTACTAAATCGAAATTAGACTAACTAAAACATGAACATGCTCGATACTACAAGTCATAAACTGGGATTCAACCAAAGCGAAACAAACACGCGAACATATTCGAAACTTCAGAATTGAAAGAAAAAGAACATACTGACTTTTTGTGGGTGCAGTGAAGTGGGTGTCGACGGTCACGAATCTACTCGAACTCGAAGAACCCGATTAAAGTGACAAAGTTTCCAACCAACAAATAGAGTAATCGTTGGCTGTTCTTTTTAGAGTCAGGCTATATTTGATGATTAAACTTGTGTTTTGTAGAGAATTTTTGGTTCCAGATCCTTTTCTTTTTTGATTGTCGGTTTCTTGCTAAATCAAGTCCTTTTTTTTCTAAACAATGTCCAGTCCCCCCTTTCAATTGAGTAATTCTTCATTATTTATAGAGTTGAGAGTGAAGAGGAGCGTATGAGAGAGAGGAAGCGGGGAACAGACGTGGTGGAAGTGTCAGGGAAAGATGGCAGAGGCGTGGGTGTGGGGAGAACGTGAGGAGAGAGACGAAGGCGTGGGGGGACAAGGAGATGTGGAAGTGCAGAGGGAGAACGTGGGCGTGGGAGAATGGAGATGACGGTGAAGGAAGGAGAAAGGGAGGCGGGTGAGATGGAGGAGAAATTAGGGCAAAGGGAGAGGGAAAAGAGAGAGAGGACAGAGGAGGCGGAGAAAGAAAAGAAAAGAAAGAGAAAGAGGAAGGGGTTAGGTTTAGGGGGGAATTGGACCGGGTCGGGTAAAAATTGTTGGGCTGGACCGGGTAGATTTAGGTAATGGGCTGGTAGGGAAATAATGTGGGCTGATTATTTGAGTAGGGGAATAACATTGTATTTGTATTTTAAGCCATTAATTTGGCTGAAGATTGTTAGTCCTTCCTCCTCTATTTAATTATTTTTGAGCTTCTAATTTAATAACTGGTAAAATATATATTATGTAAAGACAATAAATAATTAGTATGTAGAAAAATAAATATTTTATAAAGTGTTGTCTTGTAATTAATTTAACGAGTCCAAACCCTAAAAAAATGAAATAATGACGAATCATTTCAAATTTGTGATAAAGTAATACTTGTAATGTTGAAAATAAAAGTAGTGATATTAATAGTAGTAGCAATAAAATATTGTGAAAAAATAAAGAATTTAGATCATTAGTAAATTCAGAAACCCGAGTAAATTAAATAAAAGAGGGACAAAATTGGGTGTCAACACCCGACAAGCCCTTTTTGGTACTTTGAGAAGTAGTAGGGCGTGGAGCAACGGGTGTAGCACGTTCTTCCAAATTAGAATAATGATTAAAAACTTTTCTAAACTCGTCATCAATAGCGAGTTCGGCTTCAGCTAAAGATGGTTGAACTCCCTCTTCAATTTCTAAAAAAGTATAAATTTGAGTAACCAATGCTTTAGTATAAGACACTTTTAAACAAGGATTTAAAAGAGAACCCAATATAAATAAAGTTGGGATAGGAAAAAAATATTTCTTAAATTTGATTATCATTTCAAAAATAGCCACTTGATCACCGGATTTATATTTATACTCTTGTAAAACTCTAGCTATTTCCGCTAAGTAGGCTAAAATTTCGGTTACCGTGGGATAGAATTGTCTAGAAAAAGCAAGAGTTGCAATATAAAAAATTTCTAAGAGTTCAACACATTCTTTAACATCTTCCCAATACGTAAAATTTAACCAATCATCACTATTAATATTATATTTGTTATGAACTTGTTGTATGGGAATCCTATACTCATATGCTTGTTGTAGCATAATGTAAGTGTAGTTCCACCTAGTCTCAATTTCTACTTGAATTTTCCTAGGTCTAAGGTTATTTTCCACACAAGCATTGTTAAAATCTCTAATTCTTCCCCTATTAGCATTACAAAAAAGAAACGCAACCGTATCTCTAACTTTTTGAACAAAATCTTCAAAATGCACAAGACCATCTTTAACAATTAAGTTTAAAATGTGACAACCACATCTTACATGAAAAATATTTCTTAGCGGAGGGTTTAGTTCTCTTTTTATAAGACCAATCTCCTTTGTATTATTAGAAGCATTATCTAAAGCAATACAAAGTGTTTTTTCTATAAATGTTAAAAAATCTGATAATAGTAGACATTGAATCGGCTAAAAAATTTCCATCGTGATGACCTTTTCCTTCATCATATAAAAAAGTTGTAATTCTTTTTTGCATAACCTAGTTGTCATCAACCCAATGACATGTAATAGCAAAAAAATCTAACTTGTTAAGACTAAGACCCAAATCAGCGGTAAGACAAACATTACAATTTAAATAATTAAATATATGGCGCAAATAAAATCTATATTTTTTAAACAAATCTATAACATCGGCTCTACAAGTACTTCTAGGAATACCCTCAAATAACGGATTATAACAACGTTGAATGTAAGTAACAAACCCCAAACCCGATGGAAAGGAAAATGGTAAACAATCATAAGCTACCATTTTAGCTATTTCTACACGCTCTTTTTTCTTGTCATACTTAAAATTTCTACCGGTTCGTGAGTCCATCGTCATTTGAATACCCCCCACATTTGAACCCGTTTGCTCTCCCCAAACATCCATATGTTTGTTTCTCATATGACCATTTAGTGTACCCGTTCCACCATCCTTACCAGTTCCTTGCTTAAAACTAAATACTTGTCCACATAGGGTACATGTAGCTGATTGGTTTTCCCTATTCTTAGTCATAAATTTCCAAACTTTAGCTGTTGGCTTACGAGTTCTAGGCGGTTTGTCTTGTGTATGTGATTGTGCAGGACATGTATCTCCTATGGGATTTTCGGGGGGTTGTGTTTCATCATCATCATCATCTTCTTCATTAATTTCATTAAAAGTGTCGGTAAAATGTTGTTGCATTGCCTCATGACCTAAAAGTGGATTATTTCCACCAACATCAATACCTAAATTAGGTGTTTCTTCCACAAATGTTTCCTCATTAAGCCCACCCCTAACAATACCACTACTACTACCGGCACCACGTCTTAATCTCTTTGACATTATTAAATAGAATTAATTTAAATCACAATCAAATAAATCACAAGAAAATAAATTACAACAAATTAAATTGCTAAATTTAAATTGCGTAAATTAAATTGCGAAAAATAAATTGCTAGAATTAAATTGCAAAAATAAAGATAGAGTTGGAACGAAGGTACCAAATTGCCGGATTAATTTCCAACAAAGTGAAGGCGGCTAGAATTGCAAATCCACCAAAGCTACTTCAGATTGTTGCAAAATCACCAACTCCACCAACAATATTATAAATGCAAAATTAATAATTGAAACTATAATAAGACTTTGTAATATTTATTTGAGAGAAATATAAAGTGGTTAATTATTGCAAAGTAACTATAATTGAGAGATTGAGATTTGAGAGAAAGAGAAGAGTGAATTAATGTGGATTAAAATGAAAATGAAGAAGGGTTTATATAGGGGTGGGGGATGGGTTACAGTGTTAAAAAAAAGTTTGGGGGTTGGGGGGGGGGGGGGGGCAAAAATTAAGTTTATGACCGTTTGGCAACGACCATTTTTGCAAATGGACCGTTGCCAACAGTCCATTAACGGACAAAGCCCAGCCAGGAACAGCTATAATTTAAAAAAAATATATATTTAACCGGTTTTACCGGTCCGGTTTCAAAAAAATCGGTACGGAACTGGTAATATTAGACGGTTAACCGGTTCTACCGGTTCTGGTTCAGGTTTTACCGGTCCGGTTACCGGTTTGAACCGGTTAAACGGAACCGGTTGACGAGTTTAGTCATATCACAAGAAATAGTTATATCCTCTTCTCTAGGAGTTCGTTTATTATTTTTTATGCTCATTGGTTCTCTTTATATATTCATGGAATCAAAAGATGCCTCTGGAACTATGGCTGTAGCTTTTACTGAAAATTGAACATCACTATCGTTACTTGCAAGGAAAGAATTTGGCCATGAGTAAGCTAGTAAGCGTCAGTGGTGGTCAGTCAATTTGATTTTCACTGACGCAGGTCGTAAAGCTTCATAGTGACTTCTCTAATATTGAACTAGATGGCCATGTGGATTTGATCTCTATGGGGTCGTTTGGTGCATGGTATAAGCTGAGATATTCCAGCACTAATTTTTTGTACCATGTTTAGTAGAAGGTATAAATTTATCCTGATATTGAACTAGATGGCCATGTGGATTTGATCTCTATATGTATTATGTATATGTATCTGTATATGTATATGTATATATAAGCCTGCTTATAATAAACTTGACAGACTTCTGATTTGTTTTTATTTTTTCTCAAAACAAGAGTTGAAGAAAAACTACAGTTTCGTCTGTGCATCACAAGTTTTGACTTCCTAGAAAAGGAAAATAATTATAGTTCGTCTCTACCACAAGTTTTGACTTTCAAGAGAAGGAAATTAAATCTACCTTATTTTGTACTCATATTTCCCTGTTCATAATCACTAGAGATGTAAACAAAGGCAAGGAAACGAATTCAGGAGCATTGCGTAATTCCTGCTTTAAGTGGCTTCAATAGAGGAAATATAGCAACACATTAGAGAAGGACTAAAGATGCACACGTTGTCTATTTTCCACCTCTTAATAAAATATTTGGAGAACAGAATAGTGAAAAGGTTCGGTGGGGAAAAGACAAGGAAAAAGCTTGAGCAAATCAGGGGGAACCACCCTTACCCGGCAAGAGATATCATTTTGATTTTCGAGCAGAAAAAACAAATATGTTTGTATTAAAAATAAAAAATAGCAAGACATGTTGGACTCGCACAAGTTAGATAGACAACATATCCACTGATCAGGATTTTGAGGATAATTCCGGGCTATTACAGGTTGCTATTCCACAGTAATCACGACGAAAGATTCTAACTGATCAACAATTTTTTATTTTTTTTTTCTGAAATGTGCTTCAAAGAAATTGGGAGTCGGATAACTAGACCTCGGCTCATTTGAGCATTTTCTCTTATATGTAGTATAGTGTCATTTGGCTCAGGCTTTTAATTTGTAGATGTATTTTAAATTTTTCTACTTTGTTATTGTAACATCGATCTTATATTTCGAAAGACTTCTAAAATATTAAAGTACAAAAACGTACCTGAAAATTAAAGGAAAGTATCTTTCTTAGTTTATATATTAGATTTAAGAGAAAAAAAATCAAACTTTTGAAAGCTCTTCTAATTATCATTTTATTTAAATTTTTTGAGATTGAAGTCTCTGATCATCCAAATTGAGTTTTCATAAATTAAATTAATTTCATTTGTTTCTTTGAATTGAATCCATATTGGCTAACTTATTTTTTTACCAAAGATATTACAGTATTCAATGTATGTCAAATATATTTGATGCGCAAATATTGTTGCATGATGAAATCAATAAAGTTAACTTACAAATAAATATAATTAATTAAAAGCCCTGATATTACAAGAATTTTTTTGTAGATTATTTCAAATTAAATCAGAAAAAATTACTGAAAAGTCAGTAGAATTAATTGTTCGGACTTTAAGCTTTCTTTTACCTTCCAAAAGGTGCATGTTAGTAAATAACATTTTTTTTCACCTTTTCTTAATCTAATAAACCATTTTATGAATCTACATTGTAATAACTTTTTCATGTTAAACGTAACTATTTTATACTAAACTATATAAATTATTGATTATACGATATTTTGCAAAATATTTTAATATTTAAGAAAAAAGTAAAAAATGTTATAAAATAAAACTATGAAGTAGATACACAGAAGAAATATGTAGAGAGAATATGTAGAGAGATATCAGATTATATTACTTCTGCTCTTTCAACATTGCATCTGTGCATCCTATTTATAGGAGCAACATACAAAGGAGATATTTTGGGATATTTTGGGATATTTGGGATATTTTGGGATATTTCCAAATTAATGGATATCCACTAGTTGGATATTTATAACACTCCCCCTTGGATATCCATTAATAGATGATGTACCTCGTTAAAACCTTATTAAAAAAAAAAAAACCCTGTGGGAAAAAGTCCTAATGAAGGAAAAAGAGTGCACATATCTAGAAATACGCTTTGAGAGCTGTCTCATTAAAAACCTTACCAAGAAAACTCAATGGGACAAAACTTGGTTAAGGAAAAAAAAGTACAACGCGTATTTCACTCCCCCTAACGAAGACCAAGATTCAGATGTTGGAGTCTTCGCATTCCAATCTTGAATATCATCTTCTCAAGAATTGAAGTTGGCAAAGATTTAGTGAACAAATCTGCAGGATTGTCACTTGAACGGATTTGTTGCACATCAATATCACCATTCTTCTGGAGATCATGTGTGAAAAATAAATTTAGTGAAATGTGCTTTGTTCTATCTCCTTTTATGAAACCTCCTTTTAATTGAGCTATGCATGCAGCATTATCTTCATATAATACTGTGGGTATTTTTGTATCACACTTCAAGCCACATCTTTATCTGATGAAATGTATCACTGATCTCAACCACATACATTCTCTACTTGCTTCATGAATAGCGATTATTTCAGCATGATTTGAAGAAGTAGCAACAATGGACTGCTTGGTCGATCGTCATGATATAGCAGTACCTCCGCATGTAAACAGATAGCCCGTTTGAGATCGAGCTTTATGTGAATCAGATAAATAACCTGCATCTGCATAACCAACAAGATCTGTACTACCTTTGTTAGTATAAAACAGACCCATATCGCTAGTTCCCTTCAGATATCGCAATATATGCTTAATCCCATTCCAATGCCTCCATGTAGGAGAAGAGCTATATCTTGCTAGCAAATTAACAGAAAATGCTATGTCAGGTCTTGTAGCATTAGCAAGATACATAAGTGCACCTATTGCACTAAGATATAGTACTTCAGGACCAAGTAGCTCTTCGTTTTCTTCCTGAGGTCGGAACGGATCTTTGCTCACTTCAAGTGAGCGAACAACCATAGGAGTACTTAAAGGATGTGAATTGTCCATGTAAAACCGATTTAAAACTTTCTCAGTATAGGCAGATTGATGGATAAAGATCCCTTTTGCGAAATGTTCAATTTGCAGACCAAGACAGAGTTTTGTCTTTCCGAGATCTTTCATCTGAAATTCTTTCTTCAAATATTCAATCGCCTTTTGGAGCTCTTCTGGAGTTCCAATGAGGTTTATGTCATCAACATAAACAGCAAGTATAATGGATCCTGATTTTGTTTTCTTAATAAAAACACATGGACAAATGGCATCATTTATATATCCTTCATTTATCAAGTACTCACTTAGGCGATTATACCACATACACCCTGATTGTTTTAAACCATATAATGATCTTTGTAATCTGATTGAATACATTTCCCGAGACTTTAAACCAAATGCTTCAGGCATTTTATATCCTTCAGGAATTTTCATATAAATTTCATTATCAAGTGAACCATAAAGATAAGCTATAACCACATCCATAAGATGTATTTCAAGGGTTTCATATACAGCTAAACCCATGAGGTATCGAAATGTTATAGCATCCATAACTGGTGAATATGTTTCTTCATAGTCGACGACGGGTCTTTGAGAGAATCCTTGTGCAACAAGGCGTGCTTTGTATCGCACAATTTCATTTCTCTCATTTCTTTTCCGTACAAAGACCCATTTGTGACCAACTGGTTTTACACCATTAGGCGTTTGGACTACAGGTCCAAAAACCTCACGTTTAGCAAGTGAATTCAATTCTGATTGAATTGCTTCTTGCCATTTTGGCCAATCATATCTTCGTCGACATTCTCCGACAGATTGAGGTTCCTGATCCTCATTGCCTTTTATAATATTTAGTGCAACATTATATGCAAAAACACTATTCACCACAATTTTTGAACGATATAGTTCTTCACTCACTGAAGTCTCGGGTTTGCTGATTTCTTCAGGAATATCAGAATTAATCAGATCTTGAATCTCTTCATGAGATCCTTTCATAGTGTCATTCTGATCATTGTTTGTATTTCTTTTTCTTGGATTTTTATCCTTGGAGCTCAATGGCCTACCACGCTTCAGGTGTGGATGAGATTCAGAGGCTATGACACTAGTAGATTGTCCCTTTGGAACATCAATTCGAATAGGCACATTCTCTGCAGGGATATGCGACTTAGTTATTCTTTTCAAATCAGTAAATCCGTCTGGCATTTGATTTGCTATTTTCTGTAAGTGGATGATCTTCTGGATCTCCTGCTCACATATAGGGGTACGTGGATCAAAATGAGATAGTGATGGAACTCTCCACGCAATTTCTCTTTTGATTTCTTTTCTCTCTCCCCCTAATTGTGGAAAATTTGTTTCATCAAATCGACAATCTGCAAATCGGGCAGTAAATAAATCTCCCGTCAATGGCTCAAGATAGCGAATAATGGAGGGTGATTCAAACCCAACATATATTCCTAACCTTCTTTGGGGGCCCATCTTAGTGCGTTGTGGTGGTGCTACAGGCACATATACAGCACAACCAAAGATTCGGAGATGAGCAATATTTGGTTCATGACCAAGTACTAATTGTGACGGGGAGTATTTATTATAATGAGTCGGTCTAAGACGAACAAGAGATGCTGCATGTAAAATAGCATGACCCCAGACGGTTGTAGGCAACCGTGTTTTCATAAGTAATGGTCTTACTATCAATTGCACACGCTTAATAAATGATTCAGCAAGGCCATTTTGGGTATGAACATGTGCTACAGGATGTTCAACCTTTATCCCAACTAATAAACAATAATCATCAAAAGCTTGGGATGTAAATTCTCCAGCATTATCAAGACGTATAGCCTTTATAGGATATTCTGGGAAGTGTGCCCTTAAGCGTATTATTTGTGCCAATAATTTCGCAAACGCCAGGTTGCGAGACGATATGAGGCACACATGAGACCATCTCGAAGACGCATCTATTAGAACCATAAAATATCTGAATGACCCACAAGATGGGTGAATAGGTCCACATATATCCCCATGTATACGATCTAGAAAAGCTGGGGATTCAATGTCAACTTTCATTGGTGATGGCCTGGTTATCAATTTGCCCTGATGACAAGCGACACATGAAAATTCACTGCTTTCAAGAATCTACAGGTTCTTAAGTGGATGCCCTTTTGAATTTTCAATAATTCGTCTCATCATTATTGATCCAGGATGACCCATTCGGTCATGCCAAAGCACAAAAGTTCCTGAATCGTTAAACTTCTGGTTTACGATTGAGTGTGCTTCCACTGTACTAATTTATGCATAGTACAGGCCAGAAGACAAAGTTGGTAATTTCTCCAAAACATATTTCTGGCCGGAGACATTCTTTGTAATGATAAGATATTCATCATTTGTTTCATTTAATGTCTCAACGTGATACCCATTACGGCGGATATCTTTGAAACTCAACAAGTTTCTTGGGGATCTAGAAGAGAATAATGCATCTTCTATAACAAGTTTCGTCCCCTTAGGTAGAAATATAGTAGCTCTTCCGGAGCCTTCAATTAATTTCGAATTGCCAGAAATTGTATTAATATTTCCCCTTTTTCTACGCAAGTGAGAAAAGTATTTATCATCTTTAAATATAGCATGCGTTGTTCCACTATCAATCACACAAATATCTTCATGATTGGTCATTGATCCAAATAATATTTGAGGATTTTCCATATATTCTTCAAAACGAAAGAATAGGCAAAGTAAACATCGAAGTAGATATTATGATTAGACAAAGTATTACACACACTTTATTTCATATATTACTATGGAAACATAACCACATTAGCTAATACAAATGACATGTATGAAATATCTAAGTTAATACAGATCCATCACCGATCAGATGATCTATTTTTCCTTCAGGGATTTCAAAGAAATCTGCCACATCTAGATGCATGGGCTCAACATTATCTTCAGAAATAAAATTTACTTCGGCATCCTTTTCTGCCTTTTTGAGGGAGGCTTGATATAGCTCAACAAGGTGCTTTGGCGTACGACAGGTACGTGACCAGTGCCCTTTTCCTCCACATCGGAAGCAATTATTTTCTGAATTTTTCTTTTGCACAACTTCATGCTTTTCATCCTTGCTTTTACACTGCTGGTGGTGAAGGGTATTATATGGTGCAAAACGAGAATCATGATTAAAATTCCTTCCTCGACCACGACTGGGGCCACGACCTCTTCCACGCCTAGAATGGCGAAAATTTGCCTCATTCACTTCAGGGAATGGGGCAGTACCAGTGGGTCGGCTTTCATGATTTTTCATCAGTAATTCATTATGTTGTTCAGCCACTAGAAGATGTGAGATTAGATTAGCATATTTCTTGAACTTCATCTCTCGGTATTGCTGCTGCAGGAGCATACTCGAGGCAGGAAAAGTGGAGAATATTTTCTCTAGCATATCATTATCAGTAATATTTTCACCACATAATTTCAATTGAGAAATAATTTTAAACATTGCAGAATTATATGCCTTAACAGATTTAAAGTCTTGGAACCTTAAATGGAGCCAATCAAAACGTGCTTGTGGAAGTATGACCATCTTCAGGTGATCATATCTATCTTTCAGATCATTCCACAGCGTAAGAGGATCTTTAACCGTGAGATATTCCATTTTCAAATTCTCATCAAGATGACGGCGGAGGAATATCATTGCCTTAGCACGGTTTTGGTTTGATGCCTCATTTTTATCTTTGATGGTGTCTTCCAGACCCATCGCATTAAGGTGAATCTCGGCATCAAGAATCCAAGACATATAGTTATTACCGGATATATCTAAGGCTACAAATTCACATTTAGTAAGATTTGCCATTAGTAAAGGAAAACGAAGAAATCAATACCTTCGAGGTTTTGAAGTATTTGCTCGAGATAACAGAGTCTCGTGCTGATAACGTGTTATAAAATAAAACTATGAAGTAGATACACAGAAGAAATATGTAGAGAGATATCATATTATATTACTTCTGCTCTTTCAACATTGCATCTGTGCATCCTATTTATAGGAGCAACATACAAAGGAGATATTTTGGGATATTTGGGATATTTCCAAATTAATGGATATCCACTAGTTGGATATTTATAACAAAAAATATAATTTTTGCAATTGTCTAGTATTATTACTATTTGAAAATCAAATTATTTTTCTTTAACTACATTATTTTTTTAAAACATTTTCAAAATATATAAAACTAATAGTTTATAGTTACTCTTTTAATATAGTAAATAAATTTTATTTTAATAGTGTGAGCACATAAAATTCATTAATTAACTACCGTACTTCGAAATTCATTTTTTCGATTGAGACAGAGGGACTGTAATTTACATTTTTGAAGTATTTAACAATGATATAAGTAATTTATATTTATTTTCTTAATCTAAAACTTTATCCAAACTTAAGTGAAATCCTTATAAATTATTTACGTTCGCCAGCATGTACGACATAAGATTGTAGGAGAAAATTAAAAAGAAATTACTAAATGGACAAATAAAAAATTAAAATAGCAAATGATAAATGGTAAATAACATTAATAAATAATAAATAGTATTATAAGAATAATATTTTAGTTCAATAATTAAGCCTATATTAAGATAGAATTGAATGACATAATAACTCTTTATGTGTCTATAATAAATTCTTAAGGAAAAACATAATTTGAAACAAGTTCAATAATATTTCTACATAAAAGATTCAAAAATGTATGAGTATGCTTTGAGGGACCTCTATAACTTTTTTCATAACCATCACTTTTAGGGGCATGAAAAAAGTCCTCAAAGTTTTCAAAATTTACCAAAATGTGTGAAGATTCACAAAGCTATTAAAATTTTAATTACAGGTAAAAAGAGTCAAAAACAAATTCGCGTGAAGACTACAAAAAATAAGTATTCTCCTTTATATATAGTAGTAAAAGTAAAATAATTTTAAAAAAAAATTGAGACCTAGAAATAATTAATTGAAAAGTTTAACATTAAATTAGAAACTTTTCTGAGGAGGACTGCAAATACCTTGATTGTCCCATAGTAGTAATGTGCATGCTCATTTTTATAGTCGCCTCGTTTAGCTTGGTAATTTTTTTTTTCTTTTCATAATAGCAAGACTGAAGTATTCATTGCTTTATTAACGTGTTGTTGGGTTTTGGGGGGGGGGGGGGGGGGGGGGCAGCAGAAGTTTTACCTCCTCAGTAGTTAAGAAAATACATCCGAATCTTATTAATTTAGTGTTGTTGATCACATCCTAGTTTTGTCATATGCCATATACCTAAACCTTCATGTTATGCCTTATTAATTTGCCGCTGAGTTCATGAGGACACCAACACTGTCAACTACTCCAGGTACTTTTAATTTTTTCTGTCATTCGTGTTTATTGATTTTTGGTGACTAATATTTGATAAGGGTCTATGTTAAACTCCCTGCATTATAATACTACACGAAAGAAAAGAAAGTTCAACTCTCCAATTTGACGATTCTTTCAAAGGAAAAGGGCCTGATTTACCCCTCTACTATTGGAAATAGTATACATTTACCCCCGTTATACTTTCGGCACAAATTTGCCCCTACCGTTACCTAAGTAGCAATATTTGCCTCTCGTTTGGATGGCAGTCCACCATGACAATTAAACTTCCACGTGGCCTGACATTTAGATGAGGTGGCATGCCACGTGACATGCCACCTCACCACCCTCTCCCCTCTCCATTTCTTTCTTCTACCTCCAACCAAAGCCACCTCCAACCACCATTGAAGCCACACAATTTCTGCAAATCAGATTCAAAATAATTAGTCATGAAACGAACAATATTAGTTCAATGAGTTTAGAAAAAACAAAGCTTGTCAATTCTTCTGTTTCCCTTGTTGCTTTCACTTACGAAATTGGAATTCTAGAAGTGGTAAGCAATTGGAGAGATAGATGTCTACATAAATACGACTTAACTTATATATAGTTTTCTTTTGTTTTTCTTTTCACAGTAAATGTGAATTAAACCAAGAAAATACATACATGCATGCAGACTATTATAATTATCTACAATACATGTCAACAAACAAATAGTTGCTGTCAAAGAAACAGCAAAATCTACACATATTTTAACCTTTCCTCATTAATTATATATGCTATTTCAAATTTCTCCATATATATTTATTGTGGCTTAAACTGAGGTGAAATTGTTTTGCAAGGATTTCTTCCAACGGTCTAATAATCATTTTTGGGTTGGAATTAGATAAATGGACAGTATCCGGGTAAAGTGATAGTAGTGGCGGTTATGGTGATTCCGGTGAGATGGGTTAGTGAAAAAGAAGATATAATTGTTGGAGGAGATGGTGGTGGGGTGTGGCTTCAATGGTGGTTGGAGGTGGCTTTGGCTAGAGGTAGAAGAAAGAAATGGATAGGGTGGCGAGGTGGCATGTCACCTCATCCAAATGTCTGGCCACGTGAAAGTTTAATTGCCACGGTGGACTGCCATCCAAACGGGGGGCAAATATTGCTACTTAGGTAACAATAGGGGCAAATTTGTGTCGAAAATATAACGGGGATAAATGTGGACTATTTCCAATAGTAGAGGGGCAAATCAGGCCCTTTTCCCTTCTTTCAAAAATAAAAAAGGAAAAACTCAACGGCTGCTTAATGAAAGGTTGATGGGGTATTGATTTTATGCAAACAAAGGTATAACACTTTTTTGATGCCACGATCTCTTTCTATTCCAGGAGCAAAACATATAGCACGTGGGCCTTGTCTAACTAAGGATAACTTTCGTTTTTTGTTTATATAGATTTTCCTTTCAAGTAATTGCACGGTTTGTCCTTTAAATGGACTGGTCTTTAATTTTTACCCTTCAAATGGGCTGGTGTTTAATTTTTGCCTTTCAAAATTGAACTTATGCCGCATAAGTTCTTTAAGGGCGCGCGCTGACATAATTTGTTGATATTATGATGCATAACTTCTGTCAGGTTTTGCAACCCTTAGGCTTATCAGTTACCTCTGTCACTGAAAATGATATTCTAACTTTTCGGGAACTTTTTAGAAAAGAAATTAATTTCTAGACCGTTACCCTCAAAACTGAATATAAACCGTATTCTAACTTAATACGGTTTGTCCTTTAAATGGACTGGTCTTTAATTTTTACCCTTCAAATGGGTTGGTGTTTAATTTTAATGGACCGGTCTTTAATTTTTACCCTTCAAATGGGCTGGTGTTTAATTTTTGCCTTTCAAAATTGAACTTATGCCTATAGAGGCATAAGTTCTTTAAGGGCACGCGCTGACATAATTTGTGAATATTATGATGCATAACTTATGTCGCGTTTTGCAAGCCTTAGGCTTACTAGTTACCCCTGCCACCGAAAACGATATTCTAACTTTTCTAGGTACCTTTTTAGAAAAGAAATTAATTTCTAGACCGCTACCCTCAAAATTTAATACAAACTCGCTCTGAATGCTCAAATCTCGGGAAGTGCTGAACTAGGAAGATAAGTTCTCTTCTCCACCTGATTTTCTTCCCATTTGAAAGTTGCATTTTCCATTAGAACAAATGTTTGCCCGAAACTTTCCTCCTACTTATCTTATTCATCATTCCAGGCAAATTCTACAATTTTAGAAGTTAAGGTTCCCCGTCGGACTTAGAAGTCTCTCTGCAACAAAAAGACACCAAGCACAACCTAAAAGTTCACTAGCTCTCTTGGAAGTACCAAACCTGAACAATTGGATTTGGATAGTATAAACACTTGCACCGCAAGGATCGCTAAAGGTTTACAGGTGAAGTAAATTAGTAAACGTACTACAATTAGGCATGCCCCCCAACTTCGCGAGCAAAGGCAGAGCTACTCTTTGCCCGAGGGGTGTCAAGCGACACCCCTTCTCCAGAAAATTACATTGTACATATAAGTGAAATTTTAGTTTTATAGGTATGTATACCAGTGTTGAAACCTCTTGACAAAAGCAAAAAGAAAAAAAGTTTGGCGCAGCAGTTAAGGGGTTGCAAACATCCCCTAAGGTCGTGTGTTCTATCCTGGATAGCCACATATTTATATTTTTTGACACCCCTTAATATGAATCCTGACTCCGCCACTGTAATCGGGAGTGCATCAACTTCATAGCTTTCCAATTCACAACTGTTATATATATATACACACATTCATCTAGATGATCTTTTTGACATTTGAAAGAATCCCAATATCCACTTTAAATGCTTCTGGCACAAGTAACCTACCTGTATGCATTAATCTAAAAAGGAAAAACAAATGGAAGGAGGAAAGGAGGGGGAAAACGAATTAAAACACAGCACTTGTGTGCTTCCAGCATCAATCAACTAATTTTGAGTGTGTTTTACCCAGCAAAGTTGGTCATTTGTTGGCAATATAAGTAGCAATATTAGAGTATATAGCAACTGAACTAGTCCCACTGGCAAAGATGATCACCAGTACAGCCAATATCTTGTCCCGAGTTGTAGATATGTTGTGAGCATCACTGGAAAAAACATTATAGCTGCAGTTAGTGGATAGTTTGATAAAAAATTATTTGGCAACTTATATAGAGATCTCTGTCATCTCAAAGAGAACAATTCACTCTTTTCTGTTTAAGAAATAATATGCAGATATTGTAAATAAGGATAAAGTTTCCCTCACAGGAAACCAAGATTGAAGTAGCACATACCTAAGAACTATTGAGCTAGGGAATATGAACATGAGGCACATGACTGTTGTCGTTCCCATGAACTGAAAGAAGTACCAAATATTGGGAAAGGCTACGGCACCTCCATAAATGAATGCAAGTAAAATACAGGTAAGGGAAAAGAATCGCAACGATTCTGTGGCCAATAGAGGTCTCTTAGGAAAGAATAGTTCATCCACATTAACCCTCAGAGAATAATTCATCACTGGAAATACCAGCATCAGATGAATGGCATAACTCAATCGAACAGTATCGTTAAGTACTGTACCAATTAAAGAGTTGGAGGCTTGATCAAAGTTGACCAGCATGTCCGCCATGATCGAGTCCCCAAACAACAGGTACCCAAAGAATCCCACAGTAAAGTAAATGGCAACGCATAATATCAAAGAAATGCGAACAGCGGATGTCATCTCAGATGGCCTTCCCATCTCTGCTCTAACCGGATGAACTGCAAACGAAAATAATAAAGATGTCACCTAAAAGAAAAGGAGAATGACATATTTTTATGCATCAAAGAATGTCTTACCATTAACATGACATCCGAAGGCAGTAGCAAAGACTGGAATGGTGGTGAACAGATCAAAAAAGGAAACTCCATGAGAGAAATCTGGTACGAGTCGTAACTTTTGTGTTTTCCCCTCCCACATTGCATGTATTGCCATCATAGAGCATATGACAACGAACAGCACAGCTAGGAGGATTGATATTGCCGATGCATGTCTCAGTGAATCTGGACGTGACAAACCATAAATTTTATAATCCTTATTATATGCAAATCTTTGAGATTATTCAAATGAACTATATGCTGCTCCACTTTGACAAATATCCTCAATCTGTGTTTAACATGCTGGTTATTTGTTCAAGCATCTAGTGATACGATAAACGCTTTATATCATTCTAACGGAGTAGGAAGTCAACACCTACTGAGTTTTGGTCCTTCTAAGGTAAAAAATAAGCTGAATAACAATTCAAGTGTACTTTATGAAGCTACTTATGTAACTAGTCATCAACCTGATCAGAAAATCACATCAAAGTGTACTTTATGAAGCAGTTCAAGTAGCTTCAAGCACTTCATAAACTACTTCTGCACCTCAAAGTGTACTTAAAGGTAGAACAATGAGCAGATAGAACTTGTAAGATTGTGTTGTGAAGCTACTTATGCAAATTATTCAACCAACCTATGCGCTTAAAACAGAGCAACGGAAGCATGACAAAAAGCACCACAAAGAAAACAGAAAATGCCCGTGAGGTCCACCAGTGGATGCCAAACCATTCCTGTAGAGTACCCAAGTGCACTGTTCCATCACAATTATTTCCTGACAGGACATCCCCTGTGAAACAAACAAACGGGAAAATAAATTAGCAATATGTACATAGTTTCACATTGTTTATTTTTGCTCTCTTTTTTTGGGGCTCTCTTTTTTTGGGGCTCTCTTTTTTTGGGTCTAAGATTTTATATGGATGCCTGATCACCCCATATTTTTATATTGTAATTCTAGAGCATTATATGAGGAATCACAGTTCAGTTAAGAAATACAAGGAACCAAACTGGCAAACCAATCAAACTCAGTTCAACAAATCAAACCAACTATGTAAGCTAGAAAAATTCATGAGAATCTTCATCAGTATTCAAGGAAATGCACATACATATCATTATGTGTTCCAAAAGGATCTCTCTTTTATTTAAAAAAAATAGACTAAAACTACCACCTTTGGTTCATCAACCAAAAGACAAATACTAGACAGATCGAGCATTCTTTAAAAGGAACTAACTAACAAGTTTAAAAGAACGAAAAGCAAGTTGGCTTACCAATAATAATCAAGTAAATAATCAAGGCACCAAGATTAGTAATCATAACACAAATCTGAAGAGCAACAGAACCAAACTTGCCAAAAGACTCAGCCATTAAACCACCATAAGAATCCGACTCGCCTGAATGTGTATATTTCAATAGGAAATCCACCGTAACCTCAACAAAGTAACCAACCAGTAAGATAACAAAAAAACTAGGAATTACACCAAGAACCTTGAAAGTAGCAGGTATTGACATAATCCCAGCACCAACCATTCCTGTTGAAATATTAAATATTGCACCAGATATTGATCCTCCCCTTGACCTTTCATCATTCTGTTCCACAGGTAATAGAGGAGCAAGAAACTCAGAATCTTGCTTCTCTGTTATCATACTTATTGTTTAGCAACTTATGGTGGTTCGTTATAAAAGATATTCAGTCAGCTAGAATAGAAGTTAAAAGAGGGTATTTATATTCGCGCCATCATCATAAGTTAATGTGAGGACCCATAATTAAGGCCCTTTGAATCAAATATGAATTCTTGTGCAGAAAAAAAGAGAGAAGAATACAATGATTGAGATTGGTAGGATTGTTGACAGAAAGAGAAAGAAGTAACGAGATATACCAATCAAGAAAGTTTGGAGTTTGTTTGGAACAATAATGGAGGGTTGGGTGGGTATAGTAGATTATAGAATAGTGAATCTTATCCTCTTCTTCTTGATTTTAATTATTTCCTAAATATAAGAGCGAGTTGGTAGACAAAAATAATGGAGGCGGTCACCGAAATCACAGCGCATATGTGGCTAACGTCCAACTTGAGCTGAATGTTGAAACTGACACCATTTTCCTTCCTGTCAACTTTGACACAGATGTTGAAAATCAGATCTTGATATATCCGCCGAGGAATAGTACTTAAAATTAATACGTACATGATTTCCTTATAAATTTTTGGGTAAAGGGGTAAATATATCCCTCAATTTTGTGATTTAGAGCGCATATATTTTTTATTAAAAAATTTGTGCATATATATATCGTGCCTTACACAAATGTTTAAATAAACTCTTTTCGCTGATAGAAGTTTTTTAAAAAATCATTTAGCTTGTTTTTTAATTAAAAAAATTTCACGTAACTTAAAAAAAAAAAATCTACCTTACTTTTTTAGTAGAATTATCTTTTTAAAGTCGCGTGATAATTTTTTTTTTTTTTGATGAGCGTCTGCTTCATTTAAAAAAATGAGTAGACTTATTTTTTTAAAGTCATATAGATACTTTTTAGAAACAAACAAAACAACCATTAGAAAAAAAAAATTGCCTCGTGGCTTTACAAAAATAAGTCTATTAAAAAAATGGATAGACTTATTTTTCTAAAGACACATTATATTTTTTCAATTAAAAAATAAGTTAAATGATTTTTCTAAAAAAACTTTAGCAGTGAAAAGCATATATTTGCACCATTTGTGAAACGACAGAAGTATATTTGCACCATTTGTGTAACTACAAAGGTATATATGCATCACTTTTTTAACGAGAGGTATATCTGTTATAAATCGAAAAGTTCAAAGGTATATTTACACATTTCCGCTAAAATTTTATTCATTTTGAACAGATTAAGTACGTTGTACCTTCGTGTATCTATCATTTTTTTTTTTCGAATGGACTCCCTCAAGTATGGGGTGAAAGGCGCCTGAAATATGTACTGTTCATTTTACCCCACGTACCACAAACAGGTTTCAAATGACGAAAATTTTAGACAGACTAATTTATGCTCCTTTTGGAAAAGAGTCATACCAAAATTGAAGAAAAACTTGGGAAAATTTAAGACCACTTATTTTTATTAAGATTAAGATATTGAAATTTAAATTTGACACATGTGTTAAAAATCATATCTCGATTTATCCACGTGAGGAATTAGATGATTTTTCGTATAAAATTTTAATCATAAAACACGTCTCTATTATTTTCGAAAAGTTTGCACTTCCCTTCTTATGCTTTATACTGAACAGGTTACACGTATTTTACCTTCGTGTATCTGTCAATTTGTATTTCGACTGAGTGTTTACTGGTCACTTTATCCATATACCACAAATTAGGTTTCAAGAGACCAGTTGAAAATTTTACAAAGACTAAATTTATGCTCCTTTTGGGAAAGAGTCGTATAAAACTTGAAGAAAAACCGGGGGAGGGCGGGGGGGGGGGGGGGGGGGGGGTGAGGGGATCTAAAATCATTTGTTTTTGTGAAGATTAAAAAAAATACAATTAAAAGCGGAGAAAATATTTTCCTAAAACATTCTTATCGCTCAAAGATGACTAACAAGTCTTCTCTCATTTGGTTACTGTCTTTGTGAAGATGTATGTTTCTTACTATGTATTTGCAATAATATACATAAATTTAGCTCAACAAATATAAAATTAATAATTATATTTAAAAATTAGTATGACAATACCATTGTTTCTTCAACAAGATCAAAACTTTTTGTTAAGTGAAATTCCTGCAAAGCTCCATTTACTTTCAATTATTTTCATTACTTTAAAAATAGCTTTTCCGGACATCATATCAAAAATCAACCTCAATGAGGTTGGAAACAAAAAAGGCGACCTCATCAAGTCGGTATTAACCTTATTCCTCCGTCTCACACACATTTAGTCTTTTTACGTAGGACTTTTATCTTACATATAAGATAAAGAAGTAATTAAGTGAAAAAAGGAACACAAAAATTTCTTTAACACGCATTAATTACCAATAAAAGGTTAATCATACCAATAATTTTTCAATCATACCAACAATTTCATTCTTTTAAGTATTCTTACATCTGGCAAATGGATTGATTATGCTCCTAAAAAAGATTATGCACTATTAGGATTTAGTACATATTTAATTTTTAATTCATGCAAGCAAGGAATTCCATCTTATTCCTTAAAAAGAAAAATGAAAGGTAAAAAGCGTATACATTGATAAGTTATGCTATTTTGTGTTTTGATGATTTAACAAACATATTTGGGGAACCAGATATGCATTTAGAGGAACCAGATGGGATCAGGTTCTCTAGCCATTGCAGGGTCAACTCTACAACTGTAAAGCTGCTGACACCATACCGACTGACAGCAGTGCAGCAGCACAGCTGCAATTTGCTAATGGCCAATGAAATGTCCCTTTCATATCAACACTTGCACCACCTATATAAACAACAAGTTACAAGTGAAAACCTAACACTTACAAATCAGAAAATTCACTCTCATCTCAAGAGCTAGCCGTCGCACCTCAAAGTGCTCTCAAGAACAAAGTTGCGACAAACAGAAGGACCAATTCCCAATCACTGAAGATAACTTAAGTCCTTAGGTTTGTTGAGTCTTTGTCTTTTGTTCTTTATCTTGTATTCCTACACTACTTTCAAGAAGTGTCATAGTAGGACAGATTTTCAGCCTTTCTGAGTTGTTCACTTGGCTAGAGTTAGTCATGGTGCGCTCTTTGCAATAGAGTTATTGTAAAGGTCTTGCAATAGAGTTATTGTAAGGGGAAGGGATTAAAAGTTTAATTCCTATGTTGCAATAGGTTGTAATATGAAGTTGCTCGTTTATAGTGAAGTTTGAGCAAATCCTACTGCAGTGGGTCGTGGTTTTTAATCCCTTGAACAAGGAGTTTTCCACGTAAATAGCTTGTGTTATTTGCTTTTCGTCTTACTTAAGAGAACAGATAGAGAACCTGATTCTCTATACTGTTTGGTGGACTCGTGTATTCTATCAATTGATATCAGAGCAAGTTCTTTCTAAAAGGTTAACACCTAGAAAAGATCTTTCTCACGGTTACTCCACCAAACCTAGAGGAAGGACAATCTATCACAAGACCACCAATATTCAATGGAAAGTATTATGGGTGGTGGAAGGCAAGGATGCATGACTTCATCATGGCTGAGGACTCTGAGCTATGGAACATCATCTGTGATGGTCCTCATATTCCTATGAAGACAAATCTAGCTGGTTTCATAATAGATCCAAAGACAAGGAAGGAGTATGATGAGGCTGAGGAAAGGCAGTAGAAAAGAATTTCAAAGCAAAGAAAATTCTTGTTTGCGGTATTGGACCTGATGAGTACAATCACATCTTATCATGTGAAACTGTAAAGAAAATCTGGGAAGCTCTTCAAACTGCTCATGAGGGAACAAGTCAGGTAAAACAGTCCAAAATAGACATGCTTACCCACAGAGTATGAACTTTTTAAGATTAAAGATGGTGAGTCCATTCAGGACATGCATACCAGGTTCACCTCCATAAATAATGAACTCCATTCCCTTGGTGAAATCATGCCAACAAATAAACTTGTACGTAAAATACTTAGTGTACGGCCTAGTTCTTGAGAAAGCAAATTTAATGCTATCTCTGAAGCAAGGGCTTGCAAACACTGACCATCGATAAGCTCATTGGATATCTTAAAACCTATGAGTTAAACGACAACAAGATTTGGAAAGGAAGGAGCCAAAGAAAGTGTCATGACCCAAACCAATGAGTCGTGACGAGTGTCTGAACTCTAGTAACCAAACACCCCTATACACATATCTGAACCATACTAACATCAAGGGCCCATAAGTGACTTAAACTGATCTCATACTGCCTCATGAAGGGGTGACATCATAACCTCGGTACAATCTGTATATACATATACATGCTGAAAGAACAGTGCAAACCAGCTAGGCCGCTACATATACTGTACACAAAATAATAGAAGCCGACAAGGCTACATCATCTGAAAAATACATACAATTGTCTACAGACCTTTACTGGAATAAAAGTTGTAGAAAGGACGGGACAGGGCCCCGGCATACCTATATACATATACATCTCAAAAGAATAACATATCAAAATAGACTGCAGCTCCGGATCAAATGGAGCGCACTAACCACTGCTGGATAGAGGTCCTACTAAGATGGACCGCCTGTCTGTCTACCTGAACCTGTGGGCATGAACATAGCCCCCCGAGCAATAGGGGAGTCAGTACGGATAATGTACTGAGTATGTAAAGCATAAGAGTAACGTATAAATAAGAATCATGAATGAAATCTGAAACTCATAAGATGAAATGACTATCTGACTGCATAGGTATGACTAATATCTGATCATATCTATACAACTTTGCATGCATTTGTATGAACGAGTATTTGTAAGTATTTAGATAAATCTGTATAACGGACTATGCCTCTGTAGGCGTATAATATGCATGCTCTCAATGATAATCATGCTCATATACATAAATATAGGCCATAGTGCTGAGGAATGTTCAACCCGATCCATATCCCATATAATAGCGCCGAGGAACGTACGACCCGATCCATATATCATATAATAATGCCTAGGAACGTACGGCCCGATCCATATATCATATAATAATGCCTAGGAACGTACAGCCCGATCCATATATCATCATCAAGGTACACCAGCTGATCAGGTAGTAATGCGTATATAACGCCTATCCCTTTCCCCATACCCCATATACATATAATACACGCGTATATAATGCCTTCTGGTCATGGGTAAATATACATATGTATATGAATGCAATGCACAACTGAAATGTATACATAGAACGCTCGGAGTGACATAAGGTCATATTACCTCCGATAGACAACCTTTGAGCCAATATCATCAACATAAGTAATCTCAAGACCCATGAACAGAAGGAACAATCATACGGGGTATAGGAACATCAAAGACTGACGTACTCCTAGTACTCCTAAGAGTAGAGTAATATGGAAGCTCGTTCAATCGCTTGTTGGCTCATAACATAGGATCATGCCTAAATGAAGAAGGAATAGCCTTAACATACCTTGAAGTGTATCTAATCGCCCAACTTCTACTTCTCGAACTCGTAAGTCTACAATCAAGATAACATAGTCCTTAATTAGACTATTTACCTTATTTACTAACCATTTTAAATACAAAAAGAACTTAAGGAATTGTCGACAACATTTCCCTTGTAAACTTAACAATCCTTCAACTTCCAATTCAATCCAACATCAACCACAATATCAACAACAATAATGACAACACTTACATATCAAGATATAATCAAATCCATTCCCAATCATCTCTTAAAACAGCCCTAAATCACCATCTTACCATTCATCAACTTACCACTTTCATAAGTATCTTCTCTTTACTTAAAAACACTAAAACTCTTAGTAATTAACTTAAGTACAAAGGTAGAAATCATTTACATACTTGAGAGGTCTAAGATTCCAAGGAGCAACTTCAACTCTAACTTCCCAAGCTTCACAACTTTAATGAAACCCTAGGAACAACCTTCTTCTTCACAAGCTCGGGTTTACGGGATTGGATCTTACCAAATCTCCACTAATATGATGGGAATAGTAGAGAGGAAATATTCTAGGGATTTCTCTGGTTAGGGGGTGGAAGATAATGAAATAAAATGTGAGGGCTCCATATATATAGGTAAAGCAAAACAGCCCCAGCGGTAGCGGGTCGACGAGCAGGTCGACGGTCCGTCGACTTGCACCGTCCCTGCTCCACCTGAGATTCAGAGACAGTGGCATGTCAATGGCATGGGTTGACGCCATCTTCGACACGTCGACGGTCTGTCGAAGGGGACTGATTTCTGCCAGTTCCTTAAGTCCCCAGCTTGCGACGAAAACGGGAGGTGTAATAGAAAGAGAACAACGTGGTTCTCAAGGCTGCTCCTAAAAGTGACTCTAGTGATGATTAGTCTGACATGGCTTACCTTACTCGAATGTTTCAAAAGATGGTTCGGAAGAATGGTGGATTCCAAAAGAAAGGAAACTCAAGCAAGAATCCTAAAGAAAATGATTGTTGTCACAAATGTGGAAAACATGGACATTTCATTAAAGAGTATCCTCTCCAAGAGCAGAACTATTACAAGAACAACTTTGAAAAAACAGTAAAAAGGAACCTACTTCCTGACTGAAAAATTCAAAAGAAGAGATACATCTGAAAACCTGGTGAATCAGGCTCTGGCTACCTGGGGAGATTCCTCCAGTGAATCTGAAGATGAAGATGATTAATGAGAAGCTTATATGATGGTTGTTGAAGATGGACCTTTAAAACATGAGTCAATATTTGCACTCATGGCCAAATCTGACGGTGGTGATGACAGCGAAAATGAGGTAAATTTTCTTGAAGTTCGAGAAAACTTAAAAATTACTCTCAGAAAAAATGGATGTCATCAACCAACGTGTTAATTGATTCATATGACAGTCTCATAAAAGAAAATGTTGGTTTAACTGAAGAATTCTTTGAAATAAAACAAAAGAGAAATGACATGATAGACACTATCACAAATTTGAAGGAACAGGTTGATGAAGTGTCTAGAGAAACCTCTTTGTTAAAAAATCAGATTAAAAAATGGATAGATACCCCTGCTAGAGGAAAAGAAAAAAATAGTGAGATTCAGTTTGAGCTTTAAAATGAACTTAAAAGGGCCAAAATGAATCTCACTACTGAGCTTGAAAGAAATAAACAACTGCAAGAGAACTTAAAGAAGGTGAAACATGATCTTGATAAGTCACTTCATTGGACCTGGTCCTCTAATGTGGTTGCGTCCATGTATAAGAACAGCATACGACGTAGGAAAAATGTTGGATTTCAAAAAGCCAAATCTCCCTATAATCCTCATAGCAAGTATGTTACTACTTCTGAAAACTGGCTACGCACTCACTGTGGTCAAACAGGTCATTACAAAAATGCATGCTAAGCCAAAATTCAAGCCGTTGAGAAAAATAAGAAATTCATTGCAAAGGGATCTAGAACAGGGAGACCTGGTCCTCGAAAAAAAAAGATGGATTACCTGCATGGACTAAAAGGAGTCTGATTTATCCTTTTATCATCTTAATGACTCTGTTTGCACTGAGTTTGGTGCCTTTGTGAAACAAATTCAAGTAAAACTTGGGAATCAGATTGTCAGTATCAGATCTAACAATGGCACTGAGTTTGAAAATGATAAGTTTGATGAATTCTATGTTGAAAATGGCATAAGCCACAACTTTTCTGCACCAAATACACCTCAGTAAAATGGTGTTGTTGAGAAGAAGAACAGAACTCTTGAAGATATAGCTAGAACAATGTTAATAGCCAGTGGTGTTCCAAAAAGTTTTTGGGCTGAAGCTGTTAATACCGCCTATCACTTGATAAACAGGTGTATGATCAAGTCCTTGCTTGAGAAAACTCCCTATGAATTGCTCAATGAGAGAAAAACCCAAGCTAACTTACCTAAGAGCTTTTAGTTGCAAATGCTTTGTTCTTAACAATGGCAAGGAAGCTTTGGGCAAGTTTGAGGCTAAAAGCGATGAAGGAATTTTTCTTGGTTACTCTTCACACAGTAAGGCCTACAAAGTCTACAACAAGAGAACTCAGTGTATTGAAGAAAGTGTGTATGTGATATTTGATGAATCAAATAACTTGGGTGATAAAGGCACACAGGATGATGAAGCAGAAGATGGAGAATTTTCAAAAGTTTCTGATGATGCCATTAAAATTCCAAATGGAAAGGCCGATCTGATGAGTCAAGTCAAGTAGGATAATGAAAATGGTGCAAAATCCCCAAAAAGCACATAGGAACCTGGTTCCTCTTCATTACTCCTCATGAAGTTGAGCATCGAGTAGCTAATGTTGTATCAGGTACTCTTGAGGCTGTACAAATCAATTATGAAGGTCATACCTCTGATGAAGAAAATGGCGGTGCTACCACAGAGGAACCAGGTCCCTCGAATCCTCAAAACTCTGGCAAACCTGAGGTACAAGTCTCAAACTTAAAGCACAAGGGATCTCATCCACTTCATAATATGACCACTTCCTTAGACTCTAGTATTCAAACTAGATCTAGGGCAAGAAACATGTTTGCCTTCTCAACCTTCCTATCTCAAATTGAACACAAAAATATTAAGGAAGCATTGAAAAATGCTGACTAGATAACTGCTATGCAAGAAGAACTCCATCATTTTGAGAGGAACAAAGTGTGGTACCTGGTTCCTAGACCTTCAGACAGAACTGTGATAGGAATTAGGTGGATGTTTCACAACAAGCTTGATGAACTTGGGAACACAACAAGAAACAGGGCAAGGTTGGTGGTTCAAGGTTACAATCAAGAAGACTTTTTCTTCTGTTGCAGGAATGAAAGCAATCAGAATTCTTATTGTTTTTTCATCTCATATGGAATTCAAATTGTTCCAATTGGATGTTAAAAATTCCTTCTTAAATGGTTATTTGAAAGAGGAAGTCCTTGTCAAGCAACCTCTTGGTTTTGAAAATTATGAGCATCCTGAGCATGTTTATAAGCTTGACAAGGCCCTGTATGGCTTAAAGCAGGCACCTCGAGCTTGGTATGAGAGATTGCCAAAATTCCTTCTTGAAAATAGCTTCACAAGGGGGAAGATTGACAAACCTTATTCTGAAGAAAAGAGGCATAAACCTGTTGATTGGGAAAGTGTATGTTGATGATATCATCTTTGGTGCCACAAATGATTCTCTATGTGAAGAGTTTGCAAAGCTCATGGTAACTGAGTTTGAAATAAGCATGATGGGTGAGTTAAAAAAATTTCTTGGGCTGCAGATCAAGCAAACTCCAAGAGGCACTATGATCAGTCAACAAAAGTACATCAAAGAGTTGCTAAAAAGGTTTGAAATGGAGAATTTTAAAACCACTGATACTCCCATAGCCACTGCTACTAGGATGGACATGGATGAACATTGGTTTTCTGTGAATGAAACTAGGTATAGGGGATTTATTGGGTCTTTACTTTACCTAACTACAAGCATACCTGACATTATGTGTAGTGTCAGTCTGTGCGCAAGATTTCAATCAAGTCCAAAAGAATCTCATTTGAAGGCTGTTAAAAGAATTCTGAGGTATCTCAAGGGGACTTCGGACCTGGTCCTCTTCTATCCTTCAGGAGATAATTTTGATTTGGTTGGTTATGCTGATTATGCTGGATATCTGGTGGATATAAAAACCACCTCTGGAATGGTTCATCATGCTTGATCTCATGGGGGACAAAGAAGCAAAATCCAGTGGCTCTTTCTACTTCACAAGCTGAATATGTAGTTATTGCCTCTTGTTGTGCTCAATTGTTTTGGATCAAACAACAACTTGAGGATTTGGTGTGTTTACAGATTGTGTGACCTTGTTGTGTGACAATACAAGTGCACTCAATATGGCAAAGAATCCAGTACAACACAAAATAACCAAACACATTGATGTCAGGATCATTTTTTAGGGATAATGTTGAGAAGGGTTTGATCTGTATGAAGTTTTGCAAAATAGAGGACCAGGTAGCAGACATCTTCACCAAAGCACTGAGCAAGGAACACTTTGAAATAAATTGGTTGGAGCTGGGGTTGATCAAGATTAACTAATTTTTCCCCCACAAGATCTCTCAATGATTGGCTATGTTTAGAGGATAAGTACATACTGAAAATACTTTTTGGTGACATCTAACTCAGTTCTATACTGTTACAGGTATGCACGCATGGCAATCTCAAGGAAATATAAGGATGAGTAATATTGCATTCTTTAGAGATTTTGCCATCTTTTTCAAAATATTGTCAAGAAACCTGGTTTCTGTGACTCAGGTTAGTAGTTTCATCAAGTACTTATGTGTTTAAACTGCCTAAAGTGCTATGTCATTAAAATGTTTCCCACCTATAACTCCTAGATTCTATCCTAATTGTCATAATTCTTCTTAACCGGTCCGAGAAACGAGGACCAGGTGTAACTCACAACCTTTCATCTCATACCCAATCAGAATCGGTTCCTTCTCCTTTTACTTATATCAAATCACTTAACCGCCATTTCACTTTACTCCCAAAATACAAAATCTTCTCTCTCTCTCTCTCTCTCTAAAACCAAAGCTCTAAACACCTTTCTGGGCCCCTGTTCAAACATGATTGTTAAACCATCACCTTCCTTTGCATTTTCATCCAAAATTCAAGCATGTGTCACTCAGAATCAACCTCTCCAACCCCTTCTAAACCAAACCACTCTGTCTCGTCTCCAAAATCTCCAAGCCTATCTAAACCAAATCTGCAAGCTTCACCGCCAAAATCTCCAATATCCACTCCAGTTTCACCCATGAAACCTCTTTCTTCTGTTCCTCCTCGAAGTCGAAAAAATCAAAAACCAAAGAAATTTGTGCCTAATCCACTATTCACCGCTCATGAAGAGCAATTCCCATTAAATGATAGTGTACAGATAGTCTCCATGTCGCAGTTGATGGGTGACACAGTCGAACTCGAAGAAAATGATGAGGATCCTGAACTGATGAGTCAAAAGGAAATTTCGGTTGAAACATAGTTAGTAATGTCAAAATGGGTGAAGAAGGTGTACAACCCAGTTCCTCTGGTGCTACTGGATAGGGACAAAAAGAGTTAATGAAACTTTTCATGGACAAGGAAATACTACTTCCCTAGTTAGTAAAAAGCATGATGTGTCTGACAAAGGACATTCTAAGTTCTCTATCGACCATCTATTTGATGGAAGTCTCAATGAGGGAGAAAATGGGAGGGGTAGTATTTTGGAAAGGGAGGCTGCTAAAATTTTGTCTGGGTTCATAGAAGCCATTGACAAATTGAAAGGAGGGGGAGTCAGTGAAGGAACAGGTGCCTCCATCCATGGGGAATCTGTTGATAAATTGAACAAGAGGAAAACAGGTGAAGAAACATATGTCTCCACTCAAGGGGAATATGTGGATAAACTAAAAGAAGGGGAAACTGGTGAGGGAACAGGTCCCTTAACCCAGGAGGAATCTAAGTCCCCTGTGTTTAAAACTGCCCCTGTGTGGGATAGGACACCAGCTTCCTCAAGAGCTGACCTAGATACCAACCCCCAACGTGTGTCAACCATTACTGTACCCCTAGTAGACCTCCCTACAGTCAAGGAACCTATTACTATTAGTCCCTCTAAGGAAGATGATGATGAATTAGCCCTGAACCTTATTTTCAATAGAAGAGTTGAGTCCTCACCAAAAGGTAGAATGACTAGGCAAAAGCATGTTGCCAAGAAGGGGCCAACCACTAGGCAAAAATTAAAAGCCCAATTAGATTCTACACTAAAAGTAAACAAGGAGAAAAGCTCCTTAAAGAAAAGGAGACGTATAGTCAAATGGTCGTTGGTAGATGAGGATGAGATGCCCTCAGTTGATGTGGTAGAAGTGGGTGAAGAAGAGGAGAAAAACTCCACTCGAGAGGAAGAGCTCTAAGAAAAAAAAGTTGAGAAAAGGTAAGTCAGCAGTGGTTACTACAAAAGAACCTGGTGTTGATATTGAAGTTGTTGAGGAAAAGAAAGAAAAATCCTACCCTCTCAAGAAGAGAAAGACAAGTGCTGAAGATGAGGAATCTGGTTTCTCACCAAAGAAACAGAAAACAGAAATGATTGAATGGGAAAGAAAAAAATGTTGAAAACTCAAAAAGTTCTGAATGGCAGAGTGTTTGATCCTGAAATAGCTGAGAAATCTAGGATGAGGGAGCTTCTGGACATGGTAGAAATGGAGTTGTTTGAAGATAAAATTGTCCAGTAGTACACCAACTTTATTGTCACTGATGAATCCTTATTTGCAAATGTGAATGATATAGACTTCAGCCTGGATGAAGCGAAACTTGAGAAATCCTTGGGGTTCCCACTGAAGGTTTGAAGACAGTTAAACAAAGATCAGCCTCAGTGGAGTTCTTGAACCTCATTTCAAAGTAGGAGGGAACCATCTCAGGGGAACGGGTATACAAGGAACATATCAATCCTGAGTACCAGCTCCTCTTCGAATTGCCCCGTGCTGAAAAGAGGTCGATGGCTGCCACCCCCGACCTATATCTCATTAAAGCATTGGCCACCTTCACCCTAATTAGCTTGCATGCTCTGATGATAGAGCACATAACAAAGGTGATCACTATTAAGGATGGCAGGCATGGACTGGCCTATGGCCTCTTTCTCTCCAAAGGGTTTGAGAATTTTAAAATAAAGGTTGGAAAAATGACAATGGGGACCAATGTTCACTCAGGGTACTCTTGAGGAGTGTGAATGTGTGCCCAAGAAAGGACGGGTTGGCAGGAGCTCAACAATCTCAAGTCTGATTGATGCCCAGGAAAGGGCAACTGAGGAGATTAACAAACTAGAGGCTGAAAATGCAATCCTGAAGACAGAGCTTCAGAAATATGCTCTGGGAGGAGAGGAACCAGGTGCCATTGGGCAGCTGAAAGAAGAAAACGCTCAGCTAAAAGTTGAAGTGAACAAACTGAAGGCAAAGGTGGAGGAACTGACTGGACAACAGGTCCATGACCAGCGAGCTGCGAATGAAAGGATTGATAAGCTTTTCAAACTGATCCATCCTCTTAGCCTTCCATTTCCCTCCTTTCTATGTCCTGCTACTAAAGTCCCCTGCTTCTCTAACCCTTTTGAATCAATTGTTAATGATTGTGGTATTAATTGTTGTTTAATTATCAGTACTTCTGGAACTGCTATGCTTTTTCTGTAATTGAATTGGGCATTCTTTTTGTTTTAGGCAATGATATTTAACTTATTTGTTTTTTTATTACTCATGTTAGTGTTTCCCCAATGGCCATGAGTTAATGTTACTGTCTCTGTGTTTGCTCATTCTACTATCTTATTCTTTTCAATGATGCCAAAAGGAGGAACTAAATGAGGGGGTAAATTAAAGGATGATACGAGGCTGAAATGTTGTTGTTGATATGTTGTTATGTTGAAATATAGGTCTGATTCTCAGGGGGAACAAGTAGGCATCTGGTTCTCGGTGGGAATATCAACTGTGGGTTTGTCGTCATCAAAAAGGGAAAAATTGATAAGTTATGCTATTTTGTGTTTTGATGATTTAACAAACGTGTTTAAGGAACCAAATATGCTTTTAGAATAATGAGATGGGATCAGGTTCTCTAGCCGTTGCAGGGTCAACTTTACAGCTGTAAAGCTGTTGACACTCTACCGACTGATAGTTGTCCTAACAGCAATGCAAAAGCACAGCTGTAGTTTTCTAGTGGACAATGAAATGTCCCTTTCATAGCAACACTTGATCCACCTAGATAAACTACATGTTACAAGTGAAAGCCTATCACTTGCAAATTAGAAAATTCACTCTCATCTCAAGTGGTAGCCGCCGCACCTCAAAGTGCTCTTAAGAACAAAGTTGCAATGAACAGAAAGACTAGTTCCCAATCACTGAAAATGTCTTAAGTCCTTAGTTTATTGAGTCTTTGTCTTTTTCTCTTTATCTTGTATTCCTACACTACTTTCAAAAAGTGTCATAGTAGGACAGTTTTTCAACCTTTCTGAGTTGTTCACTTGGCTAGAGTTAGTCAAGGTGTACTCTTTGCAATAGAGTTATTGTAAAGGTATTGCAATAAAGTTATTATTGGGGGGGGGGGGGGGGGGGAGACTAAGAGTTTAATTCCTACGTTACAATAAGTTGTAATATGAAGTTGCTCGTTTATAGTGAAATTTGAGCAAATCCTACTGCAGTGGGTCTTGCTTTTTAATCCGTTGAGCAAAGAGTTCTCCACGAAAATATCCTGTGTTGTTTACTTTCTGTCCTACTTAAGGGAACATATATAGAACTTGGTTCTTTATATTATTTGGTGGACTCGTATGTTCTATCACACATCTTTTATATCCTTTAATTAATGTTTGTCCAAAGTGCATACACATTAAGAAATTGCTTGAAGTAAATAACAAACACTCAAATTATTGCTAAAGATATGACCTATCTAGCAGGGTACAGTCTTGTCAAGTAGTCTCCTCAATTTTTATGTTTTATTTTTAAATACACTACCAATTGTATCATGCTCCTACAAAGAAAAGTTTTACTATGTGCCTCACACAACTGACATTAGTTGTGTGAGGTTTTTTTTGTGAGATAAAAAATTGGACCCACATCTTACATTTTTGGGTCCACAAATTTTGAATTCACTTTTTTGTCTCACAACAAAGAGTCTCACACAACTAATGTCAGTTATGTGAGGCACATTTTAAAAAATTTCCTCCTGAAAAGTTTTACTATGTGTGAGGTTCTTTTTGTGAGATAAAAAATTGGACCCACATCTTACACTTTTGGGTCCACAAATTTTGAATTCACTTTTTTGTCTCATAACAAAGAGCCTCACACAACTAATGTCCGTTATGTGAGACACATTTTAAAAAAAATCCTCCTACAAGCCTTATCCTTACGTGTTGCTTCCCAATTCTCATATTCAAGTTAAGACTATTGTTTGAGTAATCACTTATCCGCGCAAGGATATACTAATATAAAGTGTTCACACATTGGGGTCATTTGGAAGGAAGAATTAGAGAAATTAATGCGCATTAGTTTTGTGTATTACTAATAATTTGTTTGGTATACTTTTTCAATCCATGTATGACTAATACTTATAATTTAATACATCAAATTAAATAGTGGATAAGAATAATCTCAACATAACTAATCTTAGCATTACTAATCCACCTTAAACATTCTATGAAGTGACCCTTTAAAGTTGTATCCACGCACTGACGCACATCTCTCTATTTGTTTCAAATATTAGAATTCTTTTCCTTTGTGTCTTTTGTTGTTTTCGTTTCTTCTTTTTTTGTTCTTGAGGTAATCAGACAATTTACTCTTTGTGTACGGATTAACTTCATTTTATTTAATTCTCATTCTTCCGTGGCTGACTTTGTAGAGCAATAATAACGAACACTATGCTTTGAATTGAGAAATTTACAAATCTCAACACTTATTGTTACAATAAACTTTAGAAGTTAAAGTTATATACTTGAGAACGAAGCTTCAATTAGCTAGACATAAACAAAGGAAGAACATCTTGTACGATTGTAAATTTTTTGGGAACTTGATTTTTTACTCAGAGAGTTCATCTCTCACTATCAAGTGCCCAAGCGAGCACATGAAACTTGTAAATGCTCTGCTTCATAGGCTATTCTGATTCTCTGTTTTCTGTACATTCACATTCCATTACGATGAAATTAATGGTTCAACGCCCACTCAAAGGCATAAAGTATAAATAGAAAATAAAAACGTCAACATGGCTTGGAGGTTGGGGGGTTTGTGGGGGTGGGGGGTAGAGTTTCTTTCGAGAAACCAAAATTGCAGCAAATGGAAAAGGAATAAATAAGAAGAAGAAGAGGAAAAGTGAGTAGAAAAATATTGTATACATTCATACTCAATATGTGTTATACGAGAATGCATCGATATACACAAGTGCATGCATGCGGTGTAAGCTCCAAGCATAGTGCTGAATTGTAATTAACTCCTGTCCACATGGTGTAGTTGCTTAACTCACTTCACAAGCACATGTCAGTCCTTCGGAAGTTCGAATGATCGAATCATTACAACTTCCACGCAATGAGTATCTTTTTAAATTGGCATAACGTTTTGGGACTACAAAAATTTTCGGACCATATATTTATATCAAATCAATTAATGCATGAAATGTGGTTAAATATATACAACTATTCCTATTATTTAACCATAACTAATTAATGATATATTTTAATTTCATCAGATCATTTAACTATGGAGAGTTATATTGATTTGGTGTAACAATCGGATAAATGTTACCTAAAAAAACATATGTCACCTGCACATGTTGGGTCTGAAAAATCATACGTCTTCCTTGTAATTAAGAAGAAGAAGTTGTAATCAGGAAAAAAACTTTATATATTTTATTTTGAATGGAGCATTTTATCTGAATGTACGAGTGGGGTTCTACCTGCATAGAGAGAACACCGCTCTACCTGTCACAGGAAAAGCGGTTATTGACACTCGTACGTGTCGTGCACAAAGTGTTCACAACAATGAACCAGCTAAAATTAGATTCTCAGAAAGGAGCTAAATCAAATGACTACATAAATTTTATAGATATAGATTAAATCATCTTGCATGTCGATATAAATCATATAATTATATATTGCATCAGCTGGTTCTTCAATTTGAAATATGTAGAGCAAACTGAATTAAAGATTTATTTGGGTTAGCTCATTATAAATAGCTATAAGGTTTAAGTGATGAAACTAATTTTACAATTAAGCAGTTATATATTTGAATATAAGTCTTGAAACTAATAATAAATAATTTATGTATTTGTGAAAAAAGTGTTGATAAGTTGTTCTTTTGTTAAAATGACTAAAATACTTTTTGGACAAAAAGCTATATAAATTTAAAAACATCCTTATTGTATACGGTAAAAAACCGGATACGGGTAAATCCGGGGCAACTATGGATCGGAGAGGGAAAAGGGGCGAGAGTTCGTACGAGAACATCACCTTCCCGGATAAGCACTGTGATCGCTGCCGAGTGGAAGCGCCATCTGACCCGGTCTCTAAGCCACCGAGGGTTCGGGATCTCTCCCCGGTGTCTCATCACCGTTGGCCCGGTGTCCGTGAGTCCGTTGGTCCGATGCGACCGTTGCTAGGACGCGTCAGTGGTGTCACATCATGGTCAGCTTCCAACTGTGCGTGTGTCAGACGGCGTCGTCAGTCAAATCTCACCAAACCCGTGCATGGGCTGTCCCCTTTTATTACTATTTTATTAGACCCACATTGGAGGAGGCCCATGGGCTCATTAGTATAAATAGAGTGCCCCCTCCTCCCTTAAGGGGGTTGATCCTTCTTTTACTTTCAAGAGCATTTGTAACACAATATATATATATATATATATATACATCCGATTCTTGTTGAACCTCTTCAATCTACTCGTCATATGTGTAAGCAGCCGGTATTTATGCTCCTTATTTGTGTATTAAAAAGCGTTCTTATCCAATTTTTGTAATCAATATTTAGGCCCAAGCACATATCCTATATCCACATACAAATTCAATTGGTTACCAAATCGGGGGTAAACAGTTTGGCGCCCACCGTGCGGCTAGGATAATAGTGGTCTTTGGCCTTAACTTCCACCACATTCATCGAAACCAAAAACTCCCTCTCCGTCTCTGTGAAAATGGTCCAAATGGCTGACGTCGAGCAATCCGGTCATGTCAATAATGCCGAGATAGTGGCGGAAAACGAAGGGAGCGGACTGCGGGCATTGCCAAACCCCGCTGATCCGAACCCCGTTGATTCAAGGGAAGGACTTAACCGGCAAAACACCGTAGATCAAGAGAATGTCGTTCCGCCGGCAACCGATCCTCTAAACACTCACCATTCTGTTACGTTATCCCGGGATAGGGTCCGGAGAGAGCCAGACGCGCCAAACGACGGCGTTAGCTTGCGTTTGATCTTTGAAATGCTGCAGGAACAAAGGGCGGCAATCGCCGAGCAAGGGCTAGCGATTGCTCAACTGCAGAGCGGAAAGGGTGAAGCAGGGCCGGTAAAGTCAAAAGGTACGGTTGAAACCGGAAGAAACGGAGAACAAATGATCGAGAGCGACGGCTCCGGAGCCGGCTCCTCAACTGAGGTCCTAAAAATGCTCGAGACCTTGGCAAAACGGGTGGATTCGACCGAGAAGAGGGTCGAGACGTACAATTCTCGCGTGGACCAGATACCGGGGGCTCCACCTCTACTGAAAGGGCCGAATTCGAAGAGGTACATCCAAAGGCCTTTCCCGCCAAGTGCGGCCCCGAAACTGATCCCGAAGAGGTTCAAAATGCCCGACATACAGAAGTATGACGGCACCACAGACCAACACGAGCATGTGACCTCATATACTTGTGTCATAAAAGGCAATGATATGGAAGAAGATGAGATCGAGTCGGTGTTGTTAAAGAAATTTGGGGAAACCCTGTCGAAGGGGGCATTGACGTGGTATGACCATCTACCCGAACATTCGATCACTTCTTTTGAAATGCTCGCTGATGCGTTCGTAAAGGCACATGCCGGTGCGATAAAGGTGCAAGCCCGTAAGGCTGATATCTTCCGGATAACCCAAAGGGACGATGAGCTGCTACGGGAATTCGTCACCCGGTTCCAGAGGGAACGGATGGAGCTCCCTCCGGTGCCAGAAGAATGGGCCGCACAGGCCTTCACAAAAGGACTCAACATGCTAAGTTCGGTGGCCTCGGCCAAACTGAAAGAGAATTTGTTAGAATACGAGGCCGTAACTTGGGCCGACGTCCACAACAGGTATGAGTCAAAGATCCGGGTGGAGGATGATCAATTCGAGCTCCCTCCGGTAAGGACCAAAGTAAATAGAGGTTTCGAGGCACCGAGGAAGGGATATGAAGGCATGTCTGAATCATTGAAAGAGAGGTTTCGTCCATATCCCTATACGGAGAAGCAAAATTTCAGGTCGGAAAAAACAATAGAGAGTCCGAGCCATTTCTCGGGACGGGGCAGCAAGCGGGTTGAACGCCCGTCTAACAGTCGGGGACTCTCGTTCAGGAGCGACACCGGAAGTTCCGCCAGCAATAAAGTTTCCGAAAAAAATTTTGGAGTACAACTTCAACGTTAGTACTTCGGGACTTGTCTCGGCTATTGGACGTATACCCGATGTAAGGTGGCCTAAACCATTGAGGACGGACCCGGGTCAGCAAGATCCAAGTGTAGTGTGCGAATATCACGGGACCCACGGTCATCGAACTGAAGATTGCCGCCAATTGAGAGAGGAGGTAGCCCGGCTATTGAAAAATGGTCAACTCCGAGATCTGCTGAGCGAGCGGGCCAAAAATCACTATAAGGAAAGAGAATCTTATCAAATGCCCGAGCCTGTTGAACCCCAACATACGATCAACATGATAGTGGGGGGCACTGATGCCCCTCGAGGGCCGGTAATGAAAAGGACAAAGATTTCTATTGTCCGTGAAAAGCGCACTCGAGATCATTCGACCGAGGGATCTATCGTCTTTAATGATGAAGATGCAGAGGGCATCATCCAACCCCACAATGATGCGTTGGTAATCTCTATACTGGTCTTTAAAACTAAGGTCAAACGCGTTTTGGTTGACCCGGGTAGCTCGGCCAACATCATCCGATGGAGGGTGGTTGAACAGATGGGACTGCTCGGTCAGATCGTACCAGTGGCTCGGGTGTTAAGTGGGTTCAATATGGCAAGCGAAACCACGAAGGGGGAAATCTCACTGCCTGTAACTGTGGGTGGCACCATTCAGCAAACGGTGTTCTACGTGATCGAGGGTGACATGAAATATAATGCCCTATTGGGCAGACCTTGGATACATAACATGAGGGCCGTACCTTCAACACTACACCAGCTGTTGAAGTTCCCCACGCCGGAGGGAGTGAAAACCATCCGAGGCGAGCAGCCCGCTGCAAGGGAAATGTTCGCAGTAGAGGAAGTGGCACATCGGCCCAAGGGGCCGGAAGAGAAATGTGCAATAGGAGGAGAAGTTCCCAAATAGCAATCAAAGTGCGTCGGGTTTAATCCGGTGCATGAAGAGGAAGATTACGAGGTACCTAGATCGTTCGTCATGCCGGATGACTCGGATTCAACCCAGTCGACAGTGGAGGAGCTGGAGCAGGTCATCCTGTTCGAATATCTCCCAGAAAGAAAGGTATACCTGGGCACGGGGCTCACCCCGGAGCTCAGGCGTCAATTAATTGAATTCCTCCGTGCTAATGCCGATTGCTTTGCATGGTCGCATATAGATATGACAGGTATATCACCAGACATAGCAACTCACAAGCTCAGCCTGGACGGGAGGTTTGCTCCGGTAAAGCAGAAAAGAAGGCCCATGGCGGAGGCTAAACACGCATTCGTGAAGGACGAGGTAACAAAACTTTTGAAAATAGGCTCCATACGGGAAGTGAAATACCCGGAGTGGTTGGCTAACGTTGTGGTAGTACCCAAAAAAGGTAACAAATTTCGAATGTGTGTTGATTTCAAAGATTTAAACAAGGCATGTCCGAAGGACTCGTTTCCGTTGCCCCACATCGATAGAATGATCGATGCAACGGCCGGGCACGAGATGTTGAGTTTTCTCGATGCTTACTCCGGGTATAACCAGATCCGGATGTACCCGGAGGACCAAGAGAAAACATCCTTCATCACCCGGTACGGGACCTACTGTTATAATGTCATGCCTTTTGGATTAAAAAATGCCGGTGCAACTTACCAACGCCTAGTTAATGGAATGTTCGAAGAACAAATAGGGAAAACAATGGAAGTTTACGTTGACGATATGGTTGTTAAGTCCCTGGAAACAGAGGACCATTTAAAACATTTGCAGGAAACCTTCGATGTGCTTCGCAAATACAACATGAAGCTCAACCCGGAGAAGTGTGCCTTCGGTGTAAGATCTAGCAGATTCCTGGGTTTCATGGTGTCAAACCGAGGGATCGAAATCAACCCGGACAAGATCAAAGCCATCGAAGATATCGAGGTGGTGAACAACATAAAGGGGGTTCAGAGACTCACCGGGAGAATCGCAGCGCTAAGTCGCTTCATATCGAGATCCTCGGACAGGAGTCACCGGTTCTTCTCCTTGCTCAGGAAGAAGAACGATTTTGTCTGGACACCCGAATGCCAAGAAGCTCTACAGGATTTGAAGAAATACTTGTCTAGCCCCCCTCTACTGCACACGCCGAAGGCGGGTGAGACACTATTTCTATATCTAGCTGTCTCCAAAGTGGCGGTAAGTGGCGTTTTGGTCCGAGAAGAATCAGGTACGCAATTCCCTATCTATTATGTGAGTAGAACATAGGGAGACGCGGAGACCCGTTACCCCCATTTGGAGAAGCTGGCATTAGCGCTGGTGAGCGCCTCCCGAAAGCTTAAACCTTATTTTCAAAGCCATCCCGTATGTGTAGTAACTACTTATCCTTTGAAAAACATCATGCATAAACCGGAGTTGTCGGGTAGGCTAACGAAGTGGAATGTAGAGGTTAGCGGTTACGACCTCGAATACAGACCCCGAACGGCCATCAAATCCCAAATCTTGGCCGATTTCGTAGCAGACTTCGCCCCGGCCATGGTCCCCGAGGTCGAAAAAGAATTCCTACTAACCTCAGGAAGGGCCACGGGCATTTGGTCTCTGCATACGGACGGGGCCTCGAACCTTAGAGGTTCCGGGCTTGGTATTGTCCTTAGGGCCCCGGCCGGTGATGTCATCCGACAGTCCATCAAAACTGTCAAATTGACTAACAATGAAGCCGAGTATGAGGCTATGATTGCAAGTTTGGAATTGGCTCGGAGCATGGGGGCAGAAACTATCGAGGCAAAGTGCGACTCGCTTCTGGTCACAAACCAGGTGAATGGCACATTTGAAGTCAAGGACGAACGGATGCAGAGGTACCTCGAGAAAACCCAAGTGGTGCTTCACCGATTTAAAAAATGGACCATGCAGCATATACCAAGAGAACAGAACTGCGAGGCCGATGCATTAGCAAATTTGGGATCTGCGGTCGAAGGGGCCGAAATCAACCCCGGGTCAACGGTGCTACTATCAAACACGGCCATAGAAAGCGGACACGCCGAGATATATTCAACAGGTTTGACTTGGGATTGGCGCAACAAATACATTGATTACTTGCGTGATGATAAGCTCCCAAGCGACCCAAAGGAGTCACGTTCGTTACGAACAAAGGCAACCCGTTTTTGCTTAGTGGATGGCCAATTATACCGACGCTCTTTCCACGGACCTTTGGCTAAATGTTTGGGCCCTGGGGAAACGGAGTATGTGATGAGAGAAGTACATGAAGGAACCTGTGGCAACCACTCCGGTGCGGAAGCTCTGGTCCGAAAGCTTATCAGAGCCAGATATTATTGGAATCAGATGGATGAAGACACGAGAAACTTTGTCCGAAAGTGTGACGGGTGTCAGAGGCATGCCCCGATGGTTCACCGGCCCGGGGAGTTGCTGCATTCGGTGGTCTCACCATGGCCGTTCGTGAAGTGGGGGATGGACATCGTGGGCCCGTTACCCCGGGCACCAGGTAAGGCACGCTTTATCTTATTTATGACTGACTATTTTTCTAAGTGGGTCGAAGCACATGCCTTTGAAAAAATTAGAGAAAAGGAGGTTATCGACTTCATTTGGGATCACATCGTCTGCCGTTTTGGCATTCCGGCCGAAATAACTTGTGATAACGGTCCTCAGTTCGTCGGTAGCAAAGTCAACAGTTTTCTTGAAGGGTTGAAGATCAAGAAGATTGTGTCGACCCCATATCACCCATGTGCAAACGGGCAAGCGGAATCCACAAAAAAAACAATAATTCAAAACCTAAGGAAAAGGCTAGAAGCATCAAAGCACCATTGGAGAGAAGTATTACCCGAGGTGTTGTGGGCGTACCGAACCACAGCCAAGTCTAGCACGGGCGAGACCCCTTTCTCATTGGTGTACGGGGCCGAAGCCCTTATCCCCGTCGAGGTTGGCGAACCGACTCTCCGGTTCAGGTATACAACCGAGGAATTAAACGGGGAGGCCATGGCCGTAAGACTCGACCTCACCGATGAGATACGTGAAAGAACATTGGTCCGAATTGCGGCCCAAAAGCAGAGAACGGAAAGATACTACAATCGGAGAGCCAACTTTCGGCATTTTCGAGTTGGGGACTTGGTACTTCGAAAAGTTACTTTGCATACAAAGAACCCAAACGAGGGAAAGCTAGGACCGAACTGGGAAGGACCGTACAAGGTGACCGGTGTAACGGGCAAAGGATCATACTAGCTGGAGTCCATGGATGGGCAATGCCTGCGCAACAACTGGAACATAGCCCACCTAAAAAGATACTATTGCTAAGGTATGATCCTCTCATATATACCTTTTGATAACCATGCTGCCTTTTTTACAGGAAATCGAGGGCGGCACAAAAATAGAATTTAGGACTGAAAGCACGTGTTGCACTCTTTTCCTTAGTGCGGTTTTGTCCCAAAATGGGTTTTCCGATGAGGTTTTTAACGAGGCAACAAGTACAACATGCTACGCGACGAAGATAAAGGGCCAGAACCCGGGTATCCGAGGTTACGTCTTCCGAGTGGGGGCTTGGTAACACTCACCCGACCTCGAAGCTCGGACAAGTGTTAAGGGGGCACAGTACCCACATCGGAGCATGAAACGATAAAGAGAAATTAAAAAAAATAAAATAAAGAAGCTCATCATTTGCCACGGCAAAAACAGAGGCCGGCCACTGGCCACCTCCTTCGATGTAAGGACCAAACGATCATAATGAATCGTGTCCCATCCAACATTTGCCACGGCAAAAACAAAGGCCAGGCACCGGCCACCTCCTTCGATGTAAGGCCCAAACGATCATAATGAATCGTGTCCCATCCAACATTTGCCACGGCAAAAACAAAGGCCGGGCACTGGCCACCTCCTCCGATGTAAGGACCAAACGATCATAATGAATCGTGTCCCATTTAGTGTTTGCTACGGCAAAGATACAAGAAATGAAAATTCTCATATGTACAAACACTTGCAATATAGAAACCATTACAATGACCGTATTTTCGGCATTGCTCAATTAATATGCCCTGTACCGGACACTATGGCCGATATTAGACAAGGCCAATGAGGTCATCACAAACCGGCCATGAAAAACGCCGGTCCTAGAGAAGCCCCTATCATGGGCACAGAAAGGTCCGAAGCCCACAAAACATTTGGTAAGTCCCACGGGCAGAATTAATCAATGACTACGGATAATCTCTTCCGAAAAACGGACCAATAATTCAAGGTAAGATAAAAACAAGCACTCAAACGAAGACGCAAGAGGAGTGCAACTTTCATATACGCAAAGGATACTTTTATAAAGAGTACATTTACGTCAAAAGAGTACGTTGATAGAAGGCAAGGGCAGTTCGGAGGCAGTGTCCTCGGGTGTTGGGGCTGTTGATGGAGCCGGATCGACCCTCCAAACTATGATGTCGGGCTCCGTTTCCTCTCTCTGGGGCCGGGTAACGCTTCTTGCCTTCTTTCGTTTCGACGGCTCCCCCTTTTCTGAGGGTCGTTTTCTTTTGGTGGCTTCGGCAAGAACACGGGAGGAACCCGCCGTATCAAACGCGGACGCCAGTGCAGGGGAAGCGGCCCCCAACTCCGATCTAGATGCCACCGAGCCCTTCGGCAAACCTGAACGATAAAAGACGTTGGCAGGTTCAGAAAACTGACGACCTCGAATGGCTAAAGATGCAGCAAGATCGAAGGAAAGTCGAAAGTTACCATGATTTTGAGCGATCCATCGACCGCGTGACAAGTGGGCCCAAGTCCGGTCTTCATAGGGTAGCTGGTTGAGGAGCGTCGTGACCCACTCACTCAGATCTCGGATAACTGGGGGAACAAACCCATTTGCTACAAAAATAAGGAAAGGGCGGTGAGAAAACAATACCATAAGCGACTGAACATGTAAGGGCGATGGCTCAAAGGTTCGAACTTACGTTTGTCGTTCCACTTCTCCGGAAAAGGTAGATGGGCGGCCGGGATTATGTCCTCGGTTTTTACCCGGACGTAGCGTTCTAACCACCCCCTATCCCGATCTTCGACCATCTTCGAGAAGAGCGGGTTCCGGCTGCGCTTGGTTAGTTTTATGACACCGCCCCGGAATATCCTTGGGGAGTACAGGCGTATTAGGTGGCCCAGTGAGAATTCTTTCTCAGCTCTGTTGGCTAGCAACCGGAGGCAAGCAACGACCCTCCAAACAATCGGGCCGATCTGAGCCAAAGTCACGCCATAGGTCCGGCACATATCCAGTATGACCGGATCAACCGGGGGATCGAGCTTAAGGGTAAAGGGATAAGTGTATACGTACAAGAACCCTTCCCGATGATCGGTAACGGATTCGTCTGACCCGGGTGCAAAAACCCTTACCGGGCGAGTGCGCCACCCACAGTCTGCCCGGACCGTGTTGAGTTTATCCTCAGTTATGGAGGAAGGATATCTCCTCACGTCATATCCCCGGTCCGAGACGGCAGAGGGCTTTTCCGCCTCCAGGTCTTTATTGAAGTTAAATTTGGCCGGTATAACATCCGAGGCCGTAGTTTCGGGGTTACTCTTTTGTTTGGTCGGGGACACAGCCTCGGCCCTCGGGGATGAAACTGAAGGAACTTCGGTAGAAGTGGTTTCAGACATGTTGAAGGAATGGAAGGAAAAGGATTTTAGGAAACAATGCAAAGGAAACGAAGGAAATAACGATTTGAAGAAGCAAAGAGCAGTTGGCAAGAACAATGACAAAGTTAATCCCCCCTTTTCTTTTTTCGTGTAAACAAAAGAAGATTTGGCAACAAATTTGTAACAGAAAGGACGGATCTGGAATACAGAGGGAAGATGAAAAGAGAGGACAGATCGAAAAAAGTGAAAAAATGAGGGAATAAGGGGCTTTATATAGGCATAAGGAAGGGAACGGTTATCGAGGACGGCCAATCGAGGATCGCCACGTGTCAAGTCATTAATGTGAAGCGACGTGAAACGACGTGCAAGAGGCGGTTGACAGGAACGGACCATCCGGAATAAGACACGTGGTCGGCAAAGGGGAAGACATGACGCACCCATTCCCACCAAAATAAGGAGATAAGGATAGGTCGTCCGGACGGTCGGATGTATGATTCATTCACTTCCCTTCACTCCGATGGATCGTTGGTCCGGGAAGCGTGGGGGCTATCTGTATACGGTAAAAAACCGGATACGGGTAAATCCGGGGCAACTATGGATCGGAGAGGGAAAAGGGGCGAGAGTTCGTACGAGGAAATCACCTTCCCGGATAAGCACTTTGATCGCTGCCGAGTGGAAGCGCCATCTGACCCGGTCTCTAAGCCACCGAGGGTTCGGGATCTCTCTCCGGTGTCTCATCACCGTTGGCCCGGTGTCCGTGAGTCCGTTGGTCCGATGCGACCGTTGCTAGGACGCGTCAGTGGTGTCACATCATGGTCAGCTGCCAACTGTGCGTGTGTCAGACGGCGCCGTCAGTCAAATCTCACCAAACCCGTGCAGGGGTTGTCCCCTTTTATTACTATTTTATTAGACCCACATTGGAGGAGGCCCATGGGCTCATTAGTATAAATAGAGTGCCCCCTCCTCCCTTAAGGGGGTTGATCCTTCTTTTACTTTCAAGAGCATTTGTAACACAATATATATATACATCCGATTCTTGTTGAACCTCTTCAATCTACTCGTCATATGTGTAAGCAGCCGGTATTTATGCTCCTTATTTGTGTATTAAAAAGCGTTCTTATCCAATCTTTGTAATCAATATTTAGGCCCAAGCACATATCCTATATCCACATACAAATTCAATTGGTTACCAAATCGGGGGTAAACACTTATAAAGAAAGGAACAAACTTATACTGAGTGAAGATAAATTTAGGAGTTTGGTTTTGGGACAAATATTTTGAAGAATTAGAAAAAATATCACAAATAAAATGGTTAAAAGTTCGATCAAACCAAAAATAATCTATAAGTTGAAAAGTCATAAGTTCGTGATGACCAATTTATGACTTTTAGCTCATAAGCATATAATTTATATCTGCTTATCATACTACCGATAAAAATAGTTGTTGTCTTGCTGAGAATCCACGTAAATAACAAAATTATAATAGGAAATTTGAAGAAAAAGAAGTAGCCGTGGACGGCAGGATTCGAACCTGCGCGGGTAGAGCGCACATGATTTCTAGTCATGCCCGATAGCCACTCCGGCACGTCCACTTGTTGATGCTAGGTATCTAAGCTTTCTTTACAAGTATTCGACATTTACCGGAAATACTACTAAAGTCCTAAAGCAAAGTGCAATAGATCTCTCGTCTTCTAATTGATGTAATTAATATTGCGAACAACTTTGCGGCTCTACTTTTAGACAAACAAAATCTGTTCCCCTACAGAATTATTTTCTTAAACAAGATTCTTTATTCACCTTCTTCGGCAAAAATCTCTTAGTGGATTGTTTTCTCAATAGTTGAATCGAAAGAAACTTTCAAACCCGAAGAAAAGGACCAATTTAGCTTTTTGAAGCTGAAAGTAGACACCATTTTGTATTTAAATGCTAATAATCCATAGCCAAAACTGTTACTCCCTCCATTCCAATTTATGTGAACATATTTTCTTTTTAGTCTGTGCAAAAAAGAACTATCTCTTTTCATATTTGGAAACAATTTACCTTTGTGCAATGATTTATAGTGACACAAAATATATATGCCTCATTTTATATCACAAGTTCAAAAGTTCTATCTTCTTTCTTAAACTTCGTGTCCAGTCAAATAGATTCATATAAGTCAAAACGAAGGAGTATAAGAGACTAGGGAAGTTTTTTTGAAGGTAATTTTTAACCATCTCGTTCAATTTAGAATTTGTTTGGGTTAGCTGAGTGTAAAAGTTGATAAACTTTAAGTACTGGAAAATACTTTTGAAGTGCTGAAACTGATTTCTGAAAAGGATCGAAAATACTAAGTAAATTTCATATATGGTCACATAACTATGACTTTTTTCATCAAAATCACTTAACTATGTTTTCTAACACAAAAGTCACAAAACTTTGCTTTTACTCTTTGACTATCATCATCTATTAACTAGGTGTGATTTAATTCGTAGATACGTAATAGTTCAGGTAGGAAAGGGAAACACCTGATTGTTGGGTGTGAAACTCGCAAAAAAGTGATAATTCAGGTGTCTTTTTTACCATTATCTCATAATACTAGTATAACCAATATCAATAATACCAAAATAATAATAATACTAACTACCGAAATAAAAAGGGTAAAAATTCGATTTCAACAACCATGCCATTATTAATTTACTAGTTACAAGTCGCCCGTGCTCCCCAGCATTAAAACGAACATTAATTAGTAGTCAAATTTTGTTATACTTCTTATTTTTAGATAGTTAATAAATTTTAGAGAAAAAGTTTTTTATGAAGTTCAAACTAACCCTTGATTTGCGCGAACCATACAATAGCAGATTTTTTATTTTCAAACATTTTGGGTTGGTCCATGAGTTTGAGTTTGAGATTTCATATATTTTAAATTATACAATGTAAATTAATTTTATTAATCAAATCCATCATCCAGAATGTACTAATTCATGTATAGTAATTCCTGCATTATTAATTTCTTCATAACTAATTCCTATATAGTAATTCCTGCATTATTAATCTCTGTATAACTAACTCCTATATAGTAATCCCTGCATTATTAACCTCTGCATAACTAATTCACGTATAATTAATCCTTGCATAATTTATTTTAAAACCAAACAACCCCTAAGTGAATGAACAATGTATGACAAAAAGCCATTATTAGACAAACAAAATAATATTAGTGATAAGAAAATGATTCTAAAAATTAGATAGAGGATTGACTGATACTGTTAGACCCCGTATTTTTTACGTCGAGTTATTCGCGAAGGAATCGACGTGAGATAGAAACCTCGGATTTTTAATTTCTAAACTAGAACTAATCGGTTATAAATTTCACTTAGTATAAAAAATGTTATTGGAGATTAGGAATTACTTAATTGTAGTGTTAAGTAAAAATTTGTGACAATAAGGAGCCAACAAGAGCAACAACGTCCAAGGTAAAAAGGATGACTCAAAGTCATCTAAAATAAGGCAAATGGAAGACATACAAATGTGCAATTAAATGTTGATTCATCCACTACATTTTCAATATATTGTGGAAAACAAAATACACTTATAATCAAGTGTGAAATTCGGCCAAGGGCTGAAAAATTTGAGGAGGAAAAAGTTGAAGCCTACAATTGAATATTTGGGCATCCACTACTTTATGAAAGTATACATTTTTTTAGGAGGACATAACATGGTGGAGGGATCACTTCACATTAAATATTGCTCATCCATCTTGGCATGATTACAATAAACAAAGGGTGGTGTATGAATCATTCAACACACATGAGATTGTCTTGTAAAAAAATTGAAAAGAAAGAAGAAGGGAGAGACAAAGGGGTTCGGCCAAGAGGCCTATGGCCGAAAGTTATGAGAAAAATATTGAGTTTTGGTGTAAAGTTAATGGAGTGAATCATGGTCATGATGGAGCATGTGTTGTGTCTAACTTGTAGGACTTATAGTGAACCAAATAATAACTAAGTAAATCAGAAAATACATTCATTTCAACTACACAACACAAAGGAAGAAAAACCTAAATCTAGAGAGAGAAGCATTCGGCCACCTTGGCTGATTTTTGAGCCCTTTGAGTCTTGATCCAAAAATTATTTTCCAAGGTGTTTCAACCCTTTAGAAGGTCCCTAGAACGTGAAGATAGTTTTTGGAGAAACAAGAACCATTTTCATCTCAAGTCACAAACTTTAGCCAAGTAGAGAAGTCAAGTTGTCAAGGTAAGATCTAACTTTCTTTTGCTTGTATTAAGGGTGATGTAGATGAGTAAATATAAGTTGTATACATGAAATGATGTGTGTTGATGTTGGAACATGATAGTAGTTATGGGGCTATATGTGTTGAAGTTGAAGTATGGTTGTAACTTGATGAACATGAATCGCATGCATAAAATCATGAAAGTTGGTGTTGGAATGTTAGTTGGCCGTAGGGACTGTTTTGGTGGAATTAATAGACTGATTTTCTTTAATAAATATGGTTGTTACTATCATAGATCTCATGGTAAAAAAAATGAAAAGAATTGGAAGGTTAAAGGTGAAGTTATGTTAGTATGAATATGATTGAATCTATGATTTTATGTGAAGTGATGTTGAAGCATGTTGAAACCGTTTGTGGACTGTTTTGTGAGGAAGTTAGTGAACTGTTTTTACATGATATTTTGATTGTTATTATCATGAATTTTATGATGGAATGAAGGTGTTTAATGGTTGGAGTTGAAACTAAAGTCGTTTGTGAGTTGTTGTAAAAAATTTGAAAAAATGACGATGTAGCTTAGTTGCGTATGAATTGATGTTGTACTTTTCGTGTGGATAGCTGGTCATAACCTACTGAAATTATATGAAAAGAAGACATGAAATAATGTGTAAGAATCATATGTGGTTTGCTTAGTATGTTCGTAAACGTTTGCAAGAATTCCGAACATTGTTTAGGGACTGTTTTGGACATGTTGGACTGTTTTGGATATGTTGTGGTAATGGACTGTTTTGGACTTGTTGTTTTCATCAAGTTGGAAAAAATAATTATATTTAAGAGTATACATCATGTTGTCATAGTGGTTGGGCTGTTATAGAATCGTTTCGACGAAATAATATGACTATAGATTAACAAGAATAAATTGGATGTGTCATAATCGCATGTACACTATTATCTAGCGTTGTAAGGTGCGGGCTGTTTTGACACGTTGTTGTTATTGAACTTGGAAGATTAATGATAATTAAGATTATGCTTTGTATTGTATGTTGGATGGGCTGTTATAAGTTGTTACATGCAAACGTTAAGGCTACGAACTATTAGAAGTAACTTGAGAATGTAGTAGCCGTATGTGAATCGTTATTGCATGTTGTGAATGTGGGCTGTTTGGAATATTGTGTGGGCTGTCCGGATTGATATTGAACATATAATTATTGATGTTGGGCTGGTTATATGTACTTGGTTTGGATACAAGAGTAAACGTCGCCTAAACATCTAGAAAGGAGTTACTAACGTTAGAATACGTTTTGAATCTCCCCGTAACTTAAACGTAGTTATTGGCATCTTAATATAGGTTGAAGTATTATTGGGAAGCGTATACATATTGTGTGACGAATAAACGCTAAAGGCATGTGAAGCTAACCCTTCTTTCTTTTTGGCATGATCGTTGTGAAATGAATATACGATATATATACTATTCCAAAGGAAACTCCTATTCCTAGAGCCACTAGGATGGCTATTAATTTTTTATTCCCATAACTTATGTTTTGATTCATCTATATTAATGTGTACACATGATTTCAAAGATTCATTTTGATATAATCCACAGGGACATCCGAAAGGTATATGAGATGACTATTATTTGAAATGGCGAACGATGGTTCGTGTTGACTATTCTATTGAGTCTTTAAAAATGTTTTGAATTGCATATAGTTTCTCACTACTCTGTTTGTGCATATCTCAATATATCTTTCACCGAGTCCCGGGCCGGGTATGTTATCGTGCACACTTTCACTGTATTGTTCGCCGATGTCACGACCCAACCCCGTAGGCCGCGACTAGTGTCCGTGCTGGACACCCATACGTACCCAATAACCCAAATCAGCATATTAGTAGAATTTATCAATATAAAAGTCAGTTGGCGTTACTAGTTATCATAGATGAACAGATATAACACGTGGAAGCCGATAAGGCTATCACAGATCATATCAACCCAAAACATATACAGAACCCACACAATTATGTCTACAGACCTCTACAGAACATAACAGAATCATAAGATGGGACAGGGCCCCGTCGTACCCCTGAATAGCGTACATATATAAAATAGCAGAAGACTGTACCAAAATATAGGCTCCGGATAAAGGAGCGCTCCAAAATAGCAGAATAAAGTCCTAAGCGGGCGGATCATCAAACCTGTCGTCTGTACCTGCGCGGCATGAAAACGCAGCCCCCGAAGAAAGGGGGTCAGTATGAAATATGTACTGAATATGTAAAGCCTGAATCAGAGAAACAGAGTCATAACCGGAAACAGAACGAACAGAAAAGGGATGCAAAATCCAGAATATCATATGCATATTTTCAAATCATAAAAAGTGTGTACAAAAACATATGCCATATCGTATCCGACCCCCGCCAAGGGACTCGGCAGACAAAACGTGGTCACCCTCCCGACATTGGTGCCACAACAAATAAGGATCAGAATAGGGGATAACCCCGTAGCATATCATATCATATCAGATGGCCATATCATATCATATCATATCAGAATAGTGTACATGGCACAACATACTCCACAACCCATGTACATGTATACCTGCCCCCTCACATCGAGGCATGGCGAACAATGCAGTGGAAGTCGCTTGAGAACATATCCTGGCCCGGGCTCAGTGGGGGAAACATTGAGGCATCCACGAACGGAGTAGTGAGAAACTAAATGCAATAAAATACCATTTATTTCCAGAGACTCAATGAAGCATATCGAATAACAAATCGAAATGGTAAAACTGGACAGAACTATAGTAAGCATAATTCGGATGTCATAATGGATTACGGATGCATAATCTTTCTGAAATCATTTCCAAGTTTCAAAACAATTTATAAAACTCAACAGAATATTTAAAATAATTTTTAATTAATAGTTAGAGGAGTAGTTAAAACATTTCCTTTAAAGCCGCTCGTAGACACGTCATAAACACAAAAGGGTAAAATCGGAAATAGTTTGAGAGAGTTACAAACTTTCGAAGTACGGAACCTTCTGAAAATATTCCATAAGTCATACTTAGAAATTCAAGTATCATTCATATTAGAAGACTTTCGAATATCATTATGGATCACATATTCATATTAGGAAACTTGCGGATAACATTATGGATCAAATCAAATGGGGACTTTAAGACCATATATACGTACCAAAATATTTATCAAAGACTTACGTCATATCAATTTTCTTTCGAACACATTCGGAAATATACCAACGAAGACTTTCGAACATCATATATACATATCAAACCGCATGAAATACTTACGGAAATCAAAAACATCGGCCATCCTAGTGGCGCTAAGAATAGAATTTTCTTTAGAAGCATACGTATACATTATTTGTTCATTCCATAATGGTCATGCCAAAAGAAGGGAAGGTAAGCTCTACATACCTTACTTCGTTCAAGAGCTCAGTTCAGCCAAGAACTTCCACATTTAATATGATAAACCTTATATGCCTAGAAATGATCCTCTTCCACCTTACTTTTCTTCGAAGAAAGTCCGAATTCAATAACACGACAAAATAAAACCAACCTCCGTGCTTGAATTTACACACAAAAAAAAACTAAGCTGATCCACTGGAACAACATTGCTATTTCTCATTCCTCTTATGAAACCAATATATGTAATTAACGTAAAACGTGGGATCCCAAATATTTGTTGCACTTCATTGCTGCTTCCCAAAGGAGAAAGAGAAAAGTAATTCCTGGATCATTCTTGTTTATTACAGAAGAAGGTAGGTAAGATATATAAATATATATATATATCGATATCTTATAAAAAAGATAAGATGGACATGAATTAAATAATATAGGTTTGGTGGTGGATACATATTCATTGTTCTGATAACAATACATATTTCAAGGAAAGTTAGGCACGTTGCACTTAATAAAATATGCTAAAAAAAGTTACTTCATGAACAAAGGACACCTAAGCTCCTCTAATATCTCCACACTAAATAATATGATCATGCTTAATTAATTTCCCACTTCGCTAATGTTTTCAAGCTAATTGCAATTAATTAGTAAACTGAGTACTAATAAAATCGAGATTAAAAATCCTTATCTCATATCTCAAAATTAATCTTGTCCTTAAACTTATTTACGAATAATCAAATGTATAAAAATACGGGATGTTATGGAGTCCGATGGAAACTTATCGGAAAAAGATTATTGCTGGCCAAATTTCTTAATTATAAAGAATGAATAAGTAGTGATGATGTCTAATACATGTCCAAAATCCATGTGGTAACGTGGATGATATGCCACCCCTCCAATTATTTTAATATAAAAGTAAGATCATAAGATGTAATCTCATACACTAATATTTTAATATTTCTTTGAAATACATAAGCTTCCAAAACTTTTGTTATTGAAATATCATATCAACTTAAGACATACAGGTATTTCACAAAAACTAATACATCTAGAAATTATGTTTGCCAAATTATAATCTTTTCTCAACCTAATATCAAGAGTACAAATTTTTGTATTATCAATTCTCATAATGAAAAAAAAATAACTTTCCATAAGAGAAAATAATTTATATTCTCATAACAAATAAAATCTCATTTATAAATGTCCTCACACAACACATATAATCTAAAACGTATTCGAGAAGTAGTAACAGTAATAGCTATAGAAAATCATACTTTTCAAATATTTATTAAAATGAGTTTAATTAAAAAAAAAATACCAAAGGCAAATGAGCTTAAAACTTTAACTGATCTTTTGCCCTTTTCACGTGCCACTTGTTGGCCAAACTTTTATAGTATTCACGCCTAGGCTGCTACAATAGCACTTTGTGCATGCCACAATTGAAGATACTACACACTCCATAATAATATAGTGTAATAGTATTACACATAAGGCCCACTTCATGTTGACTATACATATAATTCTCAAAATGTGTCCTAGGTCTAAGTAAAAATAATAATTTGTGTCTATATGTAATAGGATGCCACATAGACCTTCACTTGTCCACTTTATTTCCCAACATGATTAAACGTTAATATCTTGTCCCCAATTTACTTAAATTATCAACCACTTTTAACATAATTCATATACTCATTATCATAATTATGTGATAGAATTTTAGTCCATAGCCTCTTTGTACATGCACCGAGTATTATTCTCAATCACCGTCGTTACACTGGTTAAGTCCTAATTTATTTCAACACTCCACTTCTTGTATATACTGAATTCTTAATATTCCTGCTTCAATATGACTAAATTCTCCAGGTTTGGGTAAATTTGCTCATGTTGGACGGTTAAATTTCTTTATCCAAAATTTAGGAGACCGTATTTTATTCAAATAAATTTTCAAACCTCGACGAAACTTATTTTCTTCGATTTGTTTAACCTCAAATCCTTACGGTACATGTGTACCGTCACTTTAACCACCTATAAGCTTGGGGGGGTAACCTCGTGTCCGTTACTAATATCATTTAACTCGCACGCTTTCCGACGTACGAAAATATAAGATATAACAGCCGAGTCCCTCATTAAAGGGCCGGGTACAATATATATATATATATGTATATTCTGAAGTTATCCTGTGATATGAAGTTATGCTGTGTTACGGAGATATGCTGTGTTACGGAGATATATATTATATTCTGAAGTTACGCTGTGTTATGGCGCCAGAGACGGGGTGGCGACCATGTTCACCGAGTCCCATAATGGGGCCGGATATGATATATGATATTGACATGCATGATTTATGTTTCGAAAGCAAGTACTTGGTATTCTGGTTATTGTACTCATTTTCTGTACTTCTTATTTCAATTATGATCCCGTTTTCTGTATTTCATGCTTTACATGCTCGGTACATATTCCGTACTGACCCCCTTTCTTCGGGGGGCTGCGTTTCATGCCCGCAGGTGCAGACATTCGCTTTGGTGATCCGACAGCTTAAGATTTCCCCTCTGCTATTTGGAGAACTCCAATGTTTCGGAGTCCAGAATTTGGTACAAATCCTTCTTGGATATATATTTATATGCCTATGTGGACTAAGGGTACGACGGGGCCCTGTCCCGTCATATGTTACGTTACTGTTGATACTCTTAGAGGTCTGTGGACATATGTGTGGGTTGTGTATGAGTTCTATTCAGCTATGTCTATACGATGTTCTGTGATATGATATTCGTCCATATGATGGCAGCCTTGCCGGCTTGCATATGATATTGTTATATGATGGCAGCCTTGTCGGCTTGCGTATTATTTCATGATGAGATCGTTATAAGACCCATATTGAGTTTGATGTGAAATGAACATATAGTTAAAGAGTATGTATACGGGTGTCCATGTCGGGCACCAGCCATGGCCTACGGGGTTGGGTCGTGACAGATACAAAGGTTATTTTAAAAAAAAAAAAAAAAGATACAAAGGTTAAAAAGTGATGGGGTTAAATTGTGGATGGGGTTCTTCCACGTGTACAATTGACATCATCAACAATTGACAGTATTTAAAGTCCCCAAACTTGCGAAAATTTACAAATTTATACATGCTTAACTAACAGAATAAGTTGAAGTAACGAGGGCAAATTATAGCTTTAGAAAAGGCCCTATACATCACATAACTTAGGAAAAAGGAGATTTCCTGGTATTTGTGTCAATTAAACAACACAGTCCAACTTTTACTGAATATCGTACAATACCCCTAAGCATGAACTAAACTTAATTTCAATTAAATGCCAAAATAGTCCTCTATGGTCGGCAAGGAGGATAACAGGAAGCACCAGGAACTGTCTCTTATACAATAGTAGTAGTAATTATGCCAACAAGTTTCTGCAAGATCGATCTTTATAATTCCCAAGGTTTGTATTATAAGTGTAACCAGTCTTAGGAAAAGGTGGCGCTCGTTTGCCTGGAGCTGTAGGCGTTGAGCTATTTTATCATGGATCCCTTCTTCTTGTTTACTTTCATCCTTAAGACCTTGTCAATTTTCTTGTTCATGATCTTCAAGTACCTTCACTTAACTTTTTACTATTTTATTTGTTTAATAAATACAAATTCAATTAAAAATTCGACCCAACTCAATCCAAAACTCATATCCAACTGATAATAATCTTTTACTCTTTTTTTTAAAAAAATAGTCTAATAAATACAAATTCATTTAAAAAGAACCGATCCAACCTAACCCATCCAAAATTCACATGCAGAAATTTAAAAAAAAAAATACTATTATTCTTGCTTAGAATTTTGCTATATAAGAAGCATGTCATATGCTAAGACCATTGCCAGTCAAATATAAAATCTTATTTTTCACTCATCTGAAAAGAATAATGATATTTTATTATTCTTTTCAATTTAGAGACTCCATAAGTTCACCTGACTGGCAGTCATTCCAGTTTAAATCCCTTCTTTGAGTTATTATCTACTTTAATGTAAATCTTTATGGGGCAACAAGAATAAAAAATTAGCATATCTTATTTGGTTTACAATAAGGAATATAAAAGGCTGGAGTAAGAAGCTGAATTTTAAGTCTAATATTTACTACTACTTACATCGAAAGTAATTATTTTGTGAGATTTTTTTTCAAATTCAGTCGCCCATTTAGTTTTGTAATTTCTGCATATGGGTTTTGGTGGGACCAGTTAGGACCACCCTTATAGTATTGTAATTTCTGCTCGTGAATTTTGATCGGGTCAGGTTGGATCGATTCTTTTTATTGAATTGTATTGATCAGTCTAATTTTTTTGAAAACAAAAAAGAGTAAAAGATTGTTAGCAATCGAAAATAAGCGTGTCAATTGGGTCGGGTCAGTCCGGGACCGACCCACCCAATCGGGCCCATAACCGGCCCGGCCCCCAACCCGGTAAAAGGGTGGTGGGCTGGGCTAGTGGAAAAAATTAGGGGGCTGGCCCGGACATGCCATGTAGCCAGGTAGCCTGGCCCACCGAGAGCCCGGCCCGGCCCACTTCGAATTAATTTTTTTTAAGAAAATCATAAATAGGCATTTTTACATATATATGACAGATTTCGTAACTTACACCATTTCTTCTTTTTTCTCCTATTTGCTGTAATAAATAAGTTGGTAACACCAAAAAGTATGGCGGCCGAGAAAATATCTTTTCTTGAACTTGATTAGAGCAAATTAATATAATCACACTATTGATCATGATGGATATTATTATAAAAATAATCAATTAGCATAATTAAAAGGAAGATAGTTATGTCGAAATGTTGTGTCATCAATCATCCCTACTGATAGTTGAGTTTACAGAATCGTTAAAATGAAATAAAAGGATCAACTCAAATAGAAATTGGAAGATAGATTGTGATGAAGTACGAAAATGTAGAACAACGTAGGAGAACAATAGGAAGAGAGATGTTCTTTTGATATATTTATGGATAAAATAACTGTACCTATAATTGTAGGACTCTTAAAATTTTGGAAGCAAATATATGAAATATTTATTAATTATTCAAACCATAGTTAGAACCTTACTTTAGTTAATTAAAACTTAACCATAGTTAGACTCCCTACGGCTATTTAAGTGCTAAAAATTATTAAAAATTTGAGAGCGTGATACAAGACTACATAAGTAATTTAAAATAAAACTTCAAACTTAAATTGATAACACTGCAAATTCAAAACATATAAACTTGAACGGTTAACTTATTACAAATGAAAAGTTCAAAACGCTAGCATCGATAGAGAAATTTAAAGAAGAGATAAACTTCAAACTTCAATTTTGTGCCTTTTGTCCAAGTGCCTACATAACGGACCGGTACCCCCAAAAACATTGATAGAGAAATTTAAAGAAGAGATAAACTTCAAACTTCAATTTTGTGCCTTTTGTCCAAGTGCCTACATAACGGACCGGTACCCCCAAAAACCGGTTCAGACTTATGGAGATATATTTGACCACAATGTTGACATTTAACATGTTCCTCGTCTACTCGCTCAAAATGCAACCACACCGGACTTGAAATTGATATTCGGACTGGAGGAGGAAGTGGAGGATTATCATTATCCATTAAATTTAAATTTTGAACTTGGAAGTTGGAAGAGAGAGAGAGAGAGAGAGAGAGAGAGAGAGAGAGAGAGAGAGAGAGAGAGAAAGATTTAGATGAGTCGGAAATTTAGGGAAAGAGGAGGGGAGGGAATTATGAGATAATATAGAGAATAATGAATGGTATTTATAGATTGAAAATAAGGCCAAAGTATAATTTAAGGAACTTGATGGTTAAAATAAAGTTGACAACAACTAGATTTTAAAGTATCAAACTTAATAAATTTTAGTATTAGAATTTTTTCTTAAAATAATTAAAATCCAGCCCGGCCCAATTAGCCCACTATATACTCCTACCCGGGTAGGGGGCTGGGCTGGACACCCCTTTCCTCCTCCAACCCGGCCCCCAACCCGGCCCATTAACTATGGCTCGGCTCGGCCCGGCCCCATGTGACCCGCATTTATATGGCCCGACCCAATTGACAGACTTAATCGAAAATTAGTTTGGATTGAGTCAGGTCAGAGTTTTTCAATTGAATTTATATTTAGTAATATAAAAATAAATAAAATAGTAAAAAAGTGAAAAATACATAAACTAGTAAAAGATTATCACCCACTAGAAGTGGGATTTTCCAGCATGTGTGACTTTAGTTTAAGGGCAAAGTTTTGTGACTTTTCTATTAGAAAACACAGTTAAGTGATTTTGTTGAAAAACAAATCATAATTGTATGACCATATATGAAATTTACCCCAAAAATAATCCTAAAGTATTGGAAATAGAGTAGTTTTGCCCTCCGCTGTTTTTCGGTATCAAAATTTTAAACCACACTTTCCCTCCTTCACTAGCGGAACTCCAATTCAAATTTGACCAAGTTTAAAAACAATTAACTGACATGAAGCTCCAACTCAAACAAAGAAGGATAATAAAGAGTGATAAATCACAAACTCCTTACTTGAGAGTTAGAGCAGCAAAGGGATGAAGAGCAAACACAGGAAACAAGAATTAGTACAAATAGTGGAACAGAAAAGCACGGAAATGAACATCAGATATGTACACAGAAAAATTTCATCCGCATCAGAAAGCACATCACAAGGCAATGCAAACATTGGAGGATGGTACAACAAAAAGTCCAATAATAAAGCACCAACAAGGAGGGTTTTCATCAAAACGGGAGAGGAGGATCTTACCGGAGGTGGTTTTGGAAAGTACAAGGCATGAATCAATGCAGCAGAGCTCCGATTTGCGAGGAAGCAACAACCAGTGGCATCATGGAGATGAAAATTGACAAGTATAGTGAGAGATTGAGCTTTCAAGCACAAAAGAAACACACAGAGAACAACAACGAGGAACATTGGAAGAAGCTCCAGTGATGATTGTCGCCTGAAGTGGTGGAGCAGACATCATTTAGGGCAGCTAAGAGCATTTCTTCAGATTCACACCTGGAATAGACTAGGATGCATAGCAAAAACAAAGATTTCACCTTCATTTTGCATTGAGAAGATGAATTGGACGCAGATTTGCACAGAGAAATCAAGGTTCTAGAGTGCCGACAGGAGAGCGAATAAACGACCAAATAACATAGAGTTTGCAAATCTAATTTGTTGCAAGATTTTCACTTTCCTTTTTCCGCTTTTTGCTTTATTTTTGGACCCTTTTGGTTTTCCTAATTTATAAAATTGCCCTAGCGGCTTATTTAAAAAAAAAAAAAAACAACTCAAACAATCCCCTCTTAACCCTATCCCTCCTGTTTGGTTGCAAATGTTTGAGAGGGAGAGGTAGAGGGTTGTCCGAGTGGAGCTCCATGTCAATAAAAAAATAACTTGGTCAAATCTGAGTTGGAGTTCTATTAGTCAGGAGTAGCAAATGTGCTCCAATTTTAGACGGCGAGGTTAATTTTGATACCAAAAGTTATCAGAAGGCAAAAGTGTTATATTTATGATAGTTTGTGACTTTTTAATCCTTTTTCAAATTAATTTTCATAAATGAGCAGTTTTGTATTTGGATTAAAGTGTTGAACTAAGAATACAAAGTTAATGTTATCGGTAAAGAAATGCTAATAAGCTATCTCTTGTAAAAATGAGTAAAACACCCTTATTTTTTAGTAAAAAGTATAAATTTAAAAGTATCTTTGTAAAGAAAAGGAGGAACATTGAATATAGGGTGAAGGGGAAGTTCAAAATTTTGTTTTAGGAGAATTTTAAAAAATATTAAAGTTGAAATAGTGTCCATTACTAATCATATGAATTACCTCTGTTGAGTCACTTTCCACCATGATTGGTTTCAAGTTTTGTTGTACTGCTATGGTGAGTCCCTCCTATAGCGCAGCAATTTCACTGTATGTATTTGTTGCAAAGGGTAAGCTTTTGGTATATCCAACTATCCAGTCGCCATTGTTGTTCCTAATCACCCCTCCCAGTCCCCCAATTCCAGGGTTCCCAATGCAGGCTCCATCAGTGTTGATTTTCTACTGACCTCTATTCGGTGAAATCCATTTTACATGAATGTCCATGGTGGGCCTGGTGTGATGTGGGTTACTTATGAGCAGACAGTATTCCATGGCTTTCGACCATGTGTCTTTGTAATTGATAGGATCTTTTTTGTGGTTGATTTGGTTGCTATTTCTGGTGAACCATATGTGCCAAAAACAAAAAGAGATGATATCTTTCCAAAGTATAGAAGAGTCGATTCTTTTGTTTTTGATGCTGTAGAGATTGCTGGCCCAAACTATGAGGGTTGAAATGAATTCTGATTCCGAAGTTGTCAGGCTTGCTGAGGTTGTACATGTTGTGCCAAAAGGTCAAGGCATTAGGACAGTCAAAGAAGATGTGCTGAATGTTTTCATTGGTGTCATTGCAGAAGCTACAAGTGTCTTGGTGTCACGACCCAGCTAGGGGCCACGACGGGTACCCGGAACTAGCCACCGAGCACCACTCGAGCTACTACTCATCTTACTCACTTAATGCTCTTTTATCAACTTTATACACTAATTGTAGGAAAATCATATTTTATATGGAAACATAAATGTTTTATATACATTTGCCTCTCGGCCATCAAAATAATATATACACACAATAGCATCTTGTGAGACCATCTAACCCACACTGCGTATCTACGAGCCTCTACTGACATACTAAACATATAGACGGAACAAGACTCCGCCAATGCCCAAAATGTACTTATATACCAAAAGAAGAATCATAAGCACCTCCGAACAATGGAGTGCTCTCAATCAGCTGACAGTTACTAAGAATCTGGATCAAGCTCACCTCCCTGTCTACCTGTGGGCATGAACACAGTGTCCAAAGAAAAACGGATGTCAGCACGAATATTGTACTGAGTATGAGAGGCATAAACGATGAAATAAGACAATGATGTAAAGAGAATGCCAATGTGAAATAGCTGTATCTGACTGACAATTATAATAGAAGTAATGCATGTTGTCTTACTCATACTCATCAGTATATCATATATGCATAATGTATAATCTGCCCGTCCATATAGGATCGATGTGATGATCAATAACATTAGCCCGCGTCCAGGCCTCCCGCGTCCGGGGTACCATCTCATGCCGCCCACTAGTGTGCTGCCCGTGCCATATATACACGGTGTAATCATCTGAAAGCCGCCCGCCTTAACGGTGCTGCCCGGCCTTATAGGCACGGTGTAATGTCATCATAATATGCTTATCATAGTACACGCACAAAGACTCTAGAACAACTATCCTTTATCGAGGTGACGTAAGGTCGTGAACCCTCGATTCCATTATGAACATTTGTGAACATCCGGCCTCACCTTGAAGGGATTAGTATATAAGATGAGTGTACACAACGAATGACATCATCTACTTTATGGAAACATTATATCGTTATTGGGCTCATAGCATAGTTCTTGTCTTATATATATATATAACTAGTCATGATCGTAGGCTCATGGCTTTCCGGGATATAAAAGAGTCATAGGAAGAAAGGAGAATCGTGTCATAAGATTCATGCCATTTGAAAGAAAGGATTAGCCTCACATACCTTTATCGTTTATCTAAGCTATCGTTCACTTGCTCTTCTTTAACGTCACGTCGTTACCTTCAAGAGAGAATTCGTATAGACGTTAGTTAATCGACTAAGGGAATGCGTCACTATTTCTAGAGATAATTGGGCAGCACTTCCTTTGTCTATACTACTTTTCCCATAATCTATATCAACTCCCAACGTTCACAACATCATCCACAATATTGCATCCAACAACCATCATATATATATATATTTACCACATTCCACTATTTTTCTCCAATTTTCCCACATTTATCCTTATAACTCATTATTGTGTTTTCGCGTATTTAATACTTGTTTCATGATATAAACATCATTTATAACGTATTCATAATCACAACATATCAACATTCATGATTCAATCCAATTACCATTCAACCACTTGCACTATTTACCCATTTATGACCCATTTGCTATGCCTTTCTATAATTCAAGTATTTTGACCTTCCAATACCTTAAACAACATGAGATGGTCATGAAACTTACCTTAGATGGTGGTTGAACAAGTCTTGAGTAGCAATACTCTTTTATACTAAAAACCCTACTTCACTTCCTTTGCAATTTCTTGGTATAGATGAACTTTGGTGAGTTTCACACTCTTGATTTCATGGATTTGGGTGTTATTGATCTTGATTTTCACTTGTATTCTTGTATTGGAAGAGTTTTGGAATGTTCTAGAGAGACATTGGGTCGTGGAGAGAGAAGGGGAAATAAATAAAATGGACTTGGATCATTATTTTATAAAGTTGAAATCTGTCCCGACATCATTATACGGTCCATTATACGGTCTGTATAATCGACCGTAAAACTGCTCCAGTGATTACCCTTTTCCGTGTCAATTTGACGGTGCACTATACGTGTCGTATAATTTTATACGGTCCGTATAATTGACCGTAAAATCATCCCTTCAGCAACCTCATTCTGTGACTCTTTTACGGTTCATTATACGGTCGTAAAAGCATTATACGGTCCGTATAATCGACCGTATAATCCACCAGTTCACTGAATCTCATTTCCATCACTTCGCTTCATCTCCGACCCTTATGGAACCTTCTTAACAATTGTTTAACACCTCAATACCAGTCTAAAGGACGTTGTCCCTCGTCAAAACACCATATACGTCATACCTTTCATTGGTTTAATCACTGTACGCTAGCGGGGGGAATTTCCAAGGTGTAACACTTGGATATTCAGCCCTATGGAGGCGAGATAATTGTTAGTTGGGAGCCTCCATGCTGGAGGATCCACATGAAGTATTTAATTTTGTTGGGAGTGCTCAACTTCCATATCTAGTTAAAATCAGCCTTATCTTTAGATTATATACATTCTCTCCTCCTACTCCAACTAGTTATATGAGCCCCGTGTTAAGCCTGAACCCAAATTGAAAATATAAAAGTAATAATATTTTAATTAAAGAAGTATGGTTTGTATCATATTTACTTATCACATAATTAATACTTACTTATCACATAATTAATACTCCCTCTGTCTCAATTTATATGCGGGTTTACCTATTTGGGGAGTCTAATAGCTTTTTCTTTGACTACGTTTTCTCCAATTCTTTTCATATATTGTAAATTATTAATTAGGCAAACTTATAATACTTTTATTTAGTTTTCAAATGTTTAAATTTTATTACAAAATGCTCAAATAATGTATACTTGAAATTGGAGACAAAAAAAGAGTTGTTTCACTCCCCAAATAGGTCACCCCTCATATAAATTGAGATGGATGGAGTATAATTTAATGTCACGTTGAATTTGTACCGTTAATAAGTCTTCATAATTATTAAAGTTTTTTAGTGACCTAATTATATAATTTAAACAAAAGATTATTTACGAGGAAGGAAGTTTGGCAGGAGAATTGTTAAATGTCAAAGGGACATAAGGGACTCAACTTTTTGTAAAGTAACATGATTTAAATTATGTAAAATAATTACAACTCAGTTGTAACACCCCGTACCTTTAACCTAAGCTTTGACCATGATCCTAGACTTAGAAAACCAGATAAAGAATGTGGGGAATTGGAAATTTCCTCCTCAGTTGTAAGATGGTAGTTTACGCCCATGAACAGTGACCGTATTTCAGTATACGGCCCGTAATTCAAGTCGTATACTGGTACCAAGGATTTCTGAGCATTCTGGAATTTGGCATTTGGATGTCAAATGATTAAATACGGACCGTATTTCAAAATACGGCCAGTATTTCAAAACGTATTTGGAATATGCGAAAACTTCCGTGATGAAAGTTGTAGAGCTTTGAAATACCTTTCCAACGGTATATTATGGGGTCAAACGGACATCTGTACAAAGAGTTATGGCCATTTTACTGAAGAGACGCAGTGCAGTCCGTATTTCAAAATACGGCCAGTATTTCAAAATACGGCCAGTATTTAACTGGGCCGAAAATTTAATTTTTCCAGAACAGTATATATTCGTCCATATCAGTTCAAATCATTATTTTTCATTCCTTCAAGCCCTAGAACGACCTCCTACCCTCTTCCATCATCAAGAACACCAAGATAAGTCTACTCTAATTATTCCAAGCCAATTCTAATACATATCCTTCTAATCTAAATAAGAAATCATCATTCCAAAACTAGGTTTTTCAAGAAAACCCATCTCAAGGTTCAAGAATTCAAGATTTTGGAAATCTTCTTCAAAGCTCAAGTCTTTAATTCAAGTTTTGGAGCGACTAAGGTATGTAGAGTTACTATCTATGTGTGGGAACATCATTGTTCTTCCCCACGCCTCCTAATCCATAAAGTATGAAACTTTACAAAACTAGGGTTTCTATTCTATACTATGCTCATGATAACCCTAGGTCCATGTCCATGATTATATTATGTATGAATTGCTATGATTTTATCATTGTGTTCTTAATAACTCCATATGATTATTGAGAATCAGTCCGCAATCCATGAAAACCCATATCTCGTATTCCATGGGTTCTTGCATGCATGTTTTTAAATAAAAATGATTATTTCATGAATATCCTACATGTCTGCAAGTTTTCATGCAACTATATTATATAATTACTTTTATGCTATGATATAAGATACATACATACTAAATACAAGTTATTTCATGAAACCATATTTACACGTTACTTCATCAAACCATGTTTACAAGTTATTTCATGAAACCATGTTTAAGAGTTATTTCGTGAAACCATAGTTACAAGTTATTTCGTGAAATCATGATTACAAGACAAGTACAAGTTAATTCACGAAAATCATGAGCTTCTTAGCCAACTATATTATGTTCATGTTTTTGGGAGTTGCTCGAATTACCGAGAAGGCTCAGATAGCCTGAAACTATGTAGCCACCATAGGACAAGGATCGCTCCGCCCAGTTAGGACGATACCTTAATTTTACACTGAATAGATCCATCAGGCACGTTACCATCTTATACCCTGGCAAGGTATAGGGGCTCTGCTGGTCCGACGAGGTACCAGACTCCACGTATCCACGTGGTGATATCATGTGTCGGTTTATGAAATGCTCTCCCTACTTATCATGTTTTACTTATGTTATATATATATGTACTCAAGTAGTGCATGGTGTGTTTATCAGGTGTTAGTATCATTTGAAAGACAAATTTCGGCATGGCAGTACACATAGGTTACATACCTTACAGAATAAGTTTATTTGAATTATCTGATCGTGGAGCTACAGTATAAGGGTGATGGTTCATATTTAAGATCCCACGAGGTATCATGTTATGAAGTTAACCGCAGCAGGCATAAATTGTCCACGGTAGTTTTGAGCAGGAAATAGCCTAAGAGCCAACCACCTGTAATACTAGAAAGTCTCGACCTTTTCTAGGATATATATATTTTTGCCATATGATCTATGCACATGACTAGGAAGGGACTGATGCGATAAGAAAACCACGAGCAGACCATATTGAAATATTTTTTTTGGTTAGTTTTAAATTATTTAAGCTTATTCAGATTAGACCTAGAGAGTATGATGTTAGTAAGTTACTACAAGAAGCAGCTATTACTATAAGATACAAGATATGACAATTCCCTCTTAGGTTATGTGATCAAGTATTTATCCCTGATGTGTATAGTACGATATAATTTTGAAAGTGTATAGGGAGCTTGGGGTTAGTTGTTCCAATTCCTTGTTTGAGACAGATGAAGTTTCCTAAGTGTGATTTATGTCTATAGTTCAGAAAGATAGTATACAACCGCAGAATAGATTCAGATAAGGATGAAAAGTTAGAAATAACCTTATGCTTCACTTTAGTACTCAAAGAAGAATTAGAGAATATGATGCTAGCAAGTGGTTAACAGAAGCATAGTGAGTGAGTTTGAATAGACACAATGAATTAGAAATTTTCAGCAGAGTTAGTAGAAGTACGATTTGAGTTACTTAGTCAAGTTAGCACTACTAAGGTAACTGTCTGAATACACCGAAGGCGTGTTAGAAGCCAAAAGGTTTAAGTTAAATTCGAGGTATAGAAATTGGTGAAAGAAGAAAACCATCTAAGCAGTAAGAGAGTAAGCTACAGAAAAAAAGCCTTTAAGTGCTATAAAAAAAAAAGAGTTTCCCCCAAGACTGACAGAGCTAGTATGCTAGTCATGTACATTAGAAACCCGTTCATTTAAGTAATCCAGTTTTCCCAGTAAGTAAGACTTGCTTGAAGTAAGCCGAAGAAATAAGTCTTCAGTATTTTAGAGGAAATTAGCAGAACCATTAGATGACCACTCATTGCAAACTCAAGGGATCCACAGGCTTTAAACATCAGCTTTTGAACTTAAGGGGGAGATCGTGCGATAAGGTGCCGATATAAACTATGTGTTTTGTAAGTTGATAGGTGTTAAGGAGATCATAGGGTCGCAGTTTCATGTAGCCAAGATAAGGTGCGTAGAATGTGATCTTTGTCATGCTGTTGAGATCAAGTACTGAGTAATTATGTTATGAGATAAAGTTCTAGATCGAATAGCGGGTTTTAAGGGTATAACGGTTCCAATTCCAGAGTAATTCATGTACTATGTGGTACTAATGCCCAGACGTACTCTACTTGTGCCTTTCGTACCCATATCATTCCCATGTTAGAGATTGATACTCCGCGTTTAAGATACAAGAATTAAGACTTCATACGATAGTAAGCTATGCAAGGGAATGTCCTTTCATGTTTCACACATCAGGTGTGCTCATGTCTAAAGTTAAAAACCGCATTCAGGTCTCACGTATCTATCATGCTTTTATACTCATGTCCATGTTCTAGCATCTAAGTGCTTTTCAAATCTAATGATGATCTTGACCCCTATGATTATGTTATTCATGTTACTACATACTCGTGCCCCAATTCATTTCGCTATGCATTCCACTTATAGCGGTATCGTAACAATGATTTTTTGAGATTATAATGAAGGTGAACCAAGATGGATGTCCTACCCATGATTCTATGTAATTCGTGCGTATGTTCCTTTAGCTAATGTTTTACGATCATGATGACATGATTCCTTTTTCCTTTCGCTAAGTATCTAGGCCTCGTTATGTTCAAGGTGACTTTCTACCATGTCTTAGATGCTTGAGGAACGAATTATACATGCCTATAATCCATTCTTTGATGTGTCTTATTTATAAAAATGGCGTTTACTCACGGTAATAAGAGTAAGCTGTGTTAAACCATGTCCTATTCTTTCGGTATATCTAAATCCTAAAGGTTATGTTTTTATCCATGCCTTACGTCTCTGAGTACCCAAGAGTTAGCCTACAATTGTACTCCACGCAAGTCACACTTATGCCTTAGTCTTACTTCAATACTCATGAACTTATGTCCATACGCCATGGTATGTAGGTACTCATATAAACGCCATACTTTTCATGGTCCCATGCCCCATGTCATGCTATTCACGTTTTATTCCATATGAATCACGTTCCCATGTACGCATATTCCACGTTACGTCCTCCATGTACAATGCACCATGTCATGTCTGTTCTTTAAAGCAAAGTATCTCATGTGAATAGTACCAATAATTCATTTTCTCTCAGTCCTCTATAATTCGCTCACGAGAATGAGCAAGATGAGCTAAGGTATTCATAATCATGATTAACAGCTAACAAGATAATCAGAAGTAAGGTGCATTCCTATATTCAAATAGATATCTTTCATGTACCCTGTGGTACTTATCTCAGGAGTATTCTACTCAAATTCGACATATTCATGTCATGCCTATGCTAGAGATTTATGAATACCTATGTTAGGATCATATTCTTGTTATACGACTCAAGTCTGTCGCATTCACATCGAGTTGCACTTACATTCAAAGCCTAAGTCATACTCTTATCTCATATTACCATGGTGACATACGAACGTCTATGATTAAGTCTATAAGTATCCAAATCCTACACGCGCTTAGTATTCAACCTACATGTTGTAACAATCATGTTTTCGACATTCAGATCCCATGTTACGATATCCATTTTTACACGTATTCGTATCTCATGATAGCTTAGCACTCATGTATTCATGTCATCCAGTCTTCATGTATGCCCCACGTCATGTGTCTGACGCCCAGGTAATCATGTCATGTTCATGCCTATTCCAGTACTCATGTCATTCGTGCCTACAGATTTTTTTCCAAACCCCATGTATATTAATCATGTAATCATTCAACCAATATCCATGTGTTCAAGCTAGCTCAGTATTTATGTTAGCTACATTCAAGATTCAGTAATCATGTTATGTCACATCGTGCCTATTAAGATACCCTGTGAGTTCTGTGTTGGTACTTTAGTTAGCTGGCAGGCGTTTGAGAAATGTCGTGAGGGTCCGAATTATGAAGGAAGTCCTACCATAAATTTTGTAGATTCCAGAGTTAGTAGCGATTCTTAACCACTAGTCATAAATCGAGGACAAATGTTTCATGATTCTCATTCATGTAGGTGCTACTTAGTTTCATGTTCCCCATGTACATGCTTCCATGTAATCACGTATTCAGTTCTCATGATCCATGACCATGTTCCCACGTAACCATGTCCGGCTCTTATGTTTTATGTCATGTTTCTTTCATGTTCATGTATTCAAGCCATGTTCAGCCATATTCTTAACCATGACCCATCATTCGAGGACGAATGATCCCAAGGGGGAGATATTGTAACACCCCGTACCTTTAACCTAACCTTTGACCATGATCCTAGACTTAGAAAACCAGATAAAGAATGTGGGGAATTGGAAATTTCCTCTTCAGTTGTAAGATGGTAGATTACGCCCATGAACAGTGACCGTATTTCAATATACGGCCCGTAATTCAAGTCGTATACTGGTACCAAGGATTTCTGAGCATTCTAGAATTTGGCATTTGGATGTCAAATGATTAAATACGGACCGTATTTCAAAATACGGCCAGTATTTCAAAACGTATTTGGAATATGCGAAAACTTCCGTGATGAAAGTTGTAGAGCTTTGAAATACCTTTCCAACGGTATATTATGGGGTCAAACGGACATCTGTACAAAGAGTTATGGCCATTTTACTGAAGAGACGCAGTGCAGTCCGTATTTCAAAATACGGCCAGTATTTCAAAATACGGCCAGTATTTAACTGGGCCGAAAATTTAATTTTTCCAGAACAGTATATATTCGTCCATATCAGTTCAAATCATTATTTTTCATTCCTTCAAGCCCTAGAACGACCTCCTACCCTCTTCCATCATCAAGAACACCAAGATAAGTCTACTCTAATTATTCCAAGCCAATTCTAATACATATCCTTCTAATCTAAATAAGAAATGATCATTCCAAAACTAGGGTTTTCAAGAAAACCCATCTCAAGGTTCAAGAATTCAAGATTTTGGAAATCTTCTTCAAAGCTCAAGTCTTTAATTCAAGTTTTGGAGCGACTAAGGTATGTAGAGTTACTATCTATGTGTGGGAACATCATTGTTCTTCCCCACGCCTCCTAATCCATAAAGTATGAAACTTTACAAAACTAGGGTTTCTATTCTATACTATGCTCATGATAACCCTAGGTCCATGTCCATGATTATATTATGTATGAATTGCAATGATTTTATCATTGTGTTCTTAATAACTCCATATGATTATTGAGAATCAGTCCGCAATCCATGAAAACCCATATCTCGTATTCCATGGGTTCTTGCATGCATGTTTTTAAATAAAAATGATTATTTCATGAATATCCTACATGTCTGCAAGTTTTCATGCAACTATATTATATAATTACTTTCATGCTATGATACAAGATACATACATACTAAATACAAGTTATTTCATGAAACCATATTTACACGTTATTTCATGAAACCATGTTTACAAGTTATTTCATGAAACCATAGTTACAAGTTATTTCGTGAAATCATGATTACAAGACAAGTACAAGTTAATTCACGAAAATCATGAGCTTCTTAGCCAACTATATTATGTTCATGTTTTTTGGAGTTGCTCAAATTACCGAGAAGGCTCAGATAGCCTGAAACTATGTAGCCACCATAGGACAAGGATCGCTCCACCCAGTTAGGACGATACCTTAATTTTACACTAAATGGATCCATCAAGCACGTTACCACCTTATACCCTGGCAAGGTATAGGGGCTCTGCTGGTCTGGCGAGGTACCAGACTCCACGTATCCACGTGGTGATATCATGTGTCGGTTTATGAAATGCTCTCCCTACTTATCATGTTTTACTTATGTTATATATATATATATATATATATATATATATATATATATATATATATATATATATATATATATATATATATATATATATACTCATGCTCATGCTCATGTTCATGTCCAGGTTTTCAGTTTCAGTTCTTATCATGTTATTTCATGTCCCATGTCATTTCATTTAGTTGTTTTACATACCAGTACATTCAATGTGCTGACATCCCCTTTTATTGCCCGGGGGCCTGTATTTCACGATGCAGGTACTGATATACAGGACGACACATCTTCTCAGTAGGACATCATTCGTATCAGCTTATTGGTGAGCCCCATCTCATTCGGGGTTTAGTCAACTTTTGTTTTATGATTAGTTATGCATCTAAGGTATGCTTGGGGCCTTGTCCCAGTAAGTATGTTTTCCAGTCAGACTCATGATAGAGGTTTCATAGACTAGACAAGTCAGTTATGGTATGTCAGACATTCGGAGTCGTATAGCCATTTTGACTCATTCTTGTTATTTCTGCACTCATGTTTAAACAAGTATTTTTATTAAGTATTATGACTTACTACGTTTTATAAAGGCTCATCATGCATTCACGTTATATTCCGCTCATGTTATGCCTCATGATGATTCAGCAAGCCATGTGGTTCGCTCGGTCACATGCAGTAAGGCACCGAGTGCTGTGTTTCGCCCAAGCCAAGGTTCGGGGCGTGACATCAGTGAAAATCACAAACTAAAAAAATTGGCATTTTTTATTAATTTGTGAGTATATAATGTCTTTATTTATTGATTGAAATAGATCTTTTTGGTATTTATTAAGTTCTAAATTACTCATGATATATCATGTTGTAAGAGTTTATGCTAGTTAAATGTAGTGATTTAAGCTTAGTTTTAGACGAAATTAAGGGAAAAATCTAAATTGATTAAATGAACCTCAAGAACCAATTTAGCTCTTCGTACATAGTTTATGTTTAAAATATTAACTTTCAGTTAAAGTTGTAAATTATAATACTTTTGTATAGTTTTTAATATCTAAAATTTCATTTAAAATATTTAGTTGATCTAATTTAATTTAGATTCAAAATTAGTCAAATTGCCTCTTGAAAGATGAAAAGTGTCACATAAATTGAATTGAATTGAGAGTAATTAGTAAGATCTAATAAATGCTCCACTTACGAACAAAAATGTGGCTCCAAAGTTGGCTAAGTTTTATCAAAGTGTATAATGATAAATATAAAGAGTAATCTAATACTCCATATGATTATATTATATGGTGTTTTAGTTTGGGCACACCCCATAAAATATTACTTACCCTTTAAGTTTACTTACCCTTAAAACTTAAAAAGTGTTTTCACTAAATTATCTTTAATTAAATAGTACCAATTTAATATGATTTCTTGATTATGTAAAATTCACTTATCTAAATAAGAATAAATTTGAGAAAAAAAAATGTTAATATCTTCTTGATTATGTAAAATATTATTTATCTAAAACTAAGTGTAAAAGGTAAAAATCATATAATATAGACCGGAGGAACTAAGCGGCTAGAAAAAATTCACGTTTTTGCAACGGATTGCACTTCAAAGGCACTGGTCTTTAATTTTAGCCCTCATATTTGTAGTCTTTAATTTTTGCCCATCTGCTTATTTAATGAAAGACCTGCTCTGTTTGGCACAATTTCTGTAATATTTTTATCTTCATAACTTTTATCTCGCTCAATACAAGTTCTGTAGGAATTAAGTTATGCAGCATATGTTGTGTAGTATTTTTCAGATTATGAGTGTTGAAAGTTTTTCCTTTTCCGGCATAACTTGTATGGATATTATGATACAATGCTGAAGTTAAATATAAACCTTGCTGAATGAAATCTAAATTTATGTCGTTTTAAGATTATGTTCAGTGTTGAAAGTTTTGCCTTGTCCGGCATAATTTGTGAGATGTTATGATACATATCCCGAAGCTAAACGTAAGCTTTGGCAAAATCTAAGTTATGCCGCACCAAAAGTGTTGAAGGACAAAAATTTAAAATCACAAATTTGAGGGGAAAAATTAAAGACCACCCCAACATAGGGACATTTACCCGAAAAAATTCACACACCTTCCTGCTCGAATATAGGGGCATTTATTCTCATATCATCTTGTCTTTATGAAGTCTAAAATAGGGGTGTGCAAAAACTGGTTTAACCGATAAATCGAACCAATAAAAACGCTATTGGTTTATCGATATCGGGTTAACGGTTTGTAAACGGTTTTGTAAAATTTTTTATTGGGTTATCAGTTCGGTTTCCGGTTTTAAGGATTTAGTTAATGTTTAAACCGGTAACCCAATAAGCTTATATAAAATTACCTTTTTATCCCTAATTATGTATTAGTAGCATTAAATTTTAATTATTAAATACAAACATATTTCTAAATTGCTTACCGCAAGCACGCTCATTCTCTCAAAGTCTCAACAAGGACTTGCGATGCCTCTCTGTCTCTGCCTGTCTCCCTCACTTCTCAAATGAACAAATGTGGTTGTCTTGTTTATGAACTATGAACTGACCTTGCTTTGTTTTTGAAAGATTGCTACAGTGCATTTTATAGTTTTTGTCTTGTAATTTGTGTAGACTTTATGCATGAAGAGAGTGTATGCATGAACATATGAAAACAAGAGAAGGAAACAAAAAATAAAAATATAGCGGAGCATTTTCTTATTGGTTAAACCGAAAATCGAACCGTTAAGGACTAAAAACTGATAAACCGATAACGAATATCTTATTGATTTAGCATTTTTACAAATCGAAAATCGATAAACCGAACCGGTAATTCACAAAACCGAACCGAACCAACCGATAAGCACCCCTAGTCTAAAATGACAATAAGTCAAACATCTCAAATTGCAGCCGAACAGTTTCTACTTGTCAAAGCAGTATTCACAGTGCCTTACTCTTTTCTTGATTATGCGACATTCAAAGTAGTGTAGCATTTGATAATAATTCAAATTAGTTTATTTATTTTCTAAACCATATGTAGAGCATTTACAAGTTTTCCTTAAGAGACTTATTTCCAGTACACTGGATGAACTCAATAAGGTTTATCTCTTTTCACTGTCACATTATATTACTAGTAAGGATAGGCCCAACATGAATAAAGTTGCCTTGTTTTATTATCAGGATAAAGCACTATTACTCTCCTGAACTTTGACCGCAAGTGTTACGATACACCTTACATATGAATAAAATTGCATTGTTATTGGGATAAGGCACTATTACTTTCCTGAACTTTGACCGCAGGTGTTACGACTATTGACACCTAATTTTGGCTCGACGTGTTTAAAATTAACGTTTTGGGGGGCCCTGATTCGTTAAAGAGCATGAAATACATTTTTTACACATTTTTACATTTTTTCAACAATTTATTGATGATTATCCTTATTTTAGGAATTTTCTCAATTTATTGTCATTTTTTTCAAGAATCATTATTTTGCACATGTACAGCGTAATACTACCATTTTTTGTGCAATTAATAATTGTTTCTTAATTTTATAGTGATACCTTTTCATATCTCACATATTAATATTTATATTTTATACTTACATTATTATTTATACATGTATTAATTAACTATATTTTAGTACAACCCGACAGTGCAGAGAAAAGCGGAGCAACTATTTTTTTTTTAAATGCAGAGCAAAATTCAATCAAATCAAAGTCTCGTCACTTTTTTTAAAAGTGGACATTTTGAGTTGATGGGTTAGGTTTTGATTAGTTAAAAGAAATAAGGGGACAAAGGGGTATGGCTCTATATATTTTTTTTTTGGACTTTATGTTATAAAAGAAGGGGAGGGGTTTAATTTTATTGGGATCCAACACACAAGCACATTTTCAGATTTTTTCTCTCCCCTAAACCCTAAACATTTTCTTTCTCCCCCCACTTTTCTCTTAGCCGCCGCCCCTCCACGCCGGAGCTTTGAGCTCCGGTGAACTCCGTCGCACCCAAAAACAGCCCCCTTCCCCGCCACTTCTCTCCCCACTTCGTCTTCCTCCCTTTCTCCCAAACGCTACTCCATCTCCACAACATCACTAACCAAACGACACCCGAAAACAGTCCCCGCTTCGTTCTCCTCACTGCTCCGGCGAATCTCTACCACGAACCACCGCACGCACCACCACCAAGAACTCCATGCCACCATCACTGTACAACCTACGGCTTCCCCTTCACCACCACGAAACCAGCCCGCACACCACCATACCGCTGCTATCTTCCTCCCCCTACTAACGATTTTTTTTTGTTTTGTGCGTGTATGTTTTGTTTTTGTTTTTTTTTTCTCAGATCTGGTCGGAGTTTTCGTGCTCCGGCGAATGGGTTTTCTCCGACGACCATGGCTGCCTCGTTTTTTTTTTTACTACGTTTGCCATCACAGCTGTTGTTACATTTAACCATTGATATGCTTTGTCTTTAATAATTTTGTGTTGCTTTAACTGTTTTGGAAAAATTAGCTGCTATCTTACTGTCTAAAATTAGCTGTTGTCCAATGTTTGTTATATCCCATTGCTGCTGCTTTCTTGCCATTTACCGCTGCCCTTCAAGGGCAGATTGTTGGCCTGAATGTTGAATACTTTGAAGTTGAGCTATGCCACTAAGTGAATTGTTGCATTTTGCCCAAATGTGTTGTGTGTCTAACCTAAACTTTGCCTAATTTGCTGGTCCTTTTAAAGCTTTAAACCTGTTGTTATTTGGTTTCTGCAATTGAGACCTCTCTGGTGCTGTTACATATTGGGTTCTTGGTTATAAAGAATAAAGGCTACACTTGAGTTATTATACGTAGCTACTACTGTATTGAACTTGAGCTACTATTTCATTTAGAGTTATTAGCATGTTTTGGTTCACTGGTGCTATTTTCCATCGCACCTTTGGTCAATTTTGTTGCCATATCTTGATGTGTTTTATGCTATGCTTGATAAGAAAATACTCCCTCAAAGTTTTGCATTTTTGGTAAGAGTAGTTGTTGTGGTCTTGAGGCTGACAGATTCCCCATATTTTTAGGGAAAGTACTGCTACCTGATTGTTGTTGCACTCCAGCCAGTTGCACTGCTGTTTTATTTTAAGGAAACGTATGCTACACTCGACATGCTATAATAGATGTTGCTCTATTTCATTATTTCAGAAGAAACAAATACTGCCTATGTTTGGTATTTACCGATTAAGACACGATACTACACTTTGGCCGATGAAGAAATTTCCGTCGATTTCCAAGGCCTTCCATGTACAAAGACGGATTTTCATTTTAAGTTTATTCAATATTTTTTTAATTCATCCGATAATTATTTATTCTCTTACTAACATTTTTATTAAGTCTCATGCAGGTATCCGGAGTTACTTTTTGAAGATGACACTCAAAAGAAGTTCAAATAACTTCTTAAATTCTTTATTTATATATTTTTTTTTTTTACATTCTTAAATTATGCAAGCATAAAATATAGTGAAACTTTACTTTTTAGGGTGCAGGTTGATGGTATTCATTTATGATCTGCTTAGGTGATTTAAATTTTATGTGTTTAGACAAATTAATATTAGACAGTTATTATTTTCGTATCTAATATTCTTATAGTTATCATGTTTCGCTAGAGTTTTAATTCAATAGCTTAGCACACTTAAGTAAATAAATAGGGTGATTTGCCTCAATATTTAGGCTTTAGAATGTACTCTCATAATTAATTGATTAGGCGTACATACTTAACTAGTTAAATTAGTTAACTCACCTTGAGTGCAAAATAATTTCATGTCCATTCCTTATATCCTTTTCACATACCCAAGCTTCTAAGTTGCACATAACTTTTTTTTTTTAAATAATTATTATATCACATATGTATAAAATACATATTGCATGATTATTTATGTGAATAGTCATATTAGTTATTCTTTAGTCTAAATTCTATTAATTTTTGTAAATAATAATCAAGCCTTTTTACACATCCCTCGTATAGTTAAATTGGTCCAGCCGGGAACCACATTTGTGGATTCTGAAGGATGCCTAACACCTTCCCTTCGAAATAATTTGAACCCTTACCTAGAATCTCACTTATTTTCGTAGACCATGTTAAGCTGCATATATCAATAATTTATAGGTACCCTAGTATACCTTAAATGCTAGGTGGCGACTCTGTACATAATTAACTATTTCAGAGCTCCATAAGTTGTGCTTTGTTTAGCCTTGGTAAAAATAAGGTGCAACAACGACACACCTTACTTTTTCAGGGGTCCTATTACCCTTCTGAACTTTTTTAAAATGGAATAATTACCACCCTGAAACTGGATATCTACTCTCTTATGGGAGAGTGACATACACTCTCTTTGCCACATCTATATTTATTTATTTTCTATTTTTTTAATTCTTTTCGCTTACGTGGCAATTTTTAAAAAAATTGAAAAACTGAATTTTCTTTAATAAAATGGATATAAAAAAATATGAAAAGTTGATTTTTTTTTTAAATAAATCTGAAAACATGGATTTTTTTTTAAATATGGAAAAATGGATTTTTTTTAAAATATGGAAAACTGGAATTTATTTTTATTTTTTTAAAAATGTCTTAAAAAATCTGGATTTTCATGATTTCATTTTTTTAGGACACTTTTGTTTTTCAAATAAAATCTGGAAAAGTTTTTTTTTCTTGTTAAAATGTGAAAAAATAACTAATAATTATTTTTAAATGTGTAAAACTCATTTTTTAAATTAAATTTGGAAAAACTAGATTCTTTTTCATATATAGAAAAAAATAATTAGTTTTCCACTTTTTTTTTTTTTAAGAAAATCAGTTTAGAAAAAAACTTTAAGCTTTAAATATAGGTGTAATTAAATGTGAAGCACCCAATTAAAAAATGACACGTGTCAGAATTTTATGCTTCTCACTCTCCCAAAGAAAGTGAAATATACTTTCCTTGCCACTTCTGCGCTTAGGGTAGTAATTATTCCTTTTTTAAAAAAGTTCAAGGGGGTAATAGGACCCCTGAAAAGGTAAGGTGTGTCGGAGCAACTTTAGCCAAAGTTCAAGGGGTAACAATGCCTTGTCCATTTATTGTACATTACAAATTCATTTAGTGGTCGTTTGGTGCATGGCCAAAATTATCCCGGGATTATAATCTCGGGACTAATTTATCCCATATCTTGGAACTATTTTATACTATCTAGGAGATGGTATAAAATAGTCCCAGGATAAGTGGTATAAGAAGGTATATCCCAGCTTATACCATGGGATGCATTTTATACTTTGTTTGGTACAAGGTATAAATTTATCTCAGGATAAATTTATACCTTCTAACAAACATGGTATAAAAAATTAGTACTGGGATATCCCAGCTTATACCATGCACCAAACGACCGGTTATAGTGATAATACGTAAAACGACCAAAAGTCACGATTTAAAGAAAAAGAATAAAATGAAGATCTGTACAATCTGAAAATTCCAGCTAGAATCACATGAAAATGACCCCAAGGACTAAGACACAACTTTTTTACGTGCATAGAGAGCATATGTACACCAAGGTAAAGAGCAGCCATGGCAATGTCATACTCTACCCAACCATGTACAGATCAGAGGAATGTAGTCTTTGATATTGTTCATCCAAACCAGTAGTATCATATAGAAGGCCTGCTATAATATCATTGACTTTGCTGGATATAATCTTTTGTTCCTGTTTTTGTTCCTATGAAATCTGCACGTAGGAAGGGAAGTCAAAATAAGTGAAATAAAATCGAGGAGCAAATAGTTGTTTTGGAATCAAGACGAACAGTGAGGTGCTTAAGATTCGATAGAATCGGCTAAGTTTACGGCGGGTCTGCCTTCCATCCAGATTTTGTGAAAATCCGGTAGGAATTTGAGAAAACTTAAAATATGAAAGTTGTAGCCCTTTGAAATATCTTTCCAACAATATATTATGGATCTAAAACGGAGCTCCGTGCTAGGAGTTATGCCCCTTTTACCGAATGCTGCTAGAATGGCCTAGCCCCCCCCCCCCCCCCCCCCCCGGAAGCTCCAGGCCAAAATTCCAGAAAAAACTCAAAATGTTGAAACCGTCGAAAAATACACCATGTTGGATGCAGCCCGCTGCACCCCATGCGCCGCGCCAAGCCATTTTATGCCTGAAGCGATTTTTCCCGAATTTTATAAAAGCCTAACTGCGTAAAACTTTTCCCTGTTCATTCTAAACTGCCTTTTTGGAGAGAAAACACCCTAGAGCTTCCACAGAGCATCCAAGGTGAGTTTCTACTCAAACCCCATTGATTATTACATCAATCTAACAAAGACTAACGCTAGAACCCTCATCTATTCCATAGATTATCGATTGAACCTTTGTCTTGGACAAAAGAACCCTAGAATTCGAATTCGAGAGACTTGAACGTCTAAAGGTAAAACTTTCCTACTTCAATTGATTTTAACCTTGTATTGGTGATTATAGACTATAAGTTCATGAGATTTGAATTGACGAGTTCTTGGGAGATAAGTTAATGGGTTTGATAAAGAGAATCATATGAATGATGGCAGGGTTTTGGATTGTGACTTAGGATTGTTATAATCATATGAGTGATGAATAATGGTGTTAATGCTATCTAATTGAGATTGTAGAATCACCTAGAAGTAATGGAATGGGAATTTGGTGAAGAAAACATCATTAATGAAGGTTGTGGAGCTTTATGTCCACCAAGTGTTTGATAAAATGCTTAGATGACCAAAGCATGAATATTATTGCTAATATGGAATCCGTTTGACTTGCATTTTTATAGATTAAGGTTGAAAGGGTTGACGAACGTTGTATTATTCTCAAAGGCCGGAATTAAGGTATGTGAGGTTAACTTTCTACGTTGGGAATGTTAATGATTCTCCCTACGCTATGTTTCTTTTACAACGTTACGAATTGCCTCAGACATATAGTTAAGCTTAATTCCTTGAATAGTTGCAGAACTTTTATTCTCTAGTTTCGTAATTCGTTCATGACTTTCATTCTGAATGTTGTGAGCTCAGTGCGTAATCAATATAGAATTGTGTTTGCCATAAGTCTCAGCCTAGATTACTCAGCATGTCATAAAAACTTGAAGCTTCAGTTCTCATAATCAGTTCATGAATACATGTTTCAGTATAGGTCTATTCAGTATTCCAGTATCACGTAACTCAGTATGATTCAGTAATTTAGCATCATGTATTATAGTATGATTCTCAGTTCCTGATTTTAAATTCCTGAATGTTGAAAACCTGTATTTGGGCATGAGGCCGTAGTTTATCCTTTATGCATCTTGGGCCTGAGGTTGTAGTTATGTATACGTATACTTGGGCTCGAGGCGGTAGCTTGTGCACTTATATATTGGGCCTGAGGCTGTAGCTTATTTACACAGATAGACAGGTGGTTTCTCATTCAAAATAGAGAGTATTCATATCTTTACTTCTTTGCTCAGTTCAGTTTCAATATTTACAATTCTTTCTTTCAGTTGCTTTACATACCAGTGCAATTCAAATGTACTGACGTCCCTTTCGCCGGGGCCTGCATCTCACGATACAGGTAACGATTTAGAGCACTAGGATTCTCGTACCAGCTATTTGGTGAGCCTCAGTTCTTTCGGGGTATTATCATTACTTTACAGTCTTTCAATATTTACAGACAGTCATTGTTTTCAGTACTTCATTAGAGGCTTCATAGACTAGAGTAACAGCTAGACAGAATCACAGGCTTTTCATGTTAAGCAATGTTGGCTACAGATATGTTTCAAGCATATATTAGTGTTTTCGCATTTTGGTTTATGTCATTCAGACTTTTTTAGTATATCAGCATGTGTTAGTTTATATTTCGCATTCAGTATGTTATGATACCACATGTTGATTCAGTTAGCCAGTTGGTTCGTTCGGTCACATGTAATCAGGTTTCGGGTGCCGTGTCACGTCCATGCCCAGGTTCGGAGCGTGACAAGAAGTTTATGGTACCTAAAGAATAAATTATTTTCCAACATAAATAAGCTTAAGTACATGCGCAAAACACTAGCACAACAACAACAGTAATTAGTGGAATGAAAGAGGGGACAAATCAACATCTATCACAGGATAAACCTACGGAAAACATTTGCAAGGGGAAAATAGGATTAGCTACTTCAAAACATGTAGGAGAAGAGGCGAAACATGCCTGTGAAACAGTTTTCTGGTGCATTTTGCATTATTGGCAAGGCTCAGTTGTGTCATATACTACACCATGGTCTACTGTAATTAACTGAGATTATGCTAATACTTTATGTTAGATTTGGTCATTTAGTGTGTGCGGAGAAAATGAAGGATAATTTTGTTATCGCCATAGCAGAATATTACATCTTAATTTTGTTATCGCCATAGCAGAATATTACATCTTAATTTTGTTATCGCCATAGCAGAATATTACATCTCTCTCCAGGAAAAACCATTCATTGTTTTCTTCTTTAATTTCAATTTTGCTATGTAGGGAAAATGTCTTTAAATTTTTAATAAATGACTAAATATTCCTTTTTCTGGTCAGCAAAAAACCGAAACAATTTAGCTCTCCGAAAGAATGACAGCAAATTTTCTTTTCCAGAAGAGAAGAGGGTCGGGAATATTCGGTTCCTGCTTTTCCAATTTGTGCTGTACGTTAGACTGTAGTTCACGTTTCACGCAACTTGCAAGATCCAAAGGAGTCCCAAATTTTATTCAACCAACTTCGAAAATCCTAAGTAAGGCCAAAATCCCAACAGAACGAAGCAAACGCCAGCAACAAACCAAATGAAGCAGAATAGCAGGAAAACAACAGTCAAAAGAAATCAAGAAACCAAATTAAAGGCGCGCAGAATTGCAAAATCAAAACGCAGTCACCAATTACACATATAGCTAAAGAAGTGGAAGGTTAAAAGATGTAGTTGCCATAGCGAGAAGTAAAAAACCTAAGCCTATGAAACGCAAGCAGGTCCAAGCTTTTGAAGCCTAAGGATATAAATTTTTTCAATAATGCTTAGTCTACAATTTGATATCAGTTTAAGTCCTTGATCATCCAGTTGAAGTTTCGTTTACCTAATGGCCAAAGAAGTCGCTTTTAGCAGATGTGGAACATGAGGATTAATGGCTAACCTTCAAAGCTTTTTGCTTAATTTTCATACATATATTATATTATAAAAAAGCTCATGAAAGAAGCAAAAAAACTTAATGAAATCAATCAAGTGTATACAGAGTACAGAGAAAGAGCCCAGCATAGCAGAATTCACTTTACTTCTTAAAAGAGATTGCAAAAGGGAAAGCAGGCAAAACAGAACTGCCCTTATGACTGATGACGCGATAACAATGATGAGTCCGAAAGACCAGCAGAAAATAATGATCGACGGAAAATCCACCAAGAAGACGGAAGAAGAAGAGCGAAGTAGAGGAGTTTTTGAGACAGTGGATATTATCAAAGTGGTAGAGTGGCAATAAGAGAATCGAAGCGGTCATTGTCGAGCTGGGAGGAGTAGAAATTCACAGTCCTAATGATAAATTCTGAAAATATCCTCCTGACCCTAAGCTCCTCTCGTTAGCCGCTTATATAAGTAATATGTGAGAAAAGGTTGGATGTTTAAAAGATAGAATTGCACCAAGCACTATACTAATAAGTTCATTGAATTTTTTTTATACTAATTGACTGCTCTTTGACAACGGAGAAAATACAAAAAGCGCAAGATACGTCTAACTATAATTGTGAATTAACACAACAAATATACGAAAACACCAATTTTAGATAAGAATGAGTTTCGAGTTCCAGGTTAATAAGGCCGCGTTTGTTCATAGAAACCAAAAAAAAATTCACTTTTTTTGGAATTTTGGAGTTGGAGTTGTGTTTGGCCATAGTTTTTGAAATTGTAGTTTTTGGTGAAATGTAGTTGTAAAAAAGTGAAAATTTTTGAAAAACAAATTTTTTGAGTTTTTGGTATTCCGGAATACAACTTCAAGTTGTATTCGAAATTCTTATGGCCAAACGCTGAAAAGTGAAAAAACATTCCTGAATAAAGTGAATAATTCTTAGGGCCAAACGCCTTCTAAAAGTTAAAGTTCTAATTTAATTAAAGAGAAAAGACATCATCCATCCCCCCCCCCCAAACTTGGCACAAAAACTCACTTTAGCAACTAAACTTAACTTCTAATTATATACCCCCTAAACAACTTTCATCTTAATTAAATACAACCCTAAATGCTGACTTGGCGAAAAAAATAAAAAATTAAGAGAGTAAAGAACACAAAAAGGTGGACCCGCTGATATATATATATATATATACATATATATTATACAATTAAAAAATAAAATAAAAATAAAAATGCACCTCCCCCACCCCACCCGCTCCTCTTCCCCCACCCATTTTAAGAAATTGCTATTGACACCCATTTTAAGAAATTGCTATTGACACCCATTTGAAGAAATTACCATTTGAAGGACAAACTGTGCAATTTCTTCAGTTTTGTGCTGTTGCTGCTGCCCCGCTCCTCTTGAAGAAATTACCATTTGAAGGACAAACTATGCATTTCTTCATTTTTATGCTGTTGCTGGTCTACTCCATTGCCATTGCCATTGACACCCCTATACGCTTCTTGCTTGTCCACAAAATTAAAGACCATCCCATTTGAAGGACAAACTGTGCAATTTCTTCGTTTTTGTGTTGTTGCTGCGGCTGATGTTGTAAAGGGGCTGTAATGATTGGTTGCTTCTTTTCTGGGCTATGTTCAATTATGGCATTGAGAAAATCCAACCCGTATCTATTCCATAATTTTCATGAAATGGTGTCGGCTGGCAATAATTTCCATAATTTCCAGTTTGACACAACACACACTGCCCTTCAAATGGACTGGATAAATCAAATTTTCTTCATTATTGTTAAACAATGAAGAAATTGCACAAACTGCCCTTCAAATGGAATCTAACAACAATGAAGAAATTGCACGAACTGCCCTTCAAATGGATTGGTGTATGGGGAGGGGGTTGAAAATGAAGAAAGGTTGGTGGGTGGGGGCAGTTTGGTGGGAGTTAATGTTGGAAAAAATATGATTTAGGAATTTTAAAAATTGATTAGGAATTAATTAATGTGGAAATATGATTAATAAAAGAAAATCTTTGACAAAGATGGGATTTTTTAGTTGGGTTGATTTAAGGAGCCGGTGGTTATGGTGGTGGTGGTGGCGGCGGCAGTGGCAGTGGTGGTTGCTACAAGTGTGGTGAGGATGAGGAGAAAGAAGAAGAAAGAGAAAAGGGAGAAAAAAGAAGAAAGAAAAAAAATAATAAAAGAAAAATAAAAAATGAAGGATTGGTAATTTTTGACATGGCAATGACGTGACAACGACGTGGCAATGATGTGGCAATGACGTGGCGCGATTGTAATACACCTCACATTGTGAAAGTGGTATTATTTTTTCAGGGTGGAAAATAATTGAAACATATGTTCTTTAGGGGGTATTTAATTAGAAGTTAAGTTTAGTTGTTAAAGTGAGTTTTCGTGTCAATTTCAGGAGGAGAAATAATGTTTTTTCTCTTAATTAAACTTTAGAGTTAATCAACAATAACAACAACAACCAACGACAAACTCAATGTAATCCACAAGTGGGGTCGGAGGTGTGTTAATAATGCAGAAAAATAAATAACAAGTTTTTAAACAAAAAATTGGAACATTACATCTACCATTATAAGCTTGACTGTGACCCTCATAGCCAGTCCTGCTCTTGCAACTTGAATGGCAAATAAGTTGTAGTCAGATAGGAAATATCCTCCAACGCAGACAACGCCCCAACCTCAACCTTTTTCTTAGTCTTCAACATCAAAGTCAACTCGTTAGCCCACTCCGGATTCTTCTTCGCAAAATCATTCTTGAGCAGCTTGTGAAGAATCTTGGTATCTCGTTTAGGCAAAGGCAACCTACACAGCTTTGGTAGCCCATGCTTATCCAAATCACTGGGCCTCATCCCCGACCACTTGATATCGAGTGGAGTCAAATTATTAGTCAATCCACCACATCCATATGTTGAAAAAAACTTTAATAACTTAAACCCTTGGGGATCACTATCCACCAAAGCAAAAAGGGGCAAATTGAGATCCTTGTGGATCTTCCTGAAAAACAACTGGGCAACTACATCTGGTCTATCCACATAAACGAGTATACAAGGAAATCGATCACAAAATCCTTCGAGAGTCAAACTTGAATAATTAAAACTCTTCTCAACCAACAAAATAAACAATGCATCACTACTGTGGATATTGTCACTAGCATCAATATTATAGGGAACCCGTAATCCATAACCATTACAATCAATAATATGACGACCACGTTTAGTAAAAGCTAGGTGGCCAAAAACTACCGCCATGGTTAGAGCTTTAGGGTCGGCGGAGAGGCCAACATCATAGAGGGTTAGGGGTTTAGAAGTGGAATAAGCAGCGGATTCTTTGAGGGTTTTTAGAGTTTCGAGTATGACAGAATTAGGTTTTAGCGGAGTTTCTTGCAGGCATAATCTATTCATTTGTTGAGTGGAGTTAGGAATAATAGCAGGGGCGGAGCCAGCCCTTCGGGTGGGGGTTCGGCCGAATTCAGTAATTTTTATCTGAATCATATTAAAAGTTTTGTCAAATATATACAAATTATTAATTAAAAATTTAGTAACTTTAAAGAATTAGAACTCCGAACCCACAAGCTTCGAATTCTGGCTCCACTTTTGAATAATAGGCGAAACAGAGTCCTTTTCCAAGTTGGGAGTTTCTCGCTGGCATAATCTCTTCGTCTGATAAACGGAGCAAATACTGGGCTTATGCTATATTATTACACTGAGAAGAATAGGAGAGAAATCTAATTCTGGAGCCTAATTTAATTACTTCCCACCAAATTTTCCTTTTCCTAGTCCTAACCATACTGGAAATGGACACTTTTATTTGTACTATATGGAAGAGTGAGTTCCAAACTCACTTTTCGTTGTCCATTTCCACAATTTAATAAAAAAAATTGTGAGCCTCACCCATATATCTTAAACAATAAATAATATTAAAAAAAAATGTGGGTCCCATAATTTTAATATATATATATATATATATATATATATATATATATATATATACACTACTCTTCTATATAGTACTAATATATATATCCATTCCAATTTAAAAAGAAATTGTGGGCCCCCTAATTCTAATATATATATATATATATAAAATAAAGTTTAGATACGGAGCACAAATTATAATATTATATTAATCGTATTTTGAACATAATATATGTATATATATTATATGCATAAAAATAGTACAAACTAATAATGTCAAAAAAAAAAAAAAAAAATTGCACCCCATAAAGGGTGGACCTCATACTAAACAACATCAAGCAATATTAAAAAAAAAAAAAAAAAAAAAAAAAAAGTGAAACTCATCATCTCCAAACTGCACCCCATAAAGGGTGGACCTCATACTAAACAACATCAAGCAATATTAAAAAAAAAAAAGACAAAAAAAAAGTGAAACCCATCATCTCCAAACTCACTGTAGAAAAAAAGTGCTCATACTAAACAACATCAAGCAATATTAAAAAAAAGACAAAAAAAAGTGGAACCCACCATCTCCAAACTCACTGTAAAAAAAAAGTGAATCCTATATTAACAAAATCAAGCAATATCAAAAAAAAAAAAAGTGAACCCCATATTAAAAAAAAAAAAAAAAAAAGTGCAGACTTTGTACTCGTAGTAAACACTAATATAATAAAATTTTAAATACGGAGCACAAACTACAATGTTATACTAATCGTGTTTTGAACATAGTATCTCATATTGACAAAATCAAGCGATATATATATAAAAAAAAAATAGCCCAACCGGCGCTTCTTAATAGTAGAAATATAATAAAGTTTTAAATACGGAGCACAAACTACAATGTTATATTAATCGTGTTTTGAACATAGTATCCCATATTGACAACATCAAGCAATATATATAAAAAAAAAAAAAAAAGGTGAATCCCATATTAAAAAAACAAACAATGTCAAAAAAAATTGCAAAAAAATTGTGGGTCCCATAATTCTAATATGAATATATAAATATATATATATATATATATATATATAAAGTTTTATATACGGAGCACAAACTACAATGCTATATTAATCTTGTTTTGAACATAGTATATGTATATAAATTATATGCATAAAAATAGTACAAACTAATAATGTCCAAAAAAAACTGCACCCCATAAAGGGTGGATCTCATACTAAACAACATCAAGCAATTTTAAAAAAAAATAAAAATGGAACCCACCATCTCCAAACTCACTGTAAAAAAAAAAAAAAGTGGACCTCATATTAATAAAATCAAACAATATAAAAAAAAAGTGAACCTCATATTAAAAAAAAAAAAACTAATGTAAAAAAAAAATGCAGACTTTGTATTCGTAGTAAACACTAATATACTAAAGTTTTAAATACTGAGTACAAACTACAAGGTTATATATATATATATAAATAGTGCAAATTAATAATGTTAAAAAAAAAGTGCGCTTCATATTAAAAAATCAAACAATATTCATGTAATTTCCAAAGTATCTCATTAAGTCAATAATGATTTATTCATTGCCACGTGCGTATCAATCCATTAGCTGGAGCAAATGAAATTACTTTCTTTCAAAAAGTTAAGTAGTCAAATATTTATATTTTAAAATAAGATAGAACTTAAGTACTTTTTTATTTTTATTCTTAGTCTAATAAATGTGAAAAGAGATTAATGTCGTAAAAAAAATATATAAAAGGAGATCAAATAATGAATAAGGTAAATTAGTCAAATTATAATTCTAATCGACGTTTTCTTAAAAAACCATCCAAAAGACAACATGACAAGTAAAATGAGCTAAACCGAGAATATTTACCAAAAATTAAAAAAATAGTATTTCTTCGTTTAAATAGAAAATCAATTTCTACTTTGTTTCGTTTTAAACATGTAAAATTAATTTAATAATTAGAATTAGACTAATCCAAATCAAAAATTGATAAAAAATAATAAGTATTTTACACCTTTAAATTAATCAAATTAAAATTGAAAGTATTAACTGATGCTTAAATATTGTTATTGTTTTATTTCAAAGAGAAAAAATAGTTTCCTTTTAAACAAATCTTCTCGTTTAAAAAATATTAATAAATTTGCCGATTTTGTATTCGTAGCAAACATTAATATAATAAAATCTTAGATACGGAGCACAAACTACAATGTTATATTAATCGTCTTTTGAACATAATATATACTATATATATATATATATATATATATATATATATATATATATATATATATATATATATATAATCACTATTCAAATACAACTACATATACATAGATGCACTATAATATAAAGGGTTGGGCCCGTGCACAGCACGGGCATAGTCCGTCTAGTACTATTATAGAAACATGAGTTTGGAGGAGGATCGTCATCCGTCCTCCAACTGATGTATCATATACTATTATAGAAACATGAGTTTGGAGGAGGATTGTCGTCCGTCCTCCAACTCATGTATCATAACAAAAAATAAAGACCCCACCACCTTCAAACTCATGTAAAAAAAAAAAAAAAAAAAAAAAAAAAGTGGGCCATATATTAAAAAAACAAGCAATACATAAAAAAAAAATGGACCCCATATTAAAAAATCAAAATATTTTCATGCCCATTAAGTCAATAATGGTGGATTCATTGCCACATGCGTATCAACCCATTAGTGAGAGCAAATGAAATCATTGTACAGAAAAAAATATGGACTCCATATTATTGCTTTTCTTCAGAAGGTTAAGTAGCCAAATCATACAATTTCCTTTCTTTTCTTATATTAGACTGAGATCTAATCTAGATATTTAACTGTTGTATTTGCTATTCCGCCATGTCATTTATTTGTTATGTTTGCTAAAATAAATATACTTAAAATATTTATATTTTAAAATAAGATATAATTTAATTACTTTTTCATTTTTATTCTTACTCTAATAAATGTGAAAAGAGATTAATGTCGTAAAAGAAAAAATAATATTAAATGGAGATCAAATAATAAATAAGGTAAATTAGTCAAATTATAATTATAATTGACATTTCCTTAAAAAAAACATGCAAAAGACAACACGACAAGTAAAATGAGCTAAACCAAGAATATTCACCAAAAATTAAAAAATAGTAGTTCTTCGTTTAAATAGAAATGTGAATTTGGGGCGGTTCGTCGTCCGTCATGGCAAAATTATTAGAAAAGAAAGAGGCAGTAGGTCAGGGGCTACAAGGACACGTGCCGGTACAGTACAACTTTTTTAAGAAAATGAACAAATTACCTTTGCAATTTCCTTTGTAAAGTTTCTATTACATTTGGTTACAACAGAATAGAGTTGTTCAATCATTTGCTTGCTTTGGAAGGCTGTTCTATCTACTTTATTATTTGTACAATTTCTATTACTTTTGATACAACAGAATAGAGCTGTTCAATCATTTGCTTGCTTAGGAAGGCTGTTCTATCTTCATTTAAATAGAAAATCAAATTCCTACTTTGTTTCGTTTTAAATATATAAAAATAATTTAATAATTTGAATTAGAATTATCCAAAAATAATAAGTATTGTTTAGGTCCAATCTACATACATTAACAATAGAATTTTTTACACCTTTAAATTAATCGAATTAAAATTCAAAGTATCAACTGATGATTAAATATTGCTATTGTTTTGTCTCAAAGAGAGGAAAATAGTTTCCTTTTAAACAGGTCTTCTCTTTTAAAAAGTATTAATAAATTTTTGCAAACTTTGTATTCGTAGGAAACACTAATATAATAAAGTTTTGGATACGGAACACAAACTACAATGTTATATTAATCGAGTTTTGAACATAGTGTGTGTGTGTGTGTGTGTGTATATATATATGTCACGACCCAACCCCGTGGGCCGCGACTGGTACCCTAACTGGGTACCCGTACATACCTACCTGACCGAATTTCGTATCATACAGATTTTTTTTTTTTTAAACAGATGTTACAGAAGTAGGCCGATACAGATACGGCACGCGCGCAAACATATATATATATATATATATATATATATATATATACCTGAACATGCAGACATTTACAGATAAGCCGATAAGGCTAACATACAGACGAAACCCGTAACCCACACATCTATCTACAGGCCTCTACAGACATACAGAATCAGATGACGGGACAGGGCCCCGCCGTACCCCAAAATACCATACATATAGAGTCTACAGATAACAGAAGATATATACCAAAAGTATTTGCTCCGGATCGAAGGAGCTCTTCAGAATAGCAGAATCCGATCCCTAGACTGGCGGCGTATCACCAAGTGCGCCTGCACCTGCGGGCATGTAACGCAGCCCCCGAAGAACCGGGGGTCAGTACGAAAAATGTACCGAGTATGTAAAGCAGAAATATATCAAACATAATCATGATCTGGACCGGAAGCACAGAAATATAATAGACATGCTCATAAGCCGGACGGACAGAGTCATAGTTGTTGACACCCAATTTTGTCCCTCCTTTATTTTAATTTACTCGGGCTTCTAAATTTACTGACGAGCTAAATACTTTATTTTCACTATTTTTTTTTTATTATTATTGCTACTACTAGTAATATCGCTACTGTTATTTTCAACACTACGACAATTTACGTTACCACAAATTTTAAATGATTCATCATCATTTCATTTTTTTCGGGTTTGGACTCATTAAATTAATTATAGAACAACACTTTGTAAAATCATTATTTCTTTACATATTAATTATTAATTGTCTTCATATAGTATACATTGTACTAGTTGTTAAATTAGAAGCCCAACAATAATTAAATAGCGGAGGAAGGATCAACAATTTTCAGCCAAATTAATGACCCGAAATACAAATGCAATGTTATTCCCCTACCCAAATTATCAACCCAGACTCTAATTAATTAAACCAACCCACATTATTCCCTACCCAAAACAATTCAGCCCACATTATTTCCCTACCCAGCCCAAAATTATCAGACCCGGCCCAATATTTTTACCCTAAAACCTATTCTCTTTCTCTTTCCTTTTCCCTTTTCTCCGCCTCCCTCTCCCTCTCTACCCTACTCTCTCCCTTTCATCATCATCATCGCCACCACGCGCCTCCCCACTCACCGACGACCCCACTCCTCCACTCACCGCCGCACTCCGCTCCCCTTCATCATTTCTTCACCCCCACCACCTACGCTCCTCCGCTCCTCCATCTCTCTCTTTCTTAAACAAAACGAAACCCTATAAATCTGGGTGCGAATTGAATCTAAAGGGGGAGGATGGACTGAACGTTTTGGAAGAAAAAGGAATCCCTACTCTCTGTTTTTTTTAAAATATCTGGTTTGATTCATCAAAAAAAGGGATACTTTACTACCCTCAACATTTCTACTTTACCTACTCTAAATCTGGGATTTTTGTTTAAATTCCGTTCTGTTTTCGGGATCGTTCGAGTTCAAGTGTAGATTCGACGCCATCGGCGCCCCGTTCACTGCACCTACAAGAGGTAAAATCCTTATCCCTATTTCTATTTTTTTTTTTTTTTTGTGTTCGTTATGGTTAAGATAAGTTCCCATGTAGTATAAGGCGCATTGTCCGCAGTTTTGGTTGCTTCCCTTTGCTTCATATGATTCTGTGAATATGAATGTCCATGTTAAGTATAATGCATATGTGCTAAGTTGATTTCCTTTTCCGAATTTGAAATATTTGGCTGAAACTTGGTTTTAGATTTTAGCATTATCTTTTGAATTCTATCCGCAACGACAAGCTGAATAAAACAAGAATGATCTGTTAGTAGTCGTTATAATATGGGGGGTATCCTTTTCAGCTTAGTCATCAACTGAATTTTAGCGAAATATTGTGTTTGAATGCGAAATTATGATTGATGTCGCGTTAAGTAAATGCTGATACGAGTTTGGTTCTTCTTTTCGCTTCACCTGATAATAATTCTGTTTTAGGGAGTTGTAACGAACCTGTAATACTAGTCTTTACCATTCTTTTAAACATAAACAAAAAATTATATGTTCAAATGAGTGGCTTCACTTGGTATCAGTTGGCATTAGGTGGCTTTTCTTGTGCTCCCCATCATTATGATGAATGAGATAGCTCATATAAAATGACTACCTGTTTTGATCTAAACCTTAAATCGTACCAAATTTTATGCTTTAGTCTTCATTGAAGAATCATGAAAGAGAATAGTTTGCCTTTCATGTTTTCTGTATCGATTTTGTTTCTCGGATCTTCAGTTTTGTTGAAGTAGTACATAGGCATATTGATGACTCGCATTTACTCAAAATCTGTTGTATTTTGTTTCTGTTGAGTAGGCTGTTGCTTTCATTACTTTGCTTAACTTTCACTGCATTTTTTTTCACCTTTCCCTCAGATTCATGGCTTATTTTGTAGGCAGTTTTAACTAGTTTCATCTCTATTCGGATTTCTTCTTTGGTGCTTATTTAGTACATTCAGTGTTTCACTTGAAAATATGGCTTAAGATCTCTATTTGGTATTCACATGAGTCAGTTTTCTGAAGTTAGTCAATCCTAGTTTGATCTTATTCAGTGAATTTCATGCCCGCTTAGTGTGCTAATCGTGTCACTTGATTGATAGCTGATTTAGATTGGGCGTCAAACTTGCTTGTGATTAACATGTGTCCTGTTTTGAAGAGCATGATAAGATTATAGTTAGTTAATAATGTCTCATGGGTTTAGATATGGATAGAGGATCTGTGGTATGTTTAGATATGTTGTCGCCTCAGTTAAGTATGCATATATTGAATGCAACCCTGTTCTAAGTTAGATTTTCTTGTTTGAAAGGCCATGCCAACAGATTTTCATGAACTTGACTACCGTGTATGATCAGTTTTGTCCATTCTGTAAAATGTGTTCAAGCAGTTTGGTAATGATTTAAAACTGTTCCTACATGTCTCTAGATTTAAGCTAAAGCTCTCTCTAAGTTTCTCTTATATGATTTTAATTTGGGCATGTCTTTGAACGAATAAAGATGAAACTCAGTTATGCGAGAATCTTAAAACTTGTTTAAACTGTTTGGTAATATTAACCCCTTCATCCTGTCGGGTCAGACCATGGCATAAGTTTATAAAACTGAAAAGAGGAATAGATAGGCAGCCTTTTGTTGTTATGGAAGAGCTTTTGAAGTTTGAAACATGATTTATTCTGGTTACTGAGCAGTTGAAACAGTTTACATATAGCATTATGAGATGAACATGTTCGACATACACTTTGCTTCTCCTTTATCTGAAAAACCGAAACATATCCTTACCTTCATTGCATATATCAGAATCCTCGTGCGCTGGTTTTGACTCTATTTGATTTGAGTTTGAGTTGAAAGATTGGTTTCATCATCACCTGCCTGCATACTGTGTTCCTTAAAAACCTGCTTGCGTAATTTTGTTCGCAGGGGTCTATTCCCTCAAATATTTCTGCTGTGTTTACTTAATTAAGGCTATATGCTATGTATGCCTAAACCTGTTTGGCCCCTTTTGAATCGAATCTGGAGTTTTGAGTAACTATCCTCAAACGAATCAGTCTCCAATTTGAACCTTTTGGAAATAGTTGGTCGTATTGGAATATACAATACCCGGAAAAACGAACTAAAAGAAATTAGGAAACTGTTGCTGCACTCAACCATTTTGCTGCTTCGCTTTGGGCCATGAACCGCTGCATTCATTGAGTTAAATTTCAGCCACTCTTTGAGTTAAATGTTAGCCTTAATCTGAATTGAATTCTCATTGCATTTCGAGATTGAAAACACTACTTTTAGATTGACTTTGCCGCTGCAAATGTTCCGCGAGTAGTCATTATACATTCTTGGGTTTCTCCGCTGTTTCTTTGAGTCCCACAGTGCGTGTTCTTACTCGTATTTCCTTTTGAATATCCTGTTTACTTTGTGCAAATATCCTGCATATTCTGAGGGAGAAGTAGAGTATAATAACCGAATTCGGGGTTGCTTGTACGTATGTTTTAGTATTCTATATCAAATTAAGAGATGATATACTCAAATATACCTGAAGTTATACAGCCTTGCGGTGCCCACAGGCATACTGGGACCTGTATATATAAGATATACTGAGGTATATCAGTTCTAGTATATCTCTCAGAGCGCTTCTATGTCCCATGTGAATGTATATATATGGAACATATTAGATATACATAGTAAGTGTGTGAGCCTTTAATTTGTCCTCCTTTTTCATTCGCATTATACATGTTTAGTCTTATTTGTTAATCACATACTAATCTTTCTTTCGTTTTATGCATGAACACCGCATACGTGTCTGAGGGGACTCGTCTTCTCCCGTACTCGGCGTTGGGCTAAAAGCCCAACGAAACTCCTCATCCTGAGTCAGCTCCGCCCGCAGCACAAATAGAAAACAAAATCTGGGCTGAAGCCCAATAGCAAAACAGACCGTGGCAGCAGTCCGAGAAAATGGGCCTAACCCATGCACTCTTTACTCTCTTTCTTATTCTTATTGTTGTGTATTTTATTTGCTTTGTATGACTAACATTTTATTTTGTCTTACTAGATTAGATGAACCATAGTGAGTTTAGCGAAATTAATGGGTTTGATTTTAGTAATTGGGTAGGAAGAACTAATATTTAATTCCATAATGCCATTTTCTCCTTTTATATTAAATTATCTATAGTACTTATAATATTTATCTATATCAAAACAATTGATCTTCAAGAGCGTAAAGCCATGAACGCGTATTTTTAATTATACTCCTACTATATTGGGAATCTTAAGGTATTACTGATATACAAATATGAACTCGAATACATTTTATAAACAATCCTTCGGGTTTAAATCAAACACATACATTTTTAGCTATAGTTAATAAACATGATAAAAAAGGGAGAAGGAAGATTTCATCTCGTCCGTACTCTTAAAACAAAAAAAAAATAGTTAAGGCCTACCAGAGTTATTTTCAATTATGTTTAAAACGCTACATATCCCGCGCTCCTTCAGTTCATAACTAAACTCTTCTTTTATACAAATTATTATTTTTACATGTCTTATTTCTAATAACATTATTACCTTTTACTTTAATACTTTAGCTATATTTATAAGTTATTTCCTAAACATTTATAATACTATATTTACCCTTAGTCTAATTAATCATAAGTCCGGTCGGTTAACCATTGTTAATGGGTCTTAAAGGGTGCCTAATACCTTCCCTTTAGACTAATTGAACCCTTACCTAGAATCATTTGGTTTCGTAGACTTTAAAATCAACTTTAGATAAATAATAAACTTTAGGTGTCCTAATTCACCGCAAATAATTAGATGGCGACTCCTTAAATAACAAAAACAGGAATCTCCAATATGTCGTACTCCTTCTAATTAAACTCTCGGGTTAAAATGGGGTATGACAGCTTGGCGACTCCGCTGGGGAATCTACCTAGGTTCTAACCATAACGGACTTAGTTTAAATAGGCTTTGTGTGCTTATTTTAATTACTTTATTTGTTTGTTAACTGTTTTTACATGCTATTAATTGTTTGTTTGATATAAACTGTTTGTTTGATATAAACTGCTTATGTGTTACTTGCTTTGATAAAACTGTCATTCCGTTCATATTTCCTCCACTTCTGGAAAACTCACACATATTCACACACTTAAAACGGCTTCGCGGTTCGCGCCCGTTCACTACTAAATTACCCCTTTAGTTGGATTGATCTTGTGGATTTAGTCGATCAGCGGTGCAGTCGACGGCCACAGACTTTCCACTCCCAAGTTGTCCGCTTGGGGGAACCTTGTGTCGTAAGAAGCCAACTCTTAGTCAGCCTAAGATAGAGCTAAACCAACACACTTTATTAAGAGCATACGTTTCATGACCTAGGAGGTTTAATACCCTTGGTATATTAAATCCATTAGATGACTTACCCAAACGTCCGAGTGGGTTCACGACCCCGAGTGACACCAATCATACCTTATATGCATGTTTGAAGGATAACTGTGCCTAAATATTGACTATTTGCTCTAATTGATTAAACTTTAGGAAGTAAGGAATGACTAACGTTTCTATGACAGGTATACATTTGCATCGGAGTACAACAAATGACGAAGATCAAGGGCATCACAAATGAAGCTAGAAGTTAGGCATAGAAATTTTATTTACCTTATTTAGATTAGGAAACACTTTATGTTGTATTCATTTGACATGTAATAAATATTACATTATTTTTTACTTTTGAGAAATAGAATCTGTTTAATTAATCAAAGCAACGGGATGACATATTATGGCACATTTTATCCTTTAAACAACGTTAGGCCCACCTCTGGCGCAAAGAGGTCACATGCATATTAGGACGTGCTAGTTGTTTTGATATAATCGTTTACATTTGTTTGACAACTTGTTTGACTCTACTTGATAAATTATTCGCTACATGCCTTACTCGACTTTACGTGACCATGACTTTACCTAGATATGTTCATGAGATTAACATCGTTTATACTGTATGTCTATTTTATCTTATTCCCGAACAGAGAGTTGATTCGTGTTGACGCTCGATGGCCGACCATCCTTACATCACGAGGTCAAAGACGTCATCGTTACCTGAACGTAGTTGGGCTGTCCAAGGAAATGAAATTACTATGTCTGATCCGGCCGCATCTGTTCCAACTGGTGTAGAAAACCTCGTGATCGCTAGCGATCCGCCTGAAACTTCCGAACATGGAACTGCTATTCAACGGGATGAACATATCGCCCGCCTGACTCAAGAAATTGAGAATCTACGTGGAGAACTAAATCGGGTTAGGGACTTGACCAATTTATCCATCACACTCCAAAATTCACCTTCTGAACCTAGCAATACTGCACCAGAACCACCTCGTTTCCCATCACTCGAATCCCCAGTTCCTGAGCATTTTCCTCCCCAAAACAATGCACCTACTAACAACAACTTGCCTCCGATCACCCCCGCAAATCCACCAAATCCAACATCCGTCTATACTCCCCCACAAAGTCAACCAACCACTTACACTAGCTATACTCCTCCACAAAATCAACCACCCACCTACACTACCTATGCTACTCATAATCCACCACCCGTCAACCCACCAAGTCAATCGCTAGTTCATACTCCCTATGTTCCTTTACCCACCAACACTAATCCACTACCCACGACCACTCCTCTAAACCCACCAAATCAACCACCTATAAACACCAATTATAACACACCACCTCTTGTCCAAAACACCCCCATCGTCCAGACTTATCCAACCCAGCATATGCACGGGGCACACTTTGTCACCCCAAATGCACAATATGTTCCTCCGGTATATGCCACAGAAACACAAACCTTTACCAACCCAGTAACGGTCAGGTTCCAACCCGAGGTAGATCAATACGAAGAAATGGAAAGGGATGCAAAGGCAGGGGCAGATAACATACTGCTAAAAGAAATCCACAGTCTCAAAGAAGCAATGAGGAACCTTCAAGTTGCTAGAGGAACTAAGAGTGTAGAATATGAGGATCTTTGTGTCCAACCTGACGTCGATTTACCCGTAGGCTACAAACCGCCAAAATTTGATACATTCAATGGAACAGGCGACCCTCATACACACTTAAGGGCTTATTGTGACAAACTGGTTGGAGTGGGCAGAGACCAGAGCATAAGGATGAAGCTCTTCATAAGAAGCTTATCTGGCGAAGCACTTACTTGGTATACACAACAGGATGTCCGTAAATGGCGTGGTTGGAGTGACATGGCGCAAAACTTTATGGACAGGTTCAGTTTTAACACCGATATCACACCAGATAGAGTTTATATGACTAAGTTAACCAGGAAGTCAACTGAGACGTTCCGCGAATATGCGTTACGTTGGAGGTCAGAAGCAGCCAGGGTTCAACCTCCGATGAATGATAGGGAAATGACTGCTACCTTCATTGAATGCCAGGCTGGCATATTTTACGAGAAAATGATAGGTATGATGGGACAAAAATTCACAGAAGTTGTTCGAATGGGAGAAGCACTGGAAGAAGGAATCAAATCGGGGAAAATTCAGGATCTTATTGCTTTACAAGCAATGAACAAAGCTATACAATCTGGTTCTATCAACGGGATTAAAAAGAAGAAGGAAGATGTCGCTGCAGTCATGAACGCTCAAGGACATGAGCCGAGCCAAGCCATTCCATACTTTAACCACCCACAACAAACTTTCCACCCTTACCACTACCCTGAACCCTACCAAGCTCCACTACCTCCTTACCCCGTTTACAACACCCAAGCAAACTACTACCAACCCCGAGCACCTCCGCATCAAAACCCACGCCCGTATCAACCCAACCAAGCTCCAACTTACCAAAATCGACCACATACTATACCTAGAGCCCGTCCAAACCCTGACACCAAAAACACCCGTAATTACACTCAGATCGCTGAACCCTTAGCTCAATTGTTCGAAAGAATGAAAGCAGCAGGCATAATACAACCGATTGAAGGAAAAATTCCCGAGCCTATCCCAAAATGGTTTGATGGTTCCAAAAGCTGCGCATACCACTCTGGAGTTGTTGGGCACGCCACTGAAGATTGCTATGGGCTTAAAAACAAAATCTAAGCCCTGATTAAGGAAGGAGTAATTCAGCTCGTTGAAGCTAAGCCCAATGTGGTCAACAATCCTTTGCCTGCTCACGGAAATGCCAAGATTTAGAGGAGTCCAGTGCGGAAAGAGTCAGATAGGTGATAACATAAGCCTAAAAGCTAGCAATTCAAGAAGAAATCAAAGTACGACATTAGGTTAGACAACCTAGTTTGCAACCTTTCCTTTAGGTGCGAACTACGCTTGACCTGATTCCTCGGTGGATACGTAGGCAGCCCACATAGGGACTCGGTCATACTAGGTTAGAATTTTTCCCATTGGCATGCATACGAACTACGCTGACCTGATTCCTTTGGTGGGATACGTAGGCAGCCCACAAAAGGTTCGGTTGCTTTACAACAACAACAACAAAAAAAAAAAAAAAATATCTTATCCATACGAACTACGTTCTGACCTGATTCTCATGGTGAGATACGTAGGCAGCCCACATAGGGTTCGGTTGCGCTATAACAGAAAATTAAAAAAAAAAAATCCTTACACAAAGACTATCAACATACAGACCCGTCACCCCTAGATAAAATCCAACAAACCCTTTACCCTAGATATAGCAGAACTACGCCAACCTGATTCCCTTGGTGGGATACATAGGCAATCCACATCGGGTTCGGTCCCTTTATTAGAAAACTTCAGACCATTCTCCATTACGAACTACGTTCTGACCTGATTCCTCGGCGGATACGTAGGCAACCTATATAAGGTTCGGTCACACTGCAACATAAATTTAGTACACCCTTCAGAACCAAAACTGGGGCATATTTTTTTTTTTTTGAGAAAAAAATATAGATAAAAGAACGGGGACATTGACAAGATTAAGGCTACCAGACAAGAAATATTATAAACCAATTGCTTTAGAAATGTCACAGTCCGAAGTTGACAGAACATTTTACAACTTACATATATTTCCTTACATACATACATTTAAATATACATATTTCACAACTTATATATATATAGTTATATTTTCTTATACATATACTTACATACCTACCTTTCAAATGAAATACCTTCTTTCAGTCGTTTTCACTACTAATCATCTACCGAGATTTGAACGGAGATCACAAGATCCAAACAAACAAGACGAATGAAGTGTCAACAACGTCAAGCTTCGAGTCAACACGAATCAACTTCCCCCTCCCAAACTAAAAAATTTTCTTTGAGTGCAGGAATTAAAGGACCGCAAGATCAATAGTCAAGTCTATCAATCACGACGAAAAGCATCATCTGGCTCATTAGGGCCTCGTCTCCAAAAGCCAAACGGCTTTATTCCTAACCCTATCTTTAATTTTATTTTATCACAACAACTTTATGACTTCATACATCTTTTTGCAGGTTAAAGACGAATCAAATCAGGATTACGCGTCATTAATTCAGCCTGTCACAATACCGTCGACATCATCAGCCGAACGGCTATGCTATCACTTTAATACCTTCTTTACATGCTTTAACCACTTTGCCCTGAACTTTACAGGAATCAACATTAAGTCTCCGAAGACAACCGGAGAGATTTATCATCAAGTCCCCGAAGACAACCGGAGGCATCATTCGGCTATACAGCCTCGCATGCATAAGAATTATCATCAAGTCCCCGAAAACAACCGGAGACACAGCATCAAGTCCCCGAAAACAACCGGAGACACAACATCAAGTCCCCGAAGACAACCGGAGACACAACATCAAGTCCCCGAAGACAACCGGAGACATTGCATGGCTATACAGCCTCACATGCATAAGCCGGACGGCTACACTATGACTTTACCCTCTATTTTATCCTAAACTTTACAGGAATTAGCATTAAGTCCCCGAAGACAACCGGAGACCTAGCATTAAGTCCCCGAAAACAACCGGAGACATAGCATCAAGTCTCCGAAGACAACCAGAGACATCATTCGGCTATACAGCCTCACATGCATGAGCCGGACGGCTACACTACGACTTTACCTCATACTTCATCATTTACTTTACTGATTTTAACAACTTTACCCTGAACTTTACAGGAATTATCTTTGAGCCTCCGAAAACAACCGGAGACGTCATCCACTTTACAACTTTATCCTGGACTTTGCAGGAATCATCATCAAATCTCCGAAAACAACCGGAGACATAACATCAAGTCCCCGAAAACAACCGGAGACATAACATCAAGTCCCCAAAAACAACCGGAGACATAGCATCAAGTCCCGAAAACAACCGGAGACATAGCATCAAGTCCCCGAAGACACCGGAGACATCGCATGGCTACACGACCTCACCTGCATAAAGCCAAACGGCTATACACTTATTTTTACTCCTTACTTCATTCCTTTATTTCATCATCTACCTTACCACTTTAATAAATTTACCTTAAAATTCGCAGATATCATTTATCATCGAGTCCCGGAAGACAGCCGGAGACCTTATCACTATCATCTTCCAATGCAACTAGAGATATTATTACATCCCTAGCATGCGCATCACACATTCATTCAAGTCCCTGAAGACAACCAGAGAGAACATTGACCACACGGCTTCATTTTTCATTCCCCCAATCATATTTACGATCATTCACACTCTTTATAGTTTTACATTTTAAACTTTATTACTAATTTTGACATGAATTTCAGTTTTGGCAGAAAATACAACCTGCAGCGACACAGCACAACGTGGAACTTTATCTTACGCAGTGAACTGGGGCAAATTTGCTAAAGAGGAATACCAAACTCACAAGCAAAGGTCACGAATCTACTCTCGAACTCAATTCCGCCTATGTCCACAAACACGTGATACGTAGGTTAATTTCTCTTTCACATCCTCCGCTAAAACTCTACTAAATCTACTCTTCTCGCCATCTCATATTCCTTTCTACATCCCCAGTGTTTCCATAACTCAACACTGGGGCATCTTTGAAGAATTTACACCGTGTCTAGTAGAGTCCTACTTATAGGTGTGTTGTGCACCACATTTATAATTAGGAGACTATAAGCATATGTTCCATTCTCGTCATCTGTCCATGACTCTTGCAAAGTCATAAATCCATAAATAATATTCTCTCCACAGGTTCAACCACCAATTCTCTAAAAACCGTATTTCCTTACAAATCCATATTTTGTTGGTCGGAACAAAATTGGCTACTACGTCAACTTCTTCGCTCGAAAACTCTTACATCGTCTCCGATCGAAGAGGGGCATCTGTTGACACCCAATTTTGTCCCTCCTTTATTTTAATTTACTCGGGCTTCTAAATTTACTGACGAGCTAAATACTTTATTTTCACTATTTTTTTTTTATTATTATTGCTACTACTAGTAATATCGCTACTGTTATTTTCAACACTACGACAATTTACGTTACCACAAATTTTAAATGATTCATCATCATTTCATTTTTTTCGGGTTTGGACTCATTAAATTAATTATAGAACAACACTTTGTAAAATCATTATTTCTTTACATATTAATTATTAATTGTCTTCATATAGTATACATTGTACTAGTTGTTAAATTAGAAGCCCAACAATAATTAAATAGCGGAGGAAGGATCAACAATTTTCAGCCAAATTAATGACCCGAAATACAAATGCAATGTTATTCCCCTACCCAAATTATCAACCCAGACTCTAATTAATTAAACCAACCCACATTATTCCCTACCCAAAACAATTCAGCCCACATTATTTCCCTACCCAGCCCAAAATTATCAGACCCGGCCCAATATTTTTACCCTAAAACCTATTCTCTTTCTCTTTCCTTTTCCCTTTTCTCCGCCTCCCTCTCCCTCTCTACCCTACTCTCTCCCTTTCATCATCATCATCGCCACCACGCGCCTCCCCACTCACCGACGACCCCACTCCTCCACTCACCGCCGCACTCCGCTCCCCTTCATCATTTCTTCACCCCCACCACCTACGCTCCTCCGCTCCTCCATCTCTCTCTTTCTTAAACAAAACGAAACCCTATAAATCTGGGTGCGAATTGAATCTAAAGGGGGAGGATGGACTGAACGTTTTGGAAGAAAAAGGAATCCCTACTCTCTGTTTTTTTTAAAATATCTGGTTTGATTCATCAAAAAAAGGGATACTTTACTACCCTCAACATTTCTACTTTACCTACTCTAAATCTGGGATTTTTGTTTAAATTCCGTTCTGTTTTCGGGATCGTTCGAGTTCAAGTGTAGATTCGACGCCATCGGCGCCCCGTTCACTGCACCTACAAGAGGTAAAATCCTTATCCCTATTTCTATTTTTTTTTTTTTTTTTGTGTTCGTTATGGTTAAGATAAGTTCCCATGTAGTATAAGGCGCATTGTCCGCAGTTTTGGTTGCTTCCCTTTGCTTCATATGATTCTGTGAATATGAATGTCCATGTTAAGTATAATGCATATGTGCTAAGTTGATTTCCTTTTCCGAATTTGAAATATTTGGCTGAAACTTGGTTTTAGATTTTAGCATTATCTTTTGAATTCTATCCGCAACGACAAGCTGAATAAAACAAGAATGATCTGTTAGTAGTCGTTATAATATGGGGGGTATCCTTTTCAGCTTAGTCATCAACTGAATTTTAGCGAAATATTGTGTTTGAATGCGAAATTATGATTGATGTCGCGTTAAGTAAATGCTGATACGAGTTTGGTTCTTCTTTTCGCTTCACCTGATAATAATTCTGTTTTAGGGAGTTGTAACGAACCTGTAATACTAGTCTTTACCATTCTTTTAAACATAAACAAAAAATTATATGTTCAAATGAGTGGCTTCACTTGGTATCAGTTGGCATTAGGTGGCTTTTCTTGTGCTCCCCATCATTATGATGAATGAGATAGCTCATATAAAATGACTACCTGTTTTGATCTAAACCTTAAATCGTACCAAATTTTATGCTTTAGTCTTCATTGAAGAATCATGAAAGAGAATAGTTTGCCTTTCATGTTTTCTGTATCGATTTTGTTTCTCGGATCTTCAGTTTTGTTGAAGTAGTACATAGGCATATTGATGACTCGCATTTACTCAAAATCTGTTGTATTTTGTTTCTGTTGAGTAGGCTGTTGCTTTCATTACTTTGCTTAACTTTCACTGCATTTTTTTTCACCTTTCCCTCAGATTCATGGCTTATTTTGTAGGCAGTTTTAACTAGTTTCATCTCTATTCGGATTTCTTCTTTGGTGCTTATTTAGTACATTCAGTGTTTCACTTGAAAATATGGCTTAAGATCTCTATTTGGTATTCACATGAGTCAGTTTTCTGAAGTTAGTCAATCCTAGTTTGATCTTATTCAGTGAATTTCATGCCCGCTTAGTGTGCTAATCGTGTCACTTGATTGATAGCTGATTTAGATTGGGCGTCAAACTTGCTTGTGATTAACATGTGTCCTGTTTTGAAGAGCATGATAAGATTATAGTTAGTTAATAATGTCTCATGGGTTTAGATATGGATAGAGGATCTGTGGTATGTTTAGATATGTTGTCGCCTCAGTTAAGTATGCATATATTGAATGCAACCCTGTTCTAAGTTAGATTTTCTTGTTTGAAAGGCCATGCCAACAGATTTTCATGAACTTGACTACCGTGTATGATCAGTTTTGTCCATTCTGTAAAATGTGTTCAAGCAGTTTGGTAATGATTTAAAACTGTTCCTACATGTCTCTAGATTTAAGCTAAAGCTCTCTCTAAGTTTCTCTTATATGATTTTAATTTGGGCATGTCTTTGAACGAATAAAGATGAAACTCAGTTATGCGAGAATCTTAAAACTTGTTTAAACTGTTTGGTAATATTAACCCCTTCATCCTGTCGGGTCAGACCATGGCATAAGTTTATAAAACTGAAAAGAGGAATAGATAGGCAGCCTTTTGTTGTTATGGAAGAGCTTTTGAAGTTTGAAACATGATTTATTCTGGTTACTGAGCAGTTGAAACAGTTTACATATAGCATTATGAGATGAACATGTTCGACATACACTTTGCTTCTCCTTTATCTGAAAAACCGAAACATATCCTTACCTTCATTGCATATATCAGAATCCTCGTGCGCTGGTTTTGACTCTATTTGATTTGAGTTTGAGTTGTGTTCCTTAAAAACCTGCTTGCGTAATTTTGTTCGCAGGGGTCTATTCCCTCAAATATTTCTGCTGTGTTTACTTAATTAAGGCTATATGCTATGTATGCCTAAACCTGTTTGGCCCCTTTTGAATCGAATCTGGAGTTTTGAGTAACTATCCTCAAACGAATCAGTCTCCAATTTGAACCTTTTGGAAATAGTTGGTCGTATTGGAATATACAATACCCGGAAAAACGAACTAAAAGAAATTAGGAAACTGTTGCTGCACTCAACCATTTTGCTGCTTCGCTTTGGGCCATGAACCGCTGCATTCATTGAGTTAAATTTCAGCCACTCTTTGAGTTAAATGTTAGCCTTAATCTGAATTGAATTCTCATTGCATTTCGAGATTGAAAACACTACTTTTAGATTGACTTTGCCGCTGCAAATGTTCCGCGAGTAGTCATTATACATTCTTGGGTTTCTCCGCTGTTTCTTTGAGTCCCACAGTGCGTGTTCTTACTCGTATTTCCTTTTGAATATCCTGTTTACTTTGTGCAAATATCCTGCATATTCTGAGGGAGAAGTAGAGTATAATAACCGAATTCGGGGTTACTTGTACGTATGTTTTAGTATTCTATATCAAATTAAGAGATGATATACTCAAATATACCTGAAGTTATACAGCCTTGCGGTGCCCACAGGCATACTGGGACCTGTATATATAAGATATACTGAGGTATATCAGTTCTAGTATATCTCTCAGAGCGCTTCTATGTCCCATGTGAATGTATATATATGGAACATATTAGATATACATAGTAAGTATGTGAGCCTTTAATTTGTCCTCCTTTTTCATTCGCATTATACATGTTTAGTCTTATTTGTTAATCACATACTAATCTTTCTTTCGTTTTATGCATGAACACCGCATACGTGTCTGAGGGGACTCGTCTTCTCCCGTACTCGGCGTTGGGCTAAAAGCCCAACGAAACTCCTCATCCTGAGTCAGCTCCGCCCGCAGCACAAATAGAAAACAAAATCTGGGCTGAAGCCCAATAGCAAAACAGACCGTGGCAGCAGTCCGAGAAAATGGGCCTAACCCATGCACTCTTTACTCTCTTTCTTATTCTTATTGTTGTGTATTTTATTTGCTTTGTATGACTAACATTTTATTTTGTCTTACTAGATTAGATGAACCATAGTGAGTTTAGCGAAATTAATGGGTTTGATTTTAGTAATTGGGTAGGAAGAACTAATATTTAATTCCATAATGCCATTTTCTCCTTTTATATTAAATTATCTATAGTACTTATAATATTTATCTATATCAAAACAATTGATCTTCAAGAGCGTAAAGCCATGAACTCGTATTTTTAATTATACTCCTACTATATTGGGAATCTTAAGGTATTACTGATATACAAATATGAACTCGAATACATTTTATAAACAATCCTTCGGGTTTAAATCAAACACATACATTTTTAGCTATAGTTAATAAATGATTTCCTTCTGCGCGTTCGCGCCCCCTCTAGGCGCGTTCGCGCAGGGTTAAAATTTCTGACTGGATGTTCGTTCAGTAAAACGGTCATAACTTTTGATACCGATATCGCGTAGAGTAAATGATTTCCTTCTGCGCGTTCGCGCCCCCTCTAGGCGCGTTCGCGCAGGGTTAAAATTTCTGACTGGATGTTCGTTCAGTAAAACGGTCATAACTTTTGATACCGATATCGTATGAGGGCCCACGACCTATGGATGGAAAGATAATTCAATTATCTACAACTTTTATTTCTGGGCATTTTCCCAAATTCCAAACTTATAATACCGTTTTTGCCCCTAGAAGTCAGATCATCCGAAAATGCTTCCTTAAATTGTCCTTTTGGAGGGCTTCCACTTTGATTTGGCCCAAGGGTCCTTCTTGAGTTGTGTTTAACTTCACATATGTGATTCATATAATTTGTCACATGTCCCAAAAAAAAAAATCTTGACGTGTGGGCCCCACCTCAGCTTACAAATAATTCGACGTTCGAAAATGCAGGATATAACAATATATATATGCATAAAAACAGTGCAAACTTATGTATGTTTATTAGCAATATAAAATATACTCCCTCCGTTTCAATTTATAGGAACTCATTTGACTGGGCACGACATTTAAGAAAGAGAGAAGACTTTTGAAACTTGTGGTTCAAAATAAGCCTTGAAAATTTGTGTGACTGTAAATCATTCATAAAGTGAATTTGTTTCCAAATTAGGAAAGAAGTCACTCATTTTGGCACGGACTAAAAAGGAAATAGGTTCAAACAAATTGAAACAGAGGGAATATATATTATCACTATAAAAACACAACTACATATACATAGATACACTATAATCCAAAGTGTTGGGTCCGGGCGGAGCACGGGCATACGCCATCTAGTATTATTATAAAAAAGAATACCTATCCGTTAACCGGTTAAATTTATGAAGAAAAATATATTCTAGGTTTCCTTTTTAATTGTCAACCACCATATTACTATATTATATAAGAGCAAATGTGAGGACTTTTGTAGTCCTCACAATAATTTTCCAATTTTTTAAAAACTTTTTAATTAATTACTTTTATGTCCTAATCTTATTTATTTAAGTCAATTTTTTATTTTTTGTTTTTAAAGTCTACTTTTCAAAAGCCATCGAACCTGGGGACTTTTGTAGTCCTCACAATAATTTTCAATTTTTTTAAAAACTTTTAATTAATTACTTTTAGGTCCTAATCTTATTTATTTAAGTCAATTTTTTTGTTTTTTGTTTTTAAAGTCTACTTTTCAAAAGCTATCGAACCTCCTACCTCATTTTTCACCTTCTTTGATTTTCTGATTGGTGCTCGATATCCGCATTTGAGCCCAATTAATCCAGATAATTTGCACTGTATCGCGCCTATTCGGGGGGAGCGCTTCCTCCAAAGATTTTTTTCCATATCCATGTTCGAACCCCTAATCCCTAATTAAGAGAGGAGCAGCTCCATCCGCTGCACAAGTAAAATTATGTATTTGTCTTAAAAGTTCATTAACTATGTATAGATTATTTATTTAGAACTAAATAACTTCAAAAAATTAGGATACATAAGTTATAATGTCAAATTCTGGCCCCAAATTTGATTTGAATTAAATAATTTCATCAAAATGGAAGTTAAAATATTAAAGGAGTGAAATGAAAATTTTGCTTTCATATAACTACCCACTTGTGGGACTACAATGGGTATATGGTTGTTGTTGTACACTTGTACTAACACAAATTATATTTCTTTAGTTGAAATATCTACTTTTATATCTTGAGTTTGGGCCCGGGCTTAGCACGGGCCTCACATAACTAGTTTATGTAATACGGACTACTACTTTTTAGAATCAAATTTCCTCATTCCTTAATCCTTACTTAAAATAATATTTGCATATTAAAATGGACACTCTATATATATGTCAAAAGTGACGGGGTTCATTCGCACAAATGCCTCTATTACGGAGTAGTCTTTAATTTTTATCCTTCAGCCCTTTTGGCGCAATATAAGTTTAGATTTTGCACGTCGAAGATTACATTTAGCTCTGTCCTATGTATCATAACATCCCGCAAGTTAAGCTGGACATAGCAAAATTTCAACACTCAACATTATTTGAAAAAAACATAAGTTTAGATTTCGCTCGGTATATGTATCGTAACTTCCCACGAATTATGCTTGACAAGACGAAACTTTCAACATTCAACATAATCTAAAAAATACTACAACAACTTATGCAACATAATTTAATTCTTACAAAACTTATGCCAAGCCAGACAAAAGTTCATTTTCCGACGATAAAAATGTTACAGAATTTATGCTGGGCGAAGTTGGTCTAGATATTTTCATTAAATAAGCAGTAGGGAAAAAAATTAAAAACCACAAATATGAGGGACAAATATTAAAGACCTCTGCATTTGAAGAGCAATGGATAATTCACATGAATGCCCCATCTTGGGGTGGTCTTTAATTTTTGTCCCTCAAATCGCAGGTCTTTAATTTTTGTCCTTTGGTAGTTTAAGTAATAAAAAAGCGGCAAGCGGCTGAAAATATCTCTGACATTGAAAAAACAAAAAAAGAAATTCGAATCTATGACCTAATTTCGCAAATCAAGTTTTCATAGAAACTATGCTTGTTCAGATAAAGTTACATAGAAACTATGCCTTGTTCGGCATAGTTTTATAGAAATTAAGTTATTCAACATAACTTCATTTCTACGGTGTCGGACAAGGCATCGTTTTCTATATAACTTTGCCCGAATAGGTATAATTTTAAAATTTTGCCTTGCGAAATTGTTTTTTTTACTCTCCTTGGAGACGAACACAGAATGTCTGATTTCGTGGACCAGCGCATCAGGCTCAACTGAAATGTGGTGGGGCCCAGTAAAGTATACTGGGTGGGTCTGGATGGTGAATAGTACATTGCGAATTGCCCTTCTTTTCGGGTGGTCTTTAAATTTTGCCCTTCAGCTAAAACCCATGGGTTCCGGGTTCGCACCCCCACACAGTCAAAATTTTAAAAAAAATTCGCAAGACAGAGTTTAAATTTCGCTATGCCCCCACCGGCATACACTTGTGAAGGAATTACCAAAGTTTATGCTGGACCCGGCATACTTATGCCTTATGGGAAGACTTGGCATAAGTATGCCGGGTCCGGCATAACTTTAGTAATTCCTTCACAAGTTTATGCCGGTCCGGCATAAAGTTTGCCCATAAGTATGCCTCACCGGCATAAACTTGTTAAGGAATTACCAAAGTTATGCCGGATCCGGCATACTTATGCCAAGTCTGCCTATAAGGCCTGAGTATGCCAGGTCCGGCATAAATTTGGTAATTCCTTAACAAGCGTATGCCGGGTCCGGCATACACGCGACCCAAACCTTGTCTTGCAATTTTTTTTTTTTAATTTATGCTTGAGTGGGGGTTCGAACTCAGAACCTCATGATTTCTGCGTGAACGCTCAGAGTTGCAATGTGAAGGGCAAAAATTAAAGATCAGTAATATGAGGGGCATAATTTAAAGACCACAAATATGAGGGGCAAAATTTAAAGACCACCCCAAAAGAAGGGCAATCCGCCCAAAACAAAGTTCCATGCTGGTCCGCAAGCCCGACACAAAAGTGACAGGCCTAGAAAAATCAAAGCCCATCAATACCTCAAACCGGGCTCTCTTTTACTTTTCTAGACATCGCCACCGCATATTCTTCTCATTTTCCTTGTTATTTTTCAGAATACTTGAAAGAAGAGCTATCGATCAGATAAAAAATGGGGGATCACATAGCAAGAGGTGAAGATTTCGAGAAGAAGGCTGAGAAAAAACTCACTGGTTGGGGCCTTTTTGGTTCCAAATACGAAGATGCTGCTGATCTCTTTGATAAAGCTGGCAATTGCTTTAAACTCGCCAAATCATGTTTGTTCTTTTTCGATCTGCTTCTATTTCTCTTCGTATGTTTTTGAATGCCCTAAATTCACTACTCTTGTTTTCGGATTATGTGAGAATTTGTGTGCATTTTCTTATTTATTGTGAGGATGATTGTTTTGTCAAATAATTTAGATGATTGTGTCAAATTTTTCTGGATTTCATTAGTTAATTTAATTGTTGGAGAATTTGGGAAGATTGTCATTTGTACCTTTTTTTTTTAATTTTAAATCTTTTAAATAACTGCAGCATTGTTCATTTAAGGAGAGTTATTTACTGAGCAGATTTTATGTAACTTGGATGTAAGTGATGATTGAGTGGGTTGTAATTTGCTTACAGGCGAATCTACGATTTCTAGAACATGGCTAAGGAAAAACTATATTAAGTGGGAATTGATCCCTAGTTCTCTTTCTCTACGTAAATAACTAAACATTCAATCATGGGTTCTAGCAGGTAATATTATACCAATTATAGAAAATATATACTCCCTCTGTCCCATTTTATGTGATACACTTTCCTTTTTAGTCTATCCCATAAAGAATGACACATTTCTATATCTAGAAATAATTTAACTTTAAACTTCCCTTTTATCTTTAGTGAAATGATTTAAAGCCACACAAATATCTATGGATTGTTTTAGACTGCTAGTTTCAAAAGTCTTCCTATCTTTCTTAAACTCTCTACCTAGTTAAACTATGACACATAAATTAGGACGGAGGGAGTACATAAAATATCTAGTTTTACGGAGAGACCATGGGTTCACGTGGCCCAAAATTTATATATAAATTGGCCCCTGCTTGCTTGTAGCTTGGTGTATGGGCCGATTTTGATTATTCCCTGTCATCTTTTTTCCTTGGTAGAATTTATTCTAGAGATGGAAACAGATAAGAAAATTACCATTTTCTTCAATTTAGATTTTTCAATTGTATAAGATGGACATAAAAGTAAGGCAAGGTCTTAAGTTTTGAAGGATCTTTGGGGAAAGGCTAACTGTTTCATAAATTCAATCGCCATTGTTGCATGCTACGAAATTGCAGAATAATTTCTTGTTACCTGGTTCTTTCAGGGGATCAAGCTGGAGCAACATATGTTAAATTGGCTAATTGTCATATTAAGGTAAGTGTTTGATCCTCCTGTAGTAAGTCGTCTCTCATTGATGCTCTTTCCTTTCACTCTTTCTAACAGATATTTCAGTTCTTGAAAGTATAATCACTTTATGTTCACAGTTGGATAGCAAACATGAGGCTGCTAATGCTTATGCTGATGCTGCTCATTGCTACAAGAAGTCAAATACTAAAGGTTTGTAAGTCACGTAACACTTATTTGCTTCAAAACAGCACTTTTGTATTGCATCCTTCCAAAAAAATATATTTGCAACATCTTTTGATGCAAGTCCGTTCTGCTCTACATACAAGCCTCTTATCATTAGGAACTTCTTAGAGGTTTTGCATTTAGTTATATTATCTTGTCCCAGGACAAATTATTTGTGTTTGTCGGTGTCATACTTGATTGGACCTTGTTCCAAGGTATTTTCTCTACCATCCGTAAGCTGCTAGATGCTCTCCTTTAGGGTTGAGTTTTTTTCGTTTCTTTTTGCTATTATGACACTGGTGATGTGTTAGTAATTTATAATGAGGATGTTAAAAAATCGGAGATTGTTGCACTGCCAAGTCAACTATTCTGGATATTGCATGATATAGAATTTCTTTCAGAGATAAGTTTCAGATTATTTAAAAGCAGAAACTATTCTGAAACATTTGGAAACTTCTGAGTTTCCTAGGTGGAAATAGCGAATTTTGTGGTTGAAGGAAAGAATAATAGACAATATAATTCTAATGCCAATCATTTCTGAGAATGTTCTGTGAAAATCATCAGACTGTAATTATCTTTCCAGTCCTCCTTAGTTATCTTTAGCTGTGGCTTACACAAACTGAAATCTGTATTGTGTATCCTGCAGAGGCAATATCGTGTTTAGAGCAGGCAGTGAACATGTTTCTGGAAATTGGAAGGCTAAATATGTCTGCGAGATATTACAAGGTATAACTATATTATTTGCAAGAATCTAGATATTGTCTTTGATGTTTTAGAGGCCTGTTCTCTGTGTCCAATCAGACCTTTCATGTAAGACTGGGGTCTATTTCTTTGGTCTAGTCAGCTCAATGCTTAGTTTCTTTTATGTACTTAACTGATTGAACTTCTTAAATAACAATGAAAAGTGATAAGTGATTGGTGTCGCTTTGTTATTAATGTTGTATACGACTGTTGTGCCAGAGGGTTGTATCAATTGCAGCTATTATAGTTGGAGTATCCCCAGGGAGCTTGGTTTCGCTGGTTGAAAGAGATGTAATGTGCTCTGTCCTGTGTGCAGGAAATTGCTGAATTATATGAGCAAGAGCAAAACTTGGAGCAGGCTATTAGTTACTACGAGAAGGCAGCTGATCTTTTTTCAAGTGAAGATGTAACAACAACTGCAAATCAATGCAAGCAGAAAGTTGCTCAATTCTCTGCTCAAATAGAGAAGTAAGATTCATAGTATTTAGGTAGTGTGATATATTTTCTTCCAGAAAATGAAAGAATGTCTATTTATGTCATGAAACAATTATTGCTTAGCACTGGAAGATATTGCACATTTCTCTGTCAAATCATTAAGGTTGATCTGTTTTCTTGGACTGTTGGTGAAATCAATCTATTGTGCGGATGAACCAAACAGGAAAGATAGAAAAGAGGTCAATGTCAGTAGTTAGGAAAAGGTTATCAATTCCAAATTAAAAGTAGAACTATGGATAAATACCATTTGATGTGTCCCATATTTCACGGTGTTAATAAAGTTGCAAGCTTCTATTTTAGCTTCTTATTGTTTTATGCCTTTTAAGAATTGAATGTTCTCTTACAAATTCTGACATCATTTTCTCAGATATCCGAGAGCGATCGAGATCTTTGAGGAGATTGCACGTCACTCAGTCAACAACAACTTGTTGAAGTATGGAGTTAGAGGACACCTTCTTAATGCTGGTATTTGCCAACTTTGTAAAGGGGATGTTGTTGCAATCAACAATGCCTTGGAGCGATATCAGGTACCAGTGTTATTGTTCAGCCACTAAGATTTCTATCCACAGATATGATATCAGTAGGTAAATATTGCATCTTCATCTGCAGGAGCTGGATCCAACATTTTCAGGGACACGTGAATGCAAATTGCTAGTGGTATGTCATAGCTTGTATTTTCCGGCTTGTGAATGTTTTCTTTCCTGCTTTCTGACCCTTTGCTTTTAGAGAATTGTTGGGTCTGGTCTTTGTGAAGATGGTTCTCATCATATCAAATCTATAAATTTCTATCTTATTTCGCATGATCCAATGCATCTATGGGTAGTTACCTCCTAGTATTTTGAATGATCATATTGAGATGCGTTCATGCAGAGGCCAAAGCCAATATAATACTTGCTGCTTCACAGTTATAATACATGTAATTTCTGAATGTGACATTAAAGCGTTAATTTTGGAGGATTTTCTCTAATGACAGGATTTGGCAGCTGCGATTGATGAGGAAGATGTTGCAAAGTTCACCGATGCTGTCAAAGAATACGATAGCATGACACAACTGGTAATCTTGAACTCCACACCTTCTTACCAATTAAAAGAAAACATGTGTTTCGGTGACATGACTTATATTGTAAATTTTACGCTTCTGAGTAATGTGTTTCTTGTATTGGATACACACACACATGCCACACAGATATATGTATGTATTCTTTGTATCAATGACCACCCTAATTGTTCTGGACCATCATAAGTTTAGTCTAAAAGCAACTATGATGGAACATCATGAAACCCTTGTCGCCCACATCACCAACAGTTACCTGAAATGTTTCTTTAGTCTCTAGCATTTTTGAAGGTGAAAAATTCATTTCATTCATTATAGTCCTTGAGCAGGCAGTGAGGGTGAGTCAGGGGCCAATGTTGGGTATGATGACCTCAGTTTCTTCCCTGCTCTATAGAATCACGATGTTCTTCCACTTTGCAAGAGGTTTTTCCTTGCTGGAGAATATTTTTAGTTTTGCTTCCATGCTCATGCAAAAGAGAATTTCTCTGATAAGCAAAATTTTTAGGTAGAGCAATACTGGAGGAATCCCTTGTACAGAGCTTATGACAAAAAATAATCCAAATAATTCTCAAGTATATAGTAGGCTTTTGGACATGAGTTGGTTGAGATTTGAAAAAGAAAAGTAAGATTTGAAGTTGAACTTGTGTTCAGACATGAAAGCAAAATTGAAGTTTTATGTGAAATTTTGAAAAAACTTGAAGAGCTCCTAAAACTAGCTTTTAGAACTCCAAATTTATATTTTAAGTTTGAAGTTAAAATCTAAGTTACTCAGACTCGGTGCGGGTGTCCGATACGGGTGCGGATCTAGAGGTCAGATCCTTCATGATCTAAATTAATATTCGGGGATACCGATCCAGGTATGGATACGGATGCGGGGATTCGGCTAAAAATAATTGAAATATCTAAAAATAGAATTATAAAACCTAAATTATGAGATATTATGTGGAAACATGAGGAGAAAATATTGATCAAGAGGAGAATCCCGGAAGGAGATGAAAGGAAAAGGAGTGAAATAGAAATTTCAATGTACAAGGTATTCCATTTTCTTCAAGTCCACCTTAGCTTTTGTTTTGATTATAGAAATCATTGGATCTGTCCGGAATTTCTCCGTTGATTTTGGTCAATGTACCCAAAAGCGGTTGACCAGATCAGGTATGGATCCCACACCCACACGCGTGTCGTGTCGACACGGGTGCGGCACCGAAAGTGTAGAGTCCGAGTAACTTAGGTTAAAATAATGAGTCAATTTGATAAACAAACACTTAGTTGAATAATCTCCCAAGTATTATTTCAAATATTTGGAATCTTATCTATGGCCAAACAGACTATGCTATGCGAAAAGCTCAACATATCATCTATGCACATTGTTATATCCTTGTTCTGCTAAGGACCAAAACAGACTAGTCTTTGGACATTCCATGTGGTTCCTCAACTCCCTTGTAAGATATGCAGCTTCTCTCCAGAGTGCTATTGTTAATGCTTGAAGGTTACTTTCCATGCTTCATACTAGGCATACGCGGTGTTATTAAAGCCCATGGCTTCGTCGCTTAAAGTGATGAAGCAATGCAAATTAAGGGATTATTGCTTTATGGGCAATGCGCTTCAGATTTTCAAACAATGACGTGCAAGGTGTTCGCCACGAGAAGTGTTGATTCTTTGAATCTCGACTTTGAGAAGTTAACTAATATCAAAATTATTGTATAGTGGATGCTGAAATTAGTCCAATTGAAAATGCTTACTACAGTACTAAATTCATATGGTATTTTAATCTTCTGTAAGTTGTGTGCTCCACTTCAAATAAGTCTACCCTTCACTTCTCGCTTTTCGTTTCAAGCTCCTGGGGCCTGTTAGTTCTTTGCACTTTATGCTTTTAAATCACTGGCATACCTCATCCACTTAGGAGTTCCAGCGGTTTGCAAGACCTAATAAAGTATAAACACCAATGAAGTTGACAGTAACTTCCGAACCTAATTGGCTGTCATTCAGTGCATAAGCTAGTAGCATCTTCATCAACTCTTATGAAGCACCACTATCTGACCTCAGGGTCTTGGGGTCTGGTACTGAAGGTTGAATATTTGGCATCAACTCTACTTGTTATCTCTCTAGGGTGCTTAATTTATTTTTGCCAAAGAGACTTGTCAATTCAACAAATTAGGGGGACACAAGCTGGACCGACTTTTTGGGATTTGAGATTTAGAAGGGGTTTTCAAGATTGGGAAGTGAGTGAGTTTCAAATATGGATAGAATTGCTCTATAGGCAAGTCATTCTGGTGGATAATCCCGATGTGTGGCGGTGGAGCCCGGAAAATAATGGAGTGTTTTCTGTGAAGTCTTTTTATGAGAAATTGTTGGTTAGGGAGGAGGTTGATTTCCCATGTAATGCAATATGGGTTCCAATTGTGCCGAAGAAGGTGTGTTTCTTCACCTGGCTAGCCACTAGAGGGGTGATCTTGGCGGTGGAGAATCTTAGAAAGCGGAAGGTTGTCTGTGTCAGTTGGTGTTACATGTGCAAGGAGACAGGCGAGAACGGTTTCGAACTTCTTGGGCAATGCCAAGAAGTATGAAAGAGTTGATGTTCAATTGGAAGAGCAAGAGGAGGAGGAGAAGATGAAGGGCTTGGAAAGTGGTTCCGCTTGCGTTGATGTGGGTGGTTTGGAGAGAGAGAGAATAGGAGAGCTTTTGATGGAGTAGAGTTGAGTTTCTCTCAGTTGAGTAGTAATCTCCACTACCTTATTTTCTTTTGGTGTAAACAGAAAGTTCCTTGTAGTGTAGATGATTGGGCGGAGTTTGTAGACAATCATATTGTGTAGATGCTTTCCTTGTGGTATATCCCTTTTGTACCCCTAGTTTGGCAATGTTTACGAATGAAAATACCTTTACTTGATTAAAAAAAAATGTAACAGTAAAAAAAAAAAAAGTAACAACAGTAGCATAACCATATGGATATTTAACTCAATGGTTTTGGTTTTACGGCAATTGTCTAGATATTGTGTAGCTTTGGAAGCTAGAGGTCTTCAGCAGCTTTTTATACCAACAAAGAACTCTTTTTTGGTTGAGCACGAGTATTCAAGCTGTTTGAGTATATGAAAGAGGCATGGTTTTCTGAGGAGACTTAGATTGCATTGGAAGTTTTAGAAGATATCGGGAAGTGGATGAAATTGAGGAGCAGAGACTGCAGTTGACCCTTATTTTACTGTCTATGGAGGATAGAGAGGGTATGTTATGTTAAACTTGCATGAGAAGGCTGCAGGTTTTTATTAGTTATAGGGCAGTAGTCACATTTGAGTATAGAAACAGCTTTACTGACCTTTAAACTTCGCTAAATGCATTGGCATTTGGACTTGAAAGCAGAATTTGATATGTGCAGGCTGTACGAGTGTTTCCCATAGTAATTATTCATGCCTGAGGCCGCTGACTTAATAAAACAATAGAATCTATTTGCTTATCTGGTGACAACATATTCAATCTTGACATATCTATATGGTGGATTCATTTTTTTGTTTTGTTTTTTGTCATCAATGCTATTGACTTGAGCACATATTACTATGTTCATTTACAATCTACTTATGATGTTTGTATTGTGGCATATATCTCACTCAGGATGCTTGGAGGACAACACTTCTTCTAAGAGTCAAGGAAACATTGAAGGCGAAGGAGCTCGAGGAAGACGATCTTACTTAATTTGTTCCTCTGACCTATTGTAAACTACTAGTACATTTATGTGATTTTGTTTGTACTGGGTGATTGATTGTTATCATGCTTGCTTGAATGCATTGTATTTGTACTAATCTGAGTTTGGCTGGTTACAAGGTTTTTGTCTAATGGTCGAAGTTGAAGCCTTGAGGCTGAGAGGTCTAAAGTCCATGTTTTGTACAATTCTGTATTGGTGTGGGTATTTGTACCATCAATTATGTGTAAATAAATGTTCTTCTCATTTGGACTAGAAGAACGATAAAATGAAATTGTTGGTTGCCAGGAAGGAAGAAAGTGAAATTGGAGTTAATGAATCGCTTGCAAGTTGTAAAACAAGAAAACCAGAGCTAGGATTACACTCCTAAATTGGCTAGTGATAGTAGTAGTAGATTACGTGTTGATTAAAATTCTTGTTGATTTCGTGTCCCGGATGTGAATGGGCAGTGTCCAATCCTCCTAACTCGATCGTGTAGGACTTGGTAATTATAATTGACTTAAATTACTAACTCTTATAGCTGGACACAAATACTTGTAAATAGGAAAATAGAGTTCTAAAGGCATTGTTTACGTATATAAGATGTGATATGGTTTAATTTTAGTCTGGTACGTTAACGTGATTAACGAGAAAGAATCGAAAGCGTTGAATCTAGAATCATTCTTTGAATTTCTTCAAATACGAGCCTCTATCATTATATTGATAGCAAATTAACTGCAATAGAATTGATTTTATTTATCAATCAATAGGTGTAAAGAGTGATGCATGACCCAATTATAAAGTTCAAACTTCACAAATTGAATTGTCTTCTCAAGTTTAAATAGTGGAGTTCAAACAAAACAATGCTTGTGTCCTTTCATATTTATAGCAGCTAATTTATCTCCAGAGATTAAATTATTGAGCATAAGAATGAAATGGATCCAAATGGCACAGTGATAAATATACTTGAACACTAAGATTAGTATGCCTACCCCTACTAGTTTGGGTTAGGCATAGTAATTACTCCCTCTGGATCAAAAAAAGAGTCCACTTAGTCATTTGCACATCCCTTAAGAAAATACTAACTCCTAGACAAAAATAGGTAATTTGACTAAACTACTCCTAATTAAATAGACATTGAGATTTAATCATATAACACTTAATAGGGGCAAATATGAAAAAATAAGCTTAATTCTTTCTTGATTTGCTAAGTGAACTTTTTTTTTTATTCAAGAAAAAAGTGGACTCTTTTTTTGAATCGGAGGGAGTATATTATTAGCAGACATCCGTTCTTACAGCGGTGTTTGGTATTTGTTCATGCTGTACCTAGAACTATTGTTCCATTAGATGCTGCTGAGCTAAAAGAGATGAAAGCACTGGTGTGTTATATAGGTGCAAATATTGTTTAATTGATAAAATTAAATGTCAAATAATATTATGTTTACATAATTGTCAAATAATATTATGTTTACATAATTGTCAATTAGTATCTTTCTTCCCTAAAAAGACTGTCCTGCAAATTCACCTTTTTGAATGTATTTTGTAGAACAGAACGCACCTATTTTCCTTGCTTAGAGTAGGCTATCTCCTAAATTTGCAGTAATAAGATGCAAATCTCAGGATTTGAAGTGTATGGCTTTCTAAAATGATTTCAAGTTAATATTATAGTAGTAATAAATAGGTTAACAATTAAATATTTATATAATTTAGTGAAAATTAAATATATACCGGATTTACATGAACCCGTATACCAGAGCCTCTAGATGAGTCCGGAGCCTAAAGGGTATAAAAATACACGGTATAAACCAAAAGGGCATCATCAAAAATTTATATACCAAAAGGGGTATAACGTGGGCTGATCCACGTTATACCCCAAAAAACTTTTTCCGTTGTCAGATGCCATCAACGAAAAATTTAAATAAAAAAATAAAAAAATTGTATAACGTGGACTGTTGGTCAAATCCATTTTTGGATCACTTTTTTCGGGGTTAATATGACCTTCTTTCCTATGCATCACGACTCTTCATCTTTATGCCCTAAAATTCTTTTACAATATTTATAGATGCAATGTCTAAAAAACTTTCATCTTCAGATTTTTCATCTTCTCCAAACCCTAAAAAACTCTCTCTCCTTCCTATTTACTAACACAACTGCCGCCGCCCCACTGCCGGAGCTCCGGCGACGAACCACAACAACAACACCTCTCTCCTCTCCCTTTCCTTCACACGTCTGTCGGAACTCTCCTCTGACAAGCAACCGTAGCTCCGCGAACCACAAGCAACCACCACATCCCGCCTTCGCGTCGGCGTCGTAGAGGAACAAGCGGAACTAACTCCGGCGGCTGAATTTTCAGATTAGATTTACTCGATCGCCATGAATTCCGGTCGGCCATGGATTCAATTTCACCACTTCTCGTTCTTGAAATCTCTATGTGTCATTAGATCTCTTTTTAAAATTTTCAGACTTCATCAAGATCAAGATTAATCAAATTTCAATCTTCAAACTTGAGACCTCCTGCAAATAATCAAATATCCCCAAGTCCTCACGTTAAACTTTGAGTGGAGCAGTTTTCATCGGCGTGTGGGAAAGTGCGAGTGAGGATTTTGCGTTCACCAGGTGGTTAAGTGCGACTCAGAGATCTAAAGTGTATTTTGTATTCACCGGAGATCACCAAATTTGACTGTGTTCTCCATTTTTTAGTGTACATAGAACGTAGTTTTTGTATTTCCGTATTTCGAAGGAGAAAATGTGTAGTTGAATAATTCAAATACATTGTATTTTTTAAAAGGATTTGAATGTATTCTTCATTTTTTGGTGTAAATACAATGGTATTTTGTATTTCGCCGGAGATCCGATCGATTTTTATTGTATTCTTCCTTTTAAAATGCATTTCGTCTCGCCGGAATCCATGGCTTCTTCTCCTTTGTATCTCATATCTGAATGTATTTGAGTGTATTTCGTCATATGTATCTCATATGTATTTGGCTTCTTGTGTTGTATCTAAGTATATTTCTGCTTCTTGTCTTGTATCTGAATATATTTGGCTTCATATTTATTTTGAATGTACACAGTGTATTTAAAATTTTGTTGAAATACATTCAAATACAGTGAATACATTCAATTTCGCGGCAGCTCGAATGCATTCAAATACAGTCAAATACATGTGACATCAGATAAAGTTGGATACAACTGAATAGTGTATTCAAATACACTCAAATACAACGAAAATATCTAATGTAGCTACTAATTGTAAATATGAAAAAGGTAGTTACAGATGGTTAATTGCTCCTAAAAGGTAGTTATTTATGTAAGTTGCCCTGTTATCATATGGTTCAATATGTAACGTTCACAACAAAGAAATTTGTGGTCTTATTTTCTCTTACAAGCTTAGGTACTGCAAACCACAACCAAAATTCTTCACAATCTCATAACGTTCCATCACCCAAAAAAAAAAAAAAAAAAAGAGAGAGAGAAAGAAGAGGGGTTTTAAATTCTCTAGAATTCACAACTGATTAAAGAATAAATTATGACTTGCAGAATTTATAAAACACAAACGAAAACATCCTAAAGGATAAATTGGTTAAATTAATTTTCTTATATTGATAAAAATTAGGTTAAAAAATTTATCATAAAAATTTTAAATAAGAGAGGCAAGTAAAACACAAAGGAAGTAAGTGTTACAAGATCAAACTTGCGGGAGGTTTATGCAATTATTTCTTTAGTTTTTTTTTTTTTTTTTGAATATAATGACTTTATAAGTAAACTATTTTAACTTGAATGACATTTTTGATACAAAACAAATATAAGTGACTTTAGTGAGACATTTAGTATGGTTCAATGACCTTTTAAGTTATCCCATTGCAATCCTAAAGGGTATCTTGAAATTTGGACCCAGTATGATATTCTTTCATCAAAGCCTTTTAAACAGAAGATACTTTGTGAATAAGTATAGTATATAATTACATTAAATTAATTAACCAGAACAGTCGAAGAATACATAACATTGTAGACGGCTACGCGAAAGTCGAAACTGCTCCATTACTTGAGATTATAAAGAAAAAATCGATAAACTCATGCTGCGCTGTGTGTCATTCATAAATATTATTTTATTAGTGATACTAAATGTCGCATGTTTCTCCCTTTGGTGCTAACGGGAAAACCACAAATTTTAGTATTGAAAATTCATGTTGTACCAGACATAATGAATATAAAAAAGGTTCGATAACTCCTTCCAATTATCAGTTGTTTTAGACATTCGAATTATGATATGTTTTGAATTATGATATGTTATAATTGATGACCACCTGAACACATAGTAAAGTATTCCTGTTATATACTTTCGATTTATATTTTTGAAAAGTTTCCGCGTGTATTCACAAGCATCATATTATGTAAATAAATTAATCACATAAAATATGTCTCCTCTTTTACTTACACATATCAATTGAAATATGCATGAGGTTTTACGGCTTATATTGAGACTAATGTATATAATGAGATCTCGCATATAATTAAAGGAGTTGACACGTTTTAAATGGTCAACTTGTCCACGTAATGGGCGTTTAAAAACAGATGCAAACGTTTTTTTTTTAAATTTTGAATTGAAAATGTCTAATATAAACATTTTATTATGTGTTTAGGTGCACAATCGAAACATGTTCGAGTGTTTAAATGCTATTTGCTCATAAATTTAAGTAACTATCAATGTATTCCACCAAAAGAAAAAGACATTAATGTTAGTTTGTCATGACATCCTGCAACTTCTTATAGCTCTTTAATTAGAAGAGGGCATGAAGAATGTCTTATCGCACTTTATTGAGTAATTCTGTCTCATGGATGATTAATTGCCTCTTTTTAGCACCTTATTACAAGACCAATAAAATCCATTAAATGGCTTCTAAGGTTAGTGAAAGGTTCAGTATTGGCAGGTTAGGGTAAAGGGAAGCTTTTTCGTATACCACTAACATAATAGAGATAATTATAGTATACATTATCTAATCAATCAGACCTTTTACGTTTATTAAAATAATATTTGCAGTTTTTACGTGTTAGGACGGAGTTGGTGAGTAATTAATCCAATGAAAACTAGGACTTAGAAATATATGCTGTAGGTGTCAGCAATAATGGAAAAAGTAGAAAACCCCAAAAGGGAAATTCCAATCTAAGTTCAAATGTCTTAGCTTTTATTTTAAGGAATTCCAGCACAAATACCATACACGGTTCCAGAAAAAGATAAAACCGTAAGCGTCCATACATTTTCTTTACGACAGATTTAAAAAATAGTCTATTGTCGGAAATCAGAAATATTAATATAGGAGTAATAAAATTAGCACCGTCCTCCTTTGTGCATTTCAACTTTTTCGCCACTGTCGATAAAGTTGGTGGACACAAAGTAGAAAAGTTGACAGATGACTGATTCTTTGCCATGCAAATTGTAACTTTGTCGATGTGCAGTGTAATTGTTGCTCTTATTTTATACTTCCTCCTTGAACACGAAACTTAAAAAATAAAGGATTTTTTTTTTGACATAATGAACAAATGAGTGGTATAGAATTCTCTATAGATTTTAGAGAAAATTACACTTTAGGTTAATTGGAGCAACAATACTATTAAAATTGACCCATTTTTTTTAATTCTTACAAAAAATACTCAAACTTCTCTCTCTCTCTGCCTTCTTATATGTTTGTATATGTTGGTATAAATGTCTGTATATGTTTGTATACGTCTGTATATTTCTGTATATGTTTGTATATTTTGGACTATTTTTTATAATGTAAGTTTTGAACTATCTTTTTGCATTGTAAGTTACCAACTTGTATATTTCTGAAATTTATACGCTCTCTTTTAATATTCAAGTGGATCCAGAAAATTTATGTCATAAATAGTAGAATTGAAATGGTAATTAAATAATTTTCAGTAGTGAAATGGGTGTCATTTTTTAGTACGGACTAAAAATAAAAGTGTGTAACATAAATAATATTTCATATTTTGAAACGAATGACATTATTTTCTTGTTAGTATTTTTTTTTATTAAAAATAATACCTTTTTCTTAATTTGAAAACTAACTTAATTATACTTCTCATTTTACTCTCAGGGTGTATGTCTTGTATGAAAAACATGTTCCAGCAATTATTTTTTTTAGAGAAATTCAAAATTATTTTTTTATTTGATAAACAAATAGAATAAATTTTCTCAAAAATATTTATATATAATTTTGACAAACGCTACGAAGGTAGAGATGAAGTAAGAGAGTGGAAGGGAGGAGGGGGAGGGGGTGACCGGGTGTTGCTCCCAAACGCACACACAAGTATACGCGGTTGTACAAGTAATATAGGATTTTAAATCCAGATATTGTACCCACAGAAATTTACGATTAACTATTTACTAAATTAAACTAATGCTAATTATCTAAACAAGAAGTAAAATCTCAAGATATAATTATAACTAACTAAAAATAAAATAAAACAATAATGAACTTCAACCAAGAAAGAGCGATTTTTTATCGGAGAAGAGATAGATCTAGGGCTATGACACTAACAATCTTGTTGAGTCTTCAAATCAGAAGAGATAGATCTAGGGCTATGACACTAACAATCTAGTTGAGTCTTCAAATCATTCTACCTATGGATTACTAGTTGACGGGTTGATGTTAACTTTATGAGTATCTTCCGATTGCTCACAAGCATGTAGATGCTACTATAACGCCTATATTCCTATGGTCGTCAGAGGTAACAAGAACGCATTTACTTCTCTGTATTCAACTAAGCAAGGCTAAAGGGTATATTCTTATTCTCATTAGCGAAACGATTAATCGAACAAGCTCTATTTATTCTTATTACGCATGCAAATTCCCTATCCCTAGTTCAATTCGCACGCCGCAGATAGTGTCTAATTAGTGATCAAGTAATTAAACAATTAAGCACAAGAATAAATAAGCAACCCAAAAATATGAAAATTTATTATATAGACATGATAATCAAACGTCAACTTTCATGTTTGTGTCAAAACCCTAGAACTAAAGAGTTTAGCTCCACATAGACATGGAGGAAAAACAAAAAATCATCCGAATAAAAATGTCAAAATAAGTATTACAGAGAAGAGAAGGTAAAACCCTGTAACTACGGCCTTCACGGCGGCTCTAAGCTCCCTATAGGTCAAAAGTTATAAACTAAGGATTTCAAGTTATTCATTTTTTTTTTTTTAAATCTATCTTATGGACTATTTATAAGTGTAAAAAAAAGCCCAAACAAAATAATTGAGTCCAAAAAAAATTGGAATATAATTGTAGTCCAAACTCCACTTGATGCGTCACTGTGAATTCGCGTGGAAATTTGACGGCTCACGTCCGTTGCTGACAGGTAAGTTATAATTGTTTCCTTTGCTTTTCAATTCTTTCTTTCCTTTTCTTTTCAATGTCAATCATTACACAATAAAGTGCCCATAATTAAGCAATCATTACGTCTCCTTCTCCTCCTTTTTTTCTTTTTTTTTTCTTTCACTTTTTATTCAATTTTTACTCCAAATCTCTTTATCGTCACACCATTATATTTCTACACATTAAAAATATAATATTAAACACAAAGTAATATAATTTTACTCAAAAAACGATTAAAAATACTAAAATGTAAGGCAACAATGCTTAAATATATATATATATTTTTGGCCGAACAGCACCACCCACACTTAGACTCTTGCTCGTCCTCGAGTAAGCATTAAACCACTCTCAATAACTCAAGCCTAGGAACACCACCACTTTGGTTGATACCAACAATTAGGCCTATAGCAACTCAAACCATAAAAAATACACTTCCTGATCATCATGCAAGATATACAAGTCAACAAACAAACAAACAATAAACTTCTAACCTCCTAACCTCGACTCTAACTCATCAAATTTAAGCTCGCTTACCTACTCTGTCAAAGAGATCTAATAACATCACCTATCTATCATGAAACAAGTGCCCTCACAAGAAGAAATAGTCCACACATTCAATTCAAGGAATGAATGTAAATTAAGGACTTAACATCACAAACCAACTCTCACACTCCCAAAGAAATTCACATGTATGCACAAAGAACCATAGGCTTGCCCATTATGTACAATCTCTACTAATTAAGTGTGCTCGAATAAAATCAAATAGGACTTTAACGGGTTATAATGTTGGCTAGGGGACAGGTAGGAGAACTATATAATAGTGACTTACACTTCCCTAAGCACTTGCAATTTTATACTTCATCACCCATTATTTTCATCTCTTAACTTTATTTTTCAACCCTCTCTTCATCAATTATTTTCACTAGTAATTCTCATCATATCAAGAACGATTCAATTTTTTTTTCAAGAATTTTTTTTTCTTTCTCATTTTTTTCTCATGTAACATTCTTTCTAAGAGGGATTTTTCATCACTTTGCAGCTATCATTAGTCACCATTTTTCACTTGACCATCCCTTTATTTAAATTTATCAATTATATCACAGTCTAAGCTACTGTGCTCAAGAAAGCAGGGTAAAAAACTAGGGATTCAAACAAAAGGATCAAGGAAAAATACGGCTAACAAACGAAAGGGTACAGGCTCAAAAGCTAACTAGTGATATAATTTCTGAAAAGGCTAAAATTCACAAAACATATCAAAGAAAGCCTATTATCATCTTCTAAACAGAGCAACACTTTTTATTTCGCTTCAATAACATACAGGGAAAGTTCTAGACTATGATGCAAAACATGAAATATTTACAAGAAATCCTCACTACACATGGCACAAGTCTCAATCAAGATGGATCAATTCTACTATAGGACAGATAGGATCATGACGAACTACAAAATAAGACTAAGCTATATACAGAGTCACAACGATGAGCGAGGTGTCAGAAAGTCTTCTATCTTTTCATTACTCAAGCACTAACAGGAAAGTACTACTCAAGCTCAGGCTCAAATATGCTAGTATCAAACAAGTCAAAACGGGTCTTTCTTCTCTCTCTTTTACTACTAAAAAAAAAAAAATTAGTCCTAAAAACAAAAAGAATTTACCCTGTTAAATGACCAAAAAATAACCGAGGCCATAAGAAAAACCAAAGGGTGGATGATCTATGCCACTAATGAGAAAAAAAGCTATAAAAGAAAAATAGAAGAACGAACAAAGAAAAAAATTTTTTTTTTTTAATATATATATAAGGCTAAGAAATGAAAAAAATAAAAATCCTATAGCATAATCATCCTTGACCTCAAATATCGGAATTACCCACCCCACACTTAAAAATATGCATTGTCCTCGATGCATGTATAGCACAGAAAAAATTAAAACAAGGGTGTGAAATACTCCCTGAGACCATCTAGGGCCTAGCTAGAAGCATAATCCTCAACATTAAAGGTCGAGACGACCTCACACTTAAGCCCAAACATGCTTCTTAGCTTTCAACTTCAGGTACTCAGACTTCCCCTAATCTGCAAATTTAAAAGAAAAAATAAATAAATAAATACATGACACTATAAAAATAAAAATCTAAAACTAGTATACATTGGGTTGCCTCCCAGTAAGCGCCTTACTTAACATCGCGGCATGACGTGAATCAACTTTTTCCTCCACCTCTAACTTATGAATTGTACCCCCAATTTTGCATCAAATTTTCTATCACGCTTCTGGGGCGGTGGTGTGAAAATAAAGGAACCAAGTAATAGGTGTCACATCTTGCACTTCTTGGCCCTTAAGTGAGGAATGTCGTTTTGTCTTTTTAGTGTGGCAGATTTCAAGATGTAAGGCTCTTGTTCCTCATCTATACACTTCTTCATCGGCATGGAAGGCTCAATTTCCATGTCACCAACCAAACCTAATGTTTAAAAATGTTTAGAATGAGGACCAACATGCCCCAACTCTAAAACTGCATTATTTTTGACATCCTCACTTCTGTACACTTCCTCAACATTGGCATCATCAACAAAGATCTAATCAAATGGTTAAAATTCCTCTATCTGCTCCACATGCTGGCAACTATCCAAGATAATATGTAGTTGGGCATCAGACGCCTCAACCTTTTTATTCAATTGAGCTTGCAGGTCATGGATATTTGGGCCAAATTGGTCTATCTCTTGTCCGAGCTTTGTTCTTTCTTCCATGAAGTATGTCATGTCACTTGTAATTTGATCAAGATAATCCCCCCATACCTCTAATCGGTGAGCTCGAACCAATAGCCAAGTATCACTTGAGAGACTAGAACAACAGTTAGGACACTCATTCCACTGACCACCACACCATTTACAAAAGTTCCAATCATATGATTTAGAAGGGTCACATAACACATCCCGTATGATCCAAATTTTAGAACAATTTTCCCATAAGTGGGGTCCTCCACAAAGTGCACAAAAATCATTAAAACATGTATACCCAAGATTTGATAAATTTTCGTTCCAAGATGCCATGTCAAGAAGAATACCAGAATATTAAACAAAAAAATAAAAAAAATAAAAAATAAAAATAAAACTTGAATAGAAAAAAGAAAAGTATAATCTAGATAAACAATTAATTTTTAAGTCCCCAGCAACGGCACCAAAAACCTGTTGCTCCCAAACGCACACGCAAGTATACGTGATCGTACAAGTAATATAGGATTTTAAGTCCAGATATCGTACCCACAGGGACTTATGATTAACTATTTACTAAATTAAACTAATGCTAATTATCTAAACAAGAAGTAAAATCTCAACGTATAATTGTAACGATTCATTTTTTCGCGCGGGTTTAGAGCACAAGAAGGCTACTACGAACTCGCTGACTCTCTTTCGGACTTGTTTTAAAAAAGAGTCGCCACCTAATTTTTAGGAAATTAGGAAAACCAATTTCGAAGGGTTTATTCAAACGCCATGAAAAAACCTTCGTAATCCAGAGTTCGAGGTAAGGGTTCTGGTGATCCCCTGAGGAAGGTGTTAGGCACCCCAGTATTAAGGATCCGTACTATATGGTTGACCTTCGAATTCTAGTGTATGAGTATATGTTTAAACTGCTTATTTTTTGTGTTTACTCTCCCTCAGAAAAAAAACTGTCATGCATATCATTTTTTTTGAAAAACTTTGAATACATTCCCTTTATACATAGGATATCGTAGTTCCGGATTTATTACATCCATATAGCAATGGTCTCCTTTTTGTACAAGGAGTATATGTTTTTAGAAAGAGAATGTAAAAGTGAGTCTTGATTTTATAAGTTAAGACCTTATACTCATACTCTTTGCTCGGGTTGGTCTGTATTGGTACATTCAGCCTTATTCGGAATTATGTATTACGAATTAGTTTCATACTGTAACATACCGTAAATTTGTATGGAATGTGAAAGAGTTATATGAGTCATTTGGAACCTTATATGTTAGGTTGTGTTTCACAATTTGGGACTTAGAAACCACAACGGGGAGTGTTGGGATGAAAATCTCATTTTCAACGGTAACTGGGAGAATTTACGACGAAAGTACGACTCGTACTTCAAAGTACGGCCCGTACTCTGTGGACGTCCTTTGATCTTCTAAAATATGAACTTTCTGGAAATTTTAGGGAAAGTACGACCTAGAAGTACGGCCCGTACCTCAAAGGACGGGACGTCTTTTCTGCCCATCCTTTTCCCTCCTCTTCACATTGATTCTCTGGAATTTTCTTGGAAGTACGGCCTGAAAGAACGGCCCGTACTTAGAAGTACGTCCCATCATTTTTGGACGTACTTCTCCCGCATTCCACAGAAACTATATAAACGTGGGTTCAGTTAATTTTATCACCTTTCATCTGCTCAAAAACCCTAAGTATGAAAATTACTTCTCAAAACCTCCTATTTCAAGGGAGTAGCAAGATAATCTAATTCAAGGGAATTCAAGCTAAGGTTTGGGTGATTCTTCTCCAGGGACGTAATTTGTTGAACTATGTATAACGTAATTAAGGTATGTCTCTCTTTTGAAAACTGGTTTCGAAAGTATGTCTGTCTTTTGAAAACTGGTTTTGAAAGTATGTCTCTCTTTTAAAAGGCTATTCATTGAATAAAAAGGTGAACTTTTTATGAATTGAAACTCTATGTCTTGCTTTAATTATGGTTAATGTGCGTGAGGGGACAATCCCACATTAAACCTAGTTTGTATCATGCTCTAAGTACACCTATAAGTTTATAAACGTTTTTTCTCTATAAGAGATGATCAATAACGATGGCTGAGAATTGATAATAATATTTTCATGTTGAATTGTGATATTGAAATCTTGGTTAAGGAGGTATAAATGTTTTCAAGACATTCTTTGAAATGAGTTATCTTTACGATATGACATAATGAACTTTAATGCTAATCGATGATGTGACTACTTGAGACAAATTGTGAATCAGCTTCTATGCTATGAACTTTATTGTTGTGTTTGGCCTAGCTACTCGGGTGGAAGGATAGTCACTATGGATCCTAGTGTGGTAATTGCCAAGCCATTCGGGAGGAAGAGTGGCCACTACCGGGTTCGCTTCCCGGAGTGCGCTTTATGCCTAGCTATTCGGGAGGAAAGATAGTCACCATGAATTACATATTCCGGTGTGGTGCGCTGTGATTAGGGAACCTCTACGGTCATCCCTTCGATGTGATTGATTCTTGGGCTTGTATAGGCATGTGTGACATTCTTATTCTCTCATGGAACTGTTGTTGACAATTGTGATCAATTTTGAACGGCATAATTGAAAGTTGTAACTTGACAAAAGACTTTATAATCAATTTTGATAATTCTTATTGAGATACATGAGTTGAATAATTATTTTTATATTGATTTCACATGGGTTTCAGAACTGATTTCTTTAAGCATTATTCTACTCTATTTTTGTATTACTTGTTGTCCCCGAGATACTCACTGAGTACGAAGTACTCAGGCATACCGTTGTTGTTTTTGATGGTATGTTAGGTAACGGAGAAGAGTTTTTGATACTTCAGGCGCTTAGGAAGGATTTGCTGTTGCTGCTGACTTGGTGAGCCCACATGTTCAATCGTGGGACACCCTCATTATATTTATTTATTATTTTATCATTTTAGTGGGTTGCGTCCCGATGTGTTAGACAATCATTCCTTATCTTAGAAGCTCCATTGTATACATTCTTATGGGTAGTTGTCGAGTTGTTTAACTCTTGGGCATGTGATACGTTTGATTTAGTTTTATTCTATCAAAGACTTCCGCTAATTTAATTCATATCTCATGATTCGTTTGAGTTTATTTTATAAACTGTTGGAGGTGATTATTGAACCTGGCTGGTTCAAGTGTTATTATTGCATCTTTTAGGTTCTTCCGATGTTGTTCATGACGTCGGATGCTGGTCACGTCTAGGGTGGGTTTTGGGGCGTGACACATACATTAGTAAAGATGTTTTTATACAAAAATGAGTATATCTCGTCTGTAAATACTCGTTTATTTGGGCCTGATATAGGCCAAAACAGCATCAAATTTTAGAAGTCTCCCCTTATATATTTTTAAGAACACAGATCTTTGTAATTTTCATAAAAAGAGAACACCTGATTTTGTTTGGATTAAAACTGAATTAATTCTTTTCAAAATTTACCCATTATTATTTTTTAGGTAAAAAGGAAGTTGTTTGGGCATTGGGCCCATTTTATTAAAAGCCAAGATGAAAGATCCCTCGATTGTGGTTAAAAAAAAAAACTGATTGAGTCAAATAAAAAACAACCTTGGCTATAAAATGTGACAGCCAGTTTTTGTTTCTAAAAAATTTCAGTTTGTAGTTTTGAAGAAAACAGTTTGCAAAATGCCGATTTTCACTTAGTTATATAAAACGTTATGCCAAGTCCGTGATTTTTGAGAAAAAGACGCGCGTGGGGACCTAAAGTCGACTAAACGGCGTAAGAACCGTTGCCCTAGGACGTCTAATTCCAACCATAAGTTTTCCACTATATACGAGTTTACATACATATCCTTCTAATTAAAATAAGTTGCAAAAAATGTAAAGAGACAGGGTTAGGCTAGCGGCGTACCAAGCCCCTAGTTTAGTCATTTTCACCCGTGACTGGGCCTTCTGCGCGCCTCGCTATCTTCCTTCGTCTTCTCGGACTTTATTTTTTGAAGGAGTATTCCTGCTTGGGCCCAAGAGGGTGGTTTCATGTGTTTTTGACCCGAGTAGTAGCGTGATAGGAAGGGTGGGGTGGGGTGGGGGGGGGGGGGAGAAAACACCGGTTAGTTTATAATCACTGAACTTATCACTAAGACTAAGGTAAATGACTAAATTAAATGCGCACACACTAGATGATGTAGAACATATGCACATATATATAATGTACAAGACAACCTGTACTTGTCCTATACTTGCCCCTTTTCCCTACTGTAAGAGAAGCTCAAGTTATCCTAGACTTGGGCATGGCATAGGGACTCGGTCTGGATCCCGTATATCCGATGTCGCACAAGTTCCAAGGGGTTTCAGAGAACCCCAGGCATGGCTAACATCGGGAGATTAAGACAACCCCGAATTACCACCCTTGGCCTTGGATTTATTTGAGCCTCATTGAGAGTGAACAAAGAGAGTATAGACTCAGAGACCATGGACACAAATAATCTACTAATGGCTTAAACAAGCAGTCATGGGCACTGTACATAGAAACAATTCTAAAGAAAATCAGACATCACAGCATGCCACTTGGCCAGATCAACTAAAAAAAGGGAAGGGCAAGCAGACAGCAGTTGCAACGGAAATGCAGAGGAAGGAGACAAGCAGTTCCCAGGAGGGAGGTGTACCGAATCAAACTTTGCATAGGCTTCAAAACTTAGTTAGTTCAGATGGCAGCCCAATGATGTGGCGTGATTTTTACGCCAAAATCGATACTTTTCGGCTATAAGTTTTACTTGTTGTTAAGCAAGTCGATGTGATTTTACGTGTTTCTTAGTGTTTTTCAGGTAAAGGAACAGATTTGGCACAATCGCAGTTGAAGTGCAGAATCAGGTCGTAAATTGAGGTTTACGGCTCGTATTCTACAATACGGGCCGTATTCCGTGGTCGTATTAAAGGATTTCAGAAACAGAAAGTCAAGCTTAGAAGATGGTGAATTACGAGCTCAGTTTACGGACCGTATTTCAGTTTACGGTCCGTATTCCATCACGTATTTAGTCATTCAAGCGTCTGGCAGAAAGTCTGAGATTAGCAAAGTGAAAGACGACCAAGAAGTTTACGGACCGTAAACCACTTTACGATCTGTATTTTGGAAGGTTAAGTTCCACACAGCTGAGAAGACGACGAGGGCGTAAACCATTTTTACGGTCCGTAAAGTGATTTACGGACCGTATTTCATCATGACGGGACTGAAGTGCAAAATCTGTAACTTATGTAATTTCAAAACCTATAAATAGTCATTGTAGGGTTTTAATATTCATCATTCATTATATTTTTGTCTCTTGACTTAGGATATTAATTCTCTCTAGTTTTTGAAGATTCAAACATCAATTGAAGTATTACGAATTCCTTTTTTATTCCAAAGTAAGCAATTATGAATTCTTCAATTTCTTATTTCTTGTTCTTTGTCATGAGTAACAAAATTTCCTTACTAGGGTTGTGAACCCAATGATGGGTGTTTTGTGATTGGGTTTGTGATTGATATACAAATAATGGATTATTAGGGTTTAGTTATTCTTCATTCATAATTAATGGTTGCAAATATTGATTAAAGCCATAAACCCTAAATTTATTTGGAAAAATAATTAGGGTTGGTAAGAATAATTAACAAGAACTCAAAGCTTTAAACTTTGTTTAATAAATTCACTTAGGAATAAGAGGAATTTACTTGGCATGATTAATCGTTCTTCATAATCACTTTCTTATATTTGGGAAAATCATAGAAAGATATAATCTTTATTTATTGGGAAATAGTAGAGATTCACATAGAGATTAAGTGCATTCATATAATGATCCATTACAAGTATATCAAGATCAATACCCATGATCATACACTCTATCTAACGGGGACACAACCTTAGTTTCTTTTACCATAAATAGTCACCAAAGCAATAATTTAGCAACTAGTCATAGAAAAACCAACTTTTACACAAATTATCGGATTAAAACATTAGACCTAGAACTTAGCACCTACGACTTTAGTAACCTTTTCACACCATATTCCCTGTGGGATTAGACCCCAACCTCGTTGGGTTACTATATTTGACAACGTCCGCGTTATACCATTAATAGGTGTAATTTGAGCGTATCAAATTTTGGCACCGCTGCCGGGGAATACGGTTTTGAAAGTACTAAATAGTGTTTGGTTTGATTAAAGTCTTTTGCTTATTCCATCACACCTTGTTTTCTACTCTGTGTAAACTAGGTGAACATGAATCAAAATCTGCAGAATCAGCGTGCTGGTAATCAGGTGAATCGGTTGAACAATCAGGCGAATGAATCTGATGATGAGAATATTTTTGCTGAACATGTGCAAGAGGAGGACTATGCATCTGCTATTGTTCAACCTCGAGTTGGAGCTGCTACAGTGAAAATTGACTCATCTTTATACCAGCTGTTGAAACTTGAGGGATACTTTTGGAACTCTACCGAGAATGACCCTCAACGTCATTTGTAGAATTTTGTGGATGTGTGTGCTAATCATATCCAGAACAATGTTCCACAAGATGCTATTCGGTTGAGGTTATTCAAATATTCCTTAGCTGGGGAGGCAAGAACATGGTTCGAGAAGCTGCCCCGAAATTCGATTACTTCATGGGCAGAAATGGTAGCTGTTTTTCTTACAAAGTGGTACCCCCTAGCAAGAAGGATGAGATTCGCGACAAGATTTATGAATTCAAGCAGCGACCGGGGGAACAACTATATGAAGCCTGGGAGAGGTTCAAAGAGTATTTGCAGAAGAGCCCGAATCATGGTTTTCCGGAAAATATATTGATGGAGAAATTCTACATAGGGTTAGATCCAGTGACACAGTCAATAGCTAACAATGCAGCTGATGGGTGTTTTATGAACAAGACCTTTCGACGAGTGACCACCATACTTAACAAGCTGACAACTCATAATCAGGCTTGGCACTCAAACAATGCTGAAGTGGTACCATATGGTAGTGTTATGCTCCAGAATATAGTGAAGGAAAGTCAGGATACCCAGCAAACATTGGCAGAGCTTGCAATAAATATTTCCTTGCTGACGAAGAAGTTCGATAAATCTCAGATAAAAAAAGTAAATGTTTGTGAGGATGATATAGTTTTGCCAAAAGGGATGTACCATGCTCATGATGGTCCATTCCTTGATGGGCCACCCATGCAGGTTGAAGATGCCAATTATGTTAATAACTCTCAAGGGGGTTATCAAAGACAGAATTACCAAGGTGGCTATCAAAATCAGAATCAATGGAGACCTCAGCAAAGTCAAGGTGCTTACAACAACTCTGGGAACTACAACAATAACTATGGTGGTGCGAACCAAGGGAGCTACAACAACAACAACAATTTTGGGAACAAGAGTTCCAATCCTTATATACCACCAAAAGGGCAGTTATCAGAGCAGGGTAGTTCGAAAGTTGAAGCAATGCTTGAGAAGATTCTGGCAAATCAATCTAAGTCTGAAAGGACTTTATCTGGGCTGACAGAAACAGTGGGTTCTCATACAGCGGCTATTCAGAAGCTTGAGTCGCAGATGAGGGATATTTCTAGAGAGCAGCACCCTCCTAAAAAGGGAGGACTTCCAAGTGACACTATTCCAAATCCCAAGAATGGGGGAGGCGGTATAGACCGTGCATTTGCCATCACCACTAGAAGTGGTAAAACAATACAGGGGGCTGCTGAGAAGGTGAATGATCTTGAGCCGATAGATGAAGAGAATGAGGTGCAGTCTGAAGCACCCATTATTGCTGATGAGATTCCTACTAACAAGAAGGATGCTGAGATTCCAGAGATGGCGAGGGAAGCTGATAACACAAGCAAGCAGGCTGTAAAAGGGGCTCTCTGCCCTTTGACACAGCTTTTCAAATCTAAACCTCCTTTTCCTCAGAGGTTGGTAAAGAAGAATGAAGATGCTAAGTTTGAGAAGTTTTATGATCTGCTGAAGCAGTTATCTCTGAATTTTCCCTTCTTGGAAGCTGTCAAGGAGATGCCCGGTTTTGCGAAATATTTGAAGGAGTTGCTGACTAAGAAGAAGACGGTTCAACATGAAACCGTGAGTTTGACTCACACTGTGAGTTCCATTATCTCAACCACAATTGTTCAGAAAAAGGGAGATCCTGGGGCGTTCACCATTCCTTGTTCTATTGGGCACCATGATTTTGCTCGCGCTTTGTGTGATAATGGGGCGAGTATAAATATGATGCCCCTTGCTATATATAAGCAATCAGCTTTGGGGATGCCAAGGCCGACTACGATGAGGTTGCAGATGGCTGATAGGTCTATCAAATGACCTGTTGGGGTGGTTGATGATGTAATTGTGCGGGTTGGTGAATTTTTGTTGCCCGCTGATTTTGTGATTCTTGACTGTGCTGTTGATCGGGACATTCCTATCATTCTGGGTAGACCTTTCCTTGCTATAGGGAGGGCTTTGATGGATTCGGAGAAAAATGAAATCAAGTTCCGAGTCAACAATGAAGAAGTGACTTTTCAGGCTAGCAAAGGGATGAAGTTACCAAGTGCTTACGAGAGTATTTCGGTAATTGATTCATTCGATGTTGTTAATGAAGCGATGGAGTTCAAGATGGAAGAAGAGAGTTTGGGTGAGGCTTTAGCTGGTATTTTGATGAATTTCGATGTTGAAGACATGGAAGGCTATGAGGAGACAGTTAACTCACTTGTTGGGTTGGGCTCATATACATACCACCCAAAGAAGCTGAGTCTTGATCTGGAAAATAAAACAACTCCTGCAGCAAAACCTTCGATCATTGAGCCACCTAAGTTGGAGCTTAAGCAGCTCCCATCTCACCTGAAATATGAGTTCCTTGGTCCCGACAATATATTACCGGTGATTGTTTCAGCCTTATTAACTGAGGAGCAGAGTATGCAGCTTTTGAAGGTGTTGAGGGAGTATAGGCGTGCTATTGGTTGGACAATAGCAGATATTCGAGGTATCCCATCTGGAATCTGTGAGCACAAAATTCAGTTGGAGGAGGGCAGCAAACCCAATGTAGAGTATTAGAGGCGACTAAACGAGAATATGCAAGAGGTAGTCAAGAAAGAGATCATCAAATGGCTAGATGCAGGTGTGGTTTTCCCGATTGCTGATAGTAAATGGGTGAGCCCGGTCCAATGTGTTCCTAAGAAGGGCGGTATCACCGTTGTTCCAAATGCCAAGAATGAGTTGATCCCGACCAGAACTGTCACCGAATGGAGAGTTTGCATGGATTACCGCAAGCTCAATACAGCCACTTGCAAGGACCACTTTCCTATGCCCTTCATTGATCAGATGCTTGACAGGTTAGCAGGGCGTTCTTACTATTGTTTCCTCGATGTGTATTCGGGCTACAACCAGATCAACATTGCTCTGGAAGATCAGGAGAAGACCACTTTCACTTGTCCTTATGGGACATTTGCATTTAGCCGGATGCCTTTTGGGTTGTGTAATGCACCAGCCACCTTTCAGAGGTGCATGATGTCGATTTTCTCCGACATGGTGGAGGATTTCTTGGAGGTGTTCATGGATGATTTTTCCGTGGTGGGTGACTCATTTGAAGATTGTCTTGGCCATCTGGGTCAAGTGCTGAAAAGGTGTGAGGAGACCAATCTGGTGCTGAATTGGGAGAAATGCCATTTTATGGTGAAGGAAGGAATCGTCCTCGGTCACAAAATCTCTGAAAAGGGGATCGAGGTCGATCAAGCAAAAATTGATGTGATTTCAAAGCTTTCTCCACCTATCTCAGTCAAAAGTGTCCGAAGTTTCTTGGGACATGCTGGGTTCTACAGGTGCTTCATCAAAGATTTCTCTAAAGTTGCAAATCCCTTGTGCAAGCTTCTTGAAAAAGAGGCTAAATTTATGTTTGATGAAAAGTGCCAGAAGGCGTTTGAGGAATTAAAAGAGCGTCTCACTACTGCTCCTATTATTGTTGCTCCTGACTGGTCCCTACCATTTGAACTGATGTGTGATGCTAGTGGTTTTGCAATAGGTGCAGTGCTTGGGCAGAGGCACAATAAAATTATGCACTCGATCTATTATGCTAGCAGAACGCTGAATGCTGCATAGATGAACTACATAGTGACGGAGCAAGAGCTGCTTGCCATTGTGTTTGCCTTCGAAAAAATTTTGGGCCTACTTGTTGGGGTCCAAAGTTATGGTGTATACTGATCATGCAGCCTTGAGATACCTCATGGCAAAGAAGGAAGCAAAGCCGCGACTGATTAGATGGGTGCTCTTGCTGCAAGAGTTTGACTTCGAGGTGAAGGGCCGAAAGGGCATTGAAAACCAGGTGGATGACCATCTCTCTCGGCTTGAAGAAGTTGGAATACCTTTTGATGAGCTTGATATCGATGATGCTTTTCTAGATGAAAGGGTGTTGGCGGTTTCGATAGAGGTAGCACCTTGGTATGCCGATATTGCCAATTATTTGGTGAAAGGTATAGTTCCCGATGATATCAAAACTTATCAAAAGAAGAAATTCTTGCGGGATGCTCGGCAGTACTATTGGGACGAGCCTTATTTGTTCCGAACATGCGCTGATAACATTATTCGGCGTTGTGTTCCGGAAAATGAAGTGATGGCAATTCTAAAGGCATGCCATGACTCTCATGTTGGGGGTCATCATAGTGGAAACCGGACTGCAGCCAAGGTACTTGAGTGCGGGTATTACTGGCCGACTAGTTTTCATGAAGCTAATCTTTTGGTGCGGTCCTGTGATCAATGTCAAAGGCAAGGGAATATCGGCAGAAGGCAAGAGATGCCTATGAATTTTGTTATGGAGGTGGAAGTGTTTGATGTCTGGGGGATTGACTTCATGGGACCTTTTATGAGTTCTGGTGGAATGAAATACATCTTGGTAGCTGTGGATTATGTGTCAAAATGGGTAGAAGCGGTGGCTTTACCTAATAATGAGGCCAAGAGTGTTATGGGGTTCCTTAAGAAGAACATATTTACTCGTTTTGGTACTCCGAGGGCGATAATCAGCGATGGTGGATCCCACTTTTGCAATAAAGCGTTCGCGGGACTGATGGAGAAATATGGTGTAAAGCATAGGGTGGCAACGCCTTATCACCCTCAGACAAGTGGACAGGTTGAAGTGTCCAATAGGGAGATCAAAAGTATTCTAGCAAAGACAGTGAATGCCAATAGAACTGATTGGGCCCGCAAGCTCGATGATGCTCTATGGGCATACCAGACTGCTTTCAAGACTCTAATTGGGTCTTCACCCTTCAAGCTTGTATTCGGGAAAGCTTGTCACTTGCCGGTTGAACTTGAACACAAAGCTATGTGGGCGCTGAAGAAGCTGAACATGGATTGGGAGGAAGCAACCAAGCTGCGGTTGTTTTAATTAAATGAGATGGATGAATTTCGGTACCAGGCGTATGAGAGTGCAACCCTCTATAAAGAAAGGATGAAGCAATACCATGACAAGAAGATTCTGAAGCGAGAGTTCTACAAAGGCGACTCTGTATTACTATTTAACTCTCGGCTGAAGTTGCTACCGGGTAAACTAAAATCTAGGAGGTCTGGTCCGTTTGAGGGGGTAGGTGCCTCGCCCCATGGTGCAGTTGAATTGAAGTCCGGAGATGGTACTCAGACATTTAAGGTGAATGGGCAGAGATTGAAGCACTACCACGGAATGGTTTCGGAGGATAGGATTGTTGATCGCTACAGGTTGAAACACCTCGGAACGAACAATGATCTGGTGTACCAAGAGAAGGAGTGATTGGTCACCACCGTCGTGCAGCGACGTTAAATCAAGCGCTTCTTGGGAGGCAACCCAAGTGTAATGTTTATTTCTCTTTGTTGTTTGATTTTACATAGAGGGTAATGGTTGTTTTGGTGCAGGAATATATCACAGAAAAAAGTCTGCTGAAAAGTAGGTAAGTTCAGTTGTAAGACACTGTTTCTCAACATTGCAAAATACGCCTGACGTTTACGGACCGTATTTCCCAATACGGCCCGTAAACCAGGGCGTATTTAACAATGTGACTAAACAGTGAGCACTGTAATGAAGATGCTAGTTCACGATCATAGAGGACGGACCATATTTCACAATACGACCCGTAAACCTGATCGTAAACTAACATGAAGCATTTCAGTGTTCTGCCATCATAACCACTCTAAATACGGGTCGTAAACTATTTTACGGACCGTATTTAGAGATTAAAAAAAAAAAAAAAAAAAAAAAGAAAAAAAAAGCAGTGGTTTAAATAATACGCAAATTAAACCAAAGGGCAGATACAAACAATCACCGCATCAACTTCCCTCCATTATTTCTCCTGACCTTCACGTCTCCCTCCATCTTCACGTCTTCATTTTCAACTTCCGTTCATCCCCACAGCTTCCTACATTAAGCCATCATCTTCCCTATTCCTACCCACAATAAATACACAAACCCCATCCACCAACTGACCCATCCCACCAAAAATTCAAAATCTTCCTCTGCCCTAGGTTTAATTTCGTGTGTGATTGGAGTGGTGAACTACAATTCTGTGCTTCTAGTGGTCTGATTCATCTTTGAAAGGTATGACTCATGCTCCCCACTCTTATTTTCTATCTGTGAACTTGAACTTGGTGGTAAGTGATTGTTTAGACTTGGTTGTGAAATTAAGTGCTGATACCATGGTTAATGATCTTGTGAGGGATAAAATATGTTTAATTCTTTCAAATTCTGGTGGGTTATTTGTTAATTAAACCCAAATGGGTTGGAGGGCGTTCCATACTCCAAAATTCAAAATTTGAAGTTTTGGTCTGCCCACCATTGGCTTGACTCTGCGGGAATTATGGAAATTGGTAAAAAAATGGGTGAAGTCTGAGTAACCTAAGCCCCGAACACAATGTGAAACCACGATGTGCAATGAAAGTTTGAAAGCGAAAAGTGTGTCTGTCTGTGGTGCGTAACACGACTTCACTTTACGGACCGTATTTCAGTTTACGGTCCGTATTTAAGTTTTAATGAAAGAACAGAAGGTCAACAAAAAAACTGCCCAGTTTACGATCACACTTTACGGACCGTAAACCAGTTTACGGTCCGTCTTTTGTGTTTACGACCACAGGCAGAACATATGTGTTGTGCACAGTCACCCGATCCTATCTTTGGTTGGATGTTCCATGGTAACTAATATGTGGTGTCTTTTGCAGGAATGGGTCAGAAAAGGAAAGCGACCAAAGCGGGGGCCCCAGGCACGAGCAAGAAAAGGAAGGCGCGCTCGGATTCAGGATTGATGGATGAACCTTCCAGTTCGGAAGGGGAACAGTCAGGATCCGAGTACGCCGAGGTGATACCACCACCAAAAGTCAGGGGGGACCCCACCCAAGACACAGCGGCAATCACGTCACAGCCTTCACCTATGACCCCGTCCAAATCTACGTCGGAAGTCTCCCAGTCTGGAGAGGGGGATTCCTACGCCGAAGCATCAAGCAGGGGGGCTACCACCTAAACTCCGCCAGAGAGTGGCTCAACAGGGTTGAGTGAGGGCAGTTATCCGGCTGATGGTACGCCACCTAAGGGTCGTAAGCTGGTCGTAAGGACTAAACGGCTGGAGGAGGAGAAGCTGCGGTTCTCGGTAAAGGGGTCAAAGGAGTTGTATGACCAAGGGATGGCCGGGTCTGAGACTGGTGGGCAGCCGTCGAGGAAAATATTTGAAGAACGACGACTGATTTTCGATGGTATTTCAGCTCACCCACAGCTGGATGATACCATCAAAGGATACAAATTAGATGCATTCACTCATGAGCCGGGAGAATATGCTCCGCATATTGTGCGGGAGTTCTATGCATCCTATGGGGCCGTCTTGAGGTCGATGAAAAAGCCAAGTCTTGCCTGGCATCAGATCCCAATGCTGGAAAATGTGACGGTCCGAAACTCCCGGGTTGATATCTTCGCCAAAGCCATCAACAGGGTCCTGTTAGGTGATGACTTTGTGGCTCCTACTGATCTGAGCCTGTTCTTAGACAAGCGAGACAGGAAGGACAAATCTGTCAGGGAATGGACTGTAGCACTTATCACATCTGAGCCACATGAGCATAAATGGACTACCGACGGGAAGGTCAAAATCACTAAAAGTTGTTTGTCCACAGAGGCCAAATTTTGGTGGACCGTGCTGCGGTATAGGATCACTCCAACACAGGCAGATAATACCATTTCCACAAATCAGGCAGTCACTATTGCCTCCTTCATGTCGAGATACCCGATGGATATTGGGGAACTGATAGCTGAGGAGCTGCATGTCCGGGCACACAAGCCCAACCAGAACATGGTTTTTCCGTGCCTTATCACGGCATTGTGTCGACGGGCAAGAATAATTTCTCTTCCAGAGTGGGATGGTACCATTACAGCCGCACATGTAGGGGATTGGAGGAAAAACAGGCCGGTAAGCAAAAAGGACCGGGAGGCGGATCAGTCCGGTGATGACGATGACACTCAGTTAGAGTTGAGTCCGAGCCGTGCTTATGGGATTGATCCAGTAGGGTTCGAGTTTGGTGCTGCTACTACTGGGCCTGAGGTTCCCACGACAGGTGTTTCGGATACTGTCCATGTACAGGATGCCGCGGCCACACTTGGTATTTCTGAGGCAAGACCTCCACCACCACCTCCGGCCACACAGGGTCCTCCTTCGGGGTCCGTCACTGCTGTTGCGACAGCCGAGCCTGCTGATCTAGAGGTGGGGTTGCTGCACTTCAGCCCTGCTAACTACAGCCAAATCGCAATCAAAGCGGTGCTGACCGAAAGGCAAGTAGACAAAATCTTGCAACAATTCAGGCCGAAGGTGGCGAGGATAGTGCAGCAATTGGTCACTGAGGCAACCACAGAGATCCGTGCGGAGTTTGACAAAAAGCACGAGGTGTATCAGGCTCGACTAGACAGCTTTGAGGCAAGATTGTTGACTCGAGAGCAGACCGCACCCGGTGGGGAGTCTAGTTCTTTGAGGAGTGAGTTGGAGAAGCTGAAAAAGGAGCTTGATGCACTCAAGATGCACGGGATGGTAGCCGCACCAGCACCAGCACCACGGGCCATTTTGCCTACTACGTTTAAGGTGCTGGATTTGCTTGATTCTGAGGAGGAGACGGAGGATGCTGAACCCTTTGTTCGGGGTACTGGAAAAAGGGTCAGTGAGTCATCTGAGGACCCGGAAGAGTTGGCCAGGAGATTAAAAAAGACTTAAAAGAAGGATCTGCAGCAGGCGATCTTTCAGTCATTGGTTGAGCCGCAGCGCCAACCTGGAGAGTCCTCAAGTCACCCGCCGGATGCGGCGGGCCAGCCATGAGATGTTCACAGCATTCAGGTATTTTTTCTCGCTCCCTTGTTATTATATTTGAAGCACTGAGACAGTGCTTGATTTTTAGTTGGGGGTGGGACTAATTGGTAGTAGGGTAGCGTAAATATGTGTTTAGGAACCCCCTCGGCTTTTCTTTGCCAGAATTCTTTTCCTGAGGGGGGTTTATTTTGTTGAAACTGGCATGTTTAGGATGTTGCTTAGGTTGAGTAGAATAATTTTGACTTATTTGGTGTTACTTTGTAACTGATGGCATGTGTTGTGGTTTGTTGAAAATTTTGGACCCCTCAGAAATTTTGAAAAATGCATACTTAGAACAGTTAGTGTCTAACATGATTGATTCTTTATATGACATTGTGATTATTGGGGTATTGTGTGTGATGAATGACTATTTAGGAGGCCACAAGTGTATAAATGATTATCCTTATGCCGATGTGTGTGTGAGTTGTTAGTTTTGTCCTGTTCACGCATGTATAATCTAGAACTTGCCCGGTTAGTCTTGTTTGAAATCCGAAAGTTAGTTTGGTTGTGAAATGATCTTAGGCTTTCTTTGTGTTAATAAGTTACTTTGCCTAAATAAGCCTCACTAAAAGCTGAAAATATCACTAGTCTTCCCCTTTTGAGCCTTTTTGACCCTTTTTCTTGGCTAGCCGATTGAAACCTCACCCGTTGTGAAAATTATCCACCTTCGCACCCGTTTCCTCCTTGATGCTACTAGATAGACGAGGCAAAACGCCTAAGTTGGGGGTAAATTAAATGTGAAGTAGATGTGAGAACAAAGGTTGGAGGTGGTGAAGTTTGCTAGTAGAGAGTTGATGTGGTAGTTGATACTATATATAAAAATAAAAATAAATAAAAAAATAAACCAGGAAATTGAAACACAAAAAGAATTGCTAGTTGGATAGGAATAAAACCACATCGAGGTCGAAAACGTTAAAGAAAAGACGGGGCTGGAAAGAAAAGATGCGAATCAGGGTAAAAGAGATGTTGTAGTGTCAAGGAGGGTGAGTCACTAATACCCAAAAAGTATCCTACCCGTCCCTAAGCCTACATTACAAGCCGAAACAAGTCCTAATGTGATCACAAACGAACGAGCCTAGGATGAGAACACAGAAAATAAGGGCAAGCCTATGGTATTTGCATGTGTGAATATGAATTCTTTGTGAGTGTTGAGTGTTTTTCTCTTCTCGTTCATCTTCGTCCCATTCTTGTCGTATATATGTGTGTTGGGACATTCTTTGGTCTATGTGAGGGCATAAGGATGAGAATTGAACAAACTAAAGTGACCGCCGAAAGTAGTGTTTGTATGCATGATAATATGTTCGATAATGTAATGTCATGTATTGAAGCGTCATGCTTAGTCATAACATTCTTAAAGTGTGTAATATTGCTGTATAATAGACAGTTGGGGTGGTCAGTTGAATGAAAACATGCATGCCAGAAGTTCCGAGGCAAAACCGATGTAGACATTTTTATTCTGTGATATCTAGGTGTTAGATTGAGTCGTTGCGTGGTATGGCTTGCTTGAGGACAAGCAAATACTTTAAGTTGGGGGTGTTGATGTGGCGTGATTTTTACGACAAAATCGATACTTTTCGGCTATAAGTTTTACTTGTTGTTAAGCAAGTCGATGTGATTTTACGTGTTTCTTAGTGTTTTTCAGGTAAAGGAACAGATTTGGCACAATCGCAGTTGAAGTGCAGAACCAGGTCGTAAATTGAGGTTTACGGCTCGTATTCTACAATACGGGCCGTATTCCGTGGTCGTATTAAAGGATTTCAGAAACAGAAAGTCAAGCTGAGAAGATGGTGAATTACGAGCTCAGTTTACGGACCGTATTTCAGTTTACGGTCCGTATTCCATCACGTATTTAGTCATTCAAGCGTCTGGCAGAAAGTCTGAGATTAGCAAAGTGAAAGACGACCAAGAAGTTTACGGACCGTAAACCACTTTACGGTCCGTATTTTGGAAGGTTAAGTTCCACACAGCTGAGAAGACGACTAGGGCGTAAACCATTTTTACGGTCCGTAAAGTGATTTACGGACCGTATTTCATCATGACGGGACTGAAGTGCAAAATCTGTAACTTATGTAATTTCAAAACCTATAAATAGTCATTGTAGGGTTTTAATATTCATCATTCATTATATTTTTGTCTCTTGACTTAGGATATTAATTCTCTCTAGTTTTTGAAGATTCAAACATCAATTCAAGTATTACGAATTCCTTTTTTATTCCAAAGTGAGCAATTATGAATTCTTCAATTTCTTATTTCTTGTTCTTTGTCATGAGTAACTAAATTCCCTTACTAGGGCTGTGAACCCAATGATGGGTGTTTTGTGATTGGGTTTGTGATTGATATACAAATAATGGATTATTAGGGTTTAGTTATTCTTCATTCTACATTCATAATTAATGGTTGCAAACATTGATTAAAGCCATAAACCCTAAATTTATTTGGAAAAATAATTAGGGTTGGTAAGAATAATTAACAAGAACTCAAAGCTTTAAACTTTGTTTAATAAATTCACTTAGGAATAAGAAGAATTTGCTTGGCATGATTAATCGTTCTTCATAATCACTTTCTTATATTTGGGAAAATCATAGAAAGATATAATCTTTATTTATTGGGAAATAGTAGAGATTCACATAGAGATTAAGTGCATTCATATAATGATCCATTACAAGTATATCAAGATCAATACCCATGATCATACACTCTATCTAACGGGGACACAACCTTAGTTTCTTTTACCATAAATATCACCAAAGCAATAATTTAGCAACTAGTCATAGAAAAACCAACTTTTACACAAATTATCGGATTAAGACATTAGACCTAGAACTTAGCACCTACGACTTTAGTAACCTTTTCACACCATATTCCCTGTGGGATTCGATCCCAACCTCGTTGGGTTAATATATTTAACAATGTCCGCGTTATACCATTAATAGGTGTAATTTGAGCGTATCACCCACCTCAATACATACTCATGTAAACACCTTACAAATAATCAATTGAGTTATTAATCTAAACCTCAACAGGATCAAACTTGTCCTGGCACTGCCCAGCCGGGGTTTTGGAGTAAAAGAAGGTGCACATGATCCCACATAAGCAGCAATGTTGAACAAAATAAGAAAAGGAATAATCACTCATGATCAAACTTACAAAGTCACCTTTCTCAGAGAGAAGAGGAAGCAGAAGGAGAGGAAACAAGCGATCAGTAAAACAAGAAAGTCATATAGCACACAGATGACCAATGGCACAAAATTGTGTGGGAGGCTATTCTTGACACTGGTCATGAAGAAGGGCAGAAGCCAAGCCACTAGGAAAATAAGTAGGCCCAGGACCAATGCAAGCCTGGGGGGGAGGGGGGGGGAGGGGGCGCCTCATACACACTAAACACATCAGCTAAACAGGATCACAATGTGATTAAAGAACTTGCTCCTTAGATGTAAAACAAGAGGTTTTTGAAAGAAAAGTCAGTGTTACTATGTTACAGAAGCAGTGGGACAATGCTGAGAACAGGCTAATGACTTATGGCAGCCTAGTTTTAACTCAATGCTTAAAAAAAGGAGGGGAAGGGACAAGACAAGATGCAGCCATGGAGCAACACATACAAATAGTGTACAGGTTAGGATACAACACTTAAACAGATTTCAATCAAGGAAGACAAAGCACCTGGAGCCCCCTAGACCCTGCAGACCCAAAAGGTCTTTAAGCCAGAAAGAGAGTGAAGGGATCATACAACAATCAAGCTGAATAGTTTAAATTCTCAGGCCATTTTCTCTTTCCCCTTAAGGCATAGCCAAGCCACTCTCACTACCTGAAGCCTCTGTGAGTCCCAAGATCATGAGGGGGAGATTCAAAAATGGAGGTAAGAGTTTCAGGCCCCTGAAAGGGAAACAGGATAGGGTGGGGTCATCACCTCCCCATCTCCTTCCCTGAGTCTCCTTTCAGCAAAAAGGAATCCTGGGCTCCACTGGTCATTACCTCCAGCTCATGCCCAGGCTCACCTTTTCCTCTCCTAAAACCCTTTCCCCCATCTTAATATGCTCACCCTGATCATCCAGTGACAACACCAGGGACTTTAGATAGGCTTACATATACATTTAATCCTGTCACCTCTTTCTTCTTAAACAAACTCATTTGGTCCAGGTCTGCAGGCTCCTAGTGACTAAAATTAGTGGTAAATATTGTGTGTGTGTGTGGGGGGTGGGGGGGAGGGGTAAAGTTCTCAGATAGCCATATTAAGCAGTGTCAAACTAACTAGTCCAGATGGACTAGGTTCAGGTTTTTAGGAAGCTGTTGATACCAAATCCAAATACAAGCACTGAGCACACTCATTTTAGTCACAAAGTGGGCAAAATCAAACTAATCAGTCTTTAACACTTCCAAATTGAACCAAGAAGCAAGCATGGGGGGGGGGGGGGGGGGGGAACTCTTGTTTCTAATGACAATAGGATTCAGCAGAGAAGACACCATCTTTTATTTATCAAAATCAAGCCACACAAATAAGACAACATTCAATATCAGGCAGGACATGAAGGCTACAAGATGATTTTTTTTAAGATAAAAGGAAAACAAGCAAAGGTAGGCAGGGAGGCACTCCCAGTTTTGAAGAAAGGTAAGTCCATGTAGCACAAGGAGAAGCTTTAGACTGAAAACAAGCAAAGTGGAACAAGAGCACTATCCAGACACATAGTTTTATTCCAAAGAAAAAAGAAAACGAACTATCACACCCTTTACTAAGGCTAAATGGCTTTCCAGCCTAAAGTGTACGCAGGAACACGTCAATGATAGCTTCCACCAAATTCCAAACAAGGTCAACCATCAGAAAACCTTAGCCTAGTTGACTAGTTTGTTACAACAATGAGATCAAACAAGTGTAAAGGGGAGGGGAACATTAAACTTCATAGCACAAACTAAGCTTGGACCAAACCATAAAGCCACCAGACTTAACAGTTTTCAGAGAAAAAAAAAGAGGAATCTTACAGCCTATGCTAGGCCCATGGCACTGAGAACCTATTTATTTTATCATCAAGTTTACCTAAGAGGAATTCTAGAGTAAAATAGCCTCACAATTTTAAATCAATCTATAGAGGGGGTTTAAAGAACTCAGTCATTACAGGAGGGTCTGTCAACACAAAGAGTTTGAAAACAACTTCTTTTACAGGTTTATCAACAAGGCAAACAACTAGAAATAAAAAACCAAACCAACTAGGATGGACAATGAAACGGTCTAAGGCACAAAACCAACTTCCTAACTTATAGCACCAGCTAATGTGATCAGAAGCAAAAGGAAATCAATTAAAATGACACAAAACCCCATTTAGTTCTGAGTTGTTCCCAGATTTTCAATATACTAAGTGATTATATCCCAAATAGGCAGACTTATCCACATTCAGGCAAGACTAGGGGGAGGGCAACAAGCATGGTATCATCAGAACAGTAGCCAAATGCCCCCCCCCCCCCCCACACACACGCAACTTGATCCTTTTAAAGAGAATTACCTATCTTAAGTGGCCACAGAACATGTAATCAAAGATCCTCCCATTTTAAAGTTCATTTACCCTTTTTACACTACTTGTTTAGTCAAAAGTAAGCAAATAAAAGCCTAGGTACCAAACTTATGCCAATTCTTCCAAAACCTCTCAAGACTTAGCAAAAGTTTCAAGAGGAAACAAACAGGTTTGACCCTTCTTCCTCAATTTTCCCTTTACACTATGTCTAAGTGGAGCAAATTAACATGGAAAATATCCCTTTTGTAAGTAAAATATCCTAAACCATTCAGAAGAGCCCCAACAAGTCATAGATGAATTCACACACATTTAAGCAAATTTAGAGTGAGTAATTCATTAAAAACAGCAGTTATTAAGCCAACAGAGGGGACAAAAGAGCTTGTCAACATGAAGACACACCCAGCCAGGCCCTACTTACAAGTTTGCATGAAGTAAGTTCCCAAACTTCACTCAGCAAGGTCAAAACAAGTTCAAGAGGAAAGAGGGCCTAAATCTCATCATACTCAGACAAAACTCAAAAGAAAAAGCGGAGCAAGCACATGAAAATGTAGTTTTGAGAGAGAGAGAGGGAAGGAAAATGGAACACCTATACTAGGCATTCCCAATCTTAACTTTGATCATATGATACCAAGCTGAGCAAAGAATCTTAACAGCATCACAGATGACCAGCCCAAATGGATCAAGTTTAGCACATGTGAACTTCAAACAGGACTAATCCACACAAAAAAAATAACTCCCAAGGATTAACCAACAACTAAGCTAGGCTATGACCATGGTTACCCTACCCTGGACCATTAGTTAGTAGAAACAAAACAAAAAAAACTGTGGGGGGGGGGGGGGGGGGGGGGTAAGGACTATGAGTATTTCAAGTTAGAACATAAAACACACCTCTAATGCAAACCTTAGTTAACCAGAACCAGACAAGGGCACAAACATATATCATAAGAAGGTGCCTTATAAGCCTACTTTTTACCTAACCTCAACATAGCTTTCATACTCATCAATTTGAAAAAAAATAAAAGCAAATACTTAAATAGATTCATCTTTTCATAAAAAATCCCACTTTTCTATAAGAGAGAACCAAGGACAGATCCAGGGAATGCAATGGCATAAGCTCAAACAAATCCTACCAACGACCACACAATATCAAACATAGATTAAATTGTAGGGAAACAAACAGAAACTAGTCAAAAAATATCATTAAGTAATCAACACCAACTCCCAAACTAGGCAAACTACTATTTATAACCATAATCAGCTAACAGAGGTTACCATAAATACCAAACCTAACCAAAACAAGCAAAAACAAATATTACATAGACTGAAATTAAAAAAAAAATAATAACAAGAGTGAGTGTTACCTTTTGTGGGCACGGCCTTAACCAAAGACGAATTTGGATGAATCTCTTCCAAAGACTCGAGCCCAAGATGCCAAAGAAGATAAAAAAAACTTTAGGACTAGGTTTTCGAGCTAATCGAAGGAACCTTAAAAATTAGAACAGAACTTCAAACTTTAAAGACTAATATATCAAAAACTTTATGTTTTTCTGATTTTTCCCGACCTCTTTTCTTGGTGAATAGGGGTTTCTATTATAGAAACCCCAAAAATAGAAACTGCCTCCAATTTTTGATATGGGACTTGCAAGTTTGTGCAAGTCTGACACACAAACCCCAATTTAAACGGCTCAGATCCAATATACGAATGAAATCAAAGGCTCAAAACTCAAATCTGCACATATATAAAAAAAATGAAAGGGGTGGGTATACCTTAGGGCTTGTTTGGCTGAGATTTTGGGGGAGAAGGACAAAGCATTGAATGCTTTGCCTCCTCCCCACTCCAAATGGATGGGAAAAGACGTTAGCATAGTGGAGAGCAGGTGGCAGAAGGCAGAGCGGCGCTAGGGTTTTGCCCTAGCCGCCTCTTCTTTCCCTATTTTACAACTGAGCCTACCCCCCTTATGCGAAATAAAATAAAATGGATGGGGGGGGGGGGGAATGGAGTATAATACTCCCCCGTTCCTTTTAATTGTCAGCTGGGACGGGTAGCGGTCCAAACGGACTAGGCTTGGCCTACCCGTTCAAGGCCTGATCCTATGCGCATATACATGTGTGTATGTGTACCATGTATATCGATATATACATGTTGTATATACACACATATATATAGAGGGTGGGAAAAAAACCAATACGTAATTAAATAAAATAAAAAGAACCAATTGTTAGTCCGTTAGGACTCAAATAGTTTAAGAAAATCCGCCTTTAAAATAAAAGCGCAAATCATTTGCAGACACCTGTCTCTAAGTTAAGAAAATAAATTGATTACGCAAGCACGCGTTGAAAAGGGTAAATAGTCATCCCTATTAATTACTCGAAATGCCTTGGACAATAAAACTGAAATAAAATTGCTCATTAATCTAATTTTCCTGGTTTAATTAATTGAACGAATAATCATTAAGAAGGGGTTTTCTTGCCCCTTCGCGTAATTACAATTTCTTAAAAAAAAAATTAAATCTCCACAAAATTTAAAATACTTCAAATATTTCTTTATCAACTCCAAAGGGTGACATGTTGTCCTAAATAATTTATAAAAAATACCCAGACCCCTTCAGGGGTGCACAACTGATTTTATTTATTGTCCAAGGACTCCGAGCGCTTAAAATAGATCCCGGGAGGTCAAAAATTATGTATCAACAATAATTATAACTAACTAAAAAAAATAAAAAAAATAATGAACTTCAACCAAGAAAAAACGAATTTTTATCGGAGAAGAGATAGATATAGGGCTATGACACTAATAATAGGGCTATGACACTAACAATCTAGTTGAGTCTTCAAATCATTCTACGTGTGGGTTACTAGTTGACAGGTTGATGTTAACATTATGAGTATCTTCCGAGTTGCTCACAAGCTGTAGATGCTACTATAATGCCTATATTCCTATGGTCGATAACAAGAATGCATTTACTTCTCTACATTCAGCTAAGCAAGGCTAAAGGGTATATTCCTATCCTCATTAGCGAAACGATTAAACGAACAAGCTCTATTTATTCTTATTACGCATGCAAATTCCCTATCTCTAGTTCAATTCACACGCCATCGATAGTGTCTAATTAGTGATCAAATAATTAAACAATTAAGCACAAGAATAAATAAGCAACCCAAAAATAAGGAAATTTAGTTGATAGAAACGAGAATCAAACATCAACTTTTATGTTTGTGTCAAAACCCTAGAACTAAAGAGTTTAGCTCTACATAGACATGGAGGAAAAATAATAAATCATCCGAATAAAAATGTCAAAATAAGTACTACAGAGAAGAGAAGGTAAAAACCTGTAACTACGGCCTCCACGGCGGCTCTAAGCTCTCTCTAGGTCAAAAGTTATGAACTAAGGGGTCGTTTGGTACACGGTATTAGCTGGGATATCCTAGCACTAACTGTGGGATTAATTTTGTAGCATGTTTGGTAGAAGGTATAAATTTATCCTGGGATAAATTTATACCTTGTACCAAACAAAGTATAAGGTGCATCCCAAACTTAAAGATGGGATATCCTATTAATCTTGGGATTATTTTATCCCATCTCTTAGATGAGATAAATTAGTTCCAAGAGATGGGATAGATTAGTCTCAGGATTATAATCCTGGGATAATTTTGTCTACGTACCAAACGACCACTAAGGATTTTAAGTTATTCAAAGTTTTTTTTTTAAAAAATTGTCTTATGGACTACTTAGAGGTGTAGAAAAAAGCCCAAACAAAATAACTGAGTCAAAAAAGAATTGGGATATAATTGTAGTCCAGAAATCCACTTGATGCGTCACTGTGTATTCGCGTGGAAATTTGACGCCTCACGTCGGTTGTTGGCAGGTAAGTTGTACTCCCTCCATCCTAAAAAGATTGTCCTATTTTGACTTGCTACAAAGTTGAAGAAATAAAGGAAAACCTTTGAAATGTGTGGGCCAAAACAAGCCTTAGATATTTGTGTGGCTGTAAATCATCTCATAAAGTTAATTTTTTTAAATATAGAAATGGGACAATCTTTTTGGGACAAACTAAAAAAGAAAGGAGGACAATCTTTTTGAGACAGTGGGAGTAATTGTTTCCTTTGCTTTTCAATTCTTTCTTTCCTTTTCTTTTCAATGTCAATCATTACACAATAAAGTGTCCATAATTAAGCCATCATTACGTCTCCTTTTCATCCTTTCTTTCTTCTCTTTTCTTTTCCTTCCACTTTTTATTCAATTTTTGCTTCAAATCTCTTTGTCGTCACACCACTATATTCCTACACATTAAAATTATAATATTAAGCATAAAACAATATAATTTTACTCAAAAGAAGATTAAAAATACTAGAATGTGAGGCAACAATGCGTAAATATATGTATTTTTGGCCGAACATCACCGGGGTGGTGGGAGAGGAGTAAAATTAATAAAATTCGTATAAGTCAAACTATACCATTAAATTAACAAAAAAGCACTACTAAAAAATCTCTATTTTCCCACTGAAAAATGTTCAGTGGCTATTTCCCACCGAATCTCGGTCGGAAAAACCCAAATAGTAGTGGGAAAAACCCAAATAGTAGTGTTTTCTCACGAGAAAATTATGAAGTTTCCCGGCGTTTTAATGAGAACCTGTTTCTCACCATGCGTTTTTCCTGTGAGCTAGTTCGGTGGGAAAATCATGCTCTATAATAAATTTCCCACTGAATGTCGGTGGAAAAACCCTACCCTCTGTTTCTAGTAGTGAGGTATGTAATAGGTTTTGAGGAAATGTGTCACACAGTGGGTGAGAGTTTGAAGAAAATTGACAGATTATAGACACAACAAAAGAAGGTAAAAACCAGCTCGAAAAAATATTTTTCCTTTTTAATCACTACAAAAAAAAATTGAATTAGTTGCGAACTTTGTTACTAATCCATAGCAAAAATTTCTTGTAGCTGATTTCTTTTGATACTCCGTCGTTAATCCGTTGCTAAATATGATTATGATGGATTTTATTGTTTAGCTACGAAATTTATTTTTCGCTAACTCTTGTTTTTTTAGTAATGAATACTCTTGACATGCCCCGTCCATACCCTTTTTATTTCAAAGCGTTTAGAGGTCATTTAATTTACAATAAGTAGGTGTTTGGCCACGAAAATAAAATAATTTTTCACTTTATTTGGAATTTTAAGTTGAATTGAATAGGGAGTTGGAGTTGAAGATGCAGTTATGTTTGGTTATAGTTTTTGCAAAGAATATTTGGTTGTTTGAATATAATGAAAGTGAAAAAAAGAAGTGAAAACAGGATTTTAGGTGTTTTCCAAATTCCAAATACAACTTGGATTTGGAATTTTCATGGCTAAACGCTGATTTTCGAATAAAGTCAATTTTTTTTTTCGAAAAAAGTGAAAAATTCTCATAGCCAAACGGGTTCTAAGTTATATCAAGATCATAACATAAGTTTTATAAATATTTATATCAAGATTACCCCAGTCCAACAAAATTCAGCAGCGTAATAGCTAAAAAGTGCGTAGCCTAGTACTGAAAATCTTCAATCAGAGATAAAGTAAGGAATTTCAAGAACTGTGTGTTGTCCTTACTTTTTGTTTAATAATAGGCAATTGGCCAATCGCTTGTTTAAGAAGATTGGAGTTGTAAACATTCAAGTCCCTTGATTGATATATATTCTGATAGCCAATGCGTCCGCTACTTGATTTGCTTTTCTATTGCAATATCAGATAGTGTGTAAACATGATTGAAGCAAGTGAAGAGTCTCTATATTATGTTAACGCATTGGTCAATCAAATTTATACTCACCTTGTAATATGTTGACTAATATTATGGAGTCACATTCTAACAAAATATTGAGAAACTGATGAGTTATAGCATTTCATAGTTTTGATGATTTGAAAAACGAGCCAAGGAATAGGTCCTCCATCAGATCCCATGGGAGTATTGTATGGTACTTAACAACTATAAAGCTGCTGCATTGTTCAGGCAGAACTGCAGCAGCACAGCTATATATATATATATATATATATATATATATAACATGTTGGGATTATTTGACCTAATACTTGCAAAATCTAAAAGGCTATATTTCTCTCAAGTGTGCGGCTACCTTTCTCAAGGTGTCCACAAGAACAAGATCTCAACAATCAGAGGGACCATTTCCTGCCACTGAAGACATCTAACGTCTCTAGGATAGTTGAGTCTTGTTTCATGTTCTTAATTTGTATTCCTACACTGCTTGTCAAGAAGCATCATAGTAGGACAAATTTCAATCTTTGTAACTTTGTTTTCTTGGCTAGAGTTAGCTAAGTATCAATTAAGTCGTTGGCTAGAATTAGTCAAGACTTAGAGCTTTGCAATAGAGTTATTGTAAAGGTTCTTACAATGGGTGTATTGTAAGGGTTAGGGATTAAGAGTTTAATTCCTGGGTTGCAATAGGTTGTAATCCGAAGTTGCTCAGTTTAGTGAAGTTGGAAATCCTACTAGGGTAGGTCATGATTTTTAATCCATTGATCAAGGAGTTTTCCATGTAAATATCTTGCCTTATTTACTTTCCATCATTATTTGTGAAAATAGTTCAGGGATCAGGTCCCTTAGACTGTTTTAGTAAACTCTCAGGTTGTGAACTAGCAAAGTATGAACTCAGAGGTTCTATCAATTGGTATCAGAGCAGGGACTTTCTAAAAGGGTAATACCTAGAAAGGATCCTCTTATGGCCAGTTCACCAAACCTAGAGATGGGAGAATCTAGCACAAGATCACCAAGATTCAATGTAGAATATCATGAATGGTGGAAGGCAAGAGCGCAAAGGGTTATAGAAATGAAGGACAACGAGCCTTTTCAAGATCTTGAGAGAGGAGAGTCAAAGAAAGATGACTCAAAAAGTGACGACCTCGACATGGAGTATTTCACTCAAAGATTCCAAGATATGGCTCAAAGAAACAGTGGGATCCCAAAAAAAGGAAGATCTAGCAGGAACTGCAAAGACAATAATTGTTGCTATAAGTGTGGAAGGCATGAATACCTCTAAAAGGAATGCTCTCCTCATATACAAATTCATTACAAAAATGACACTGAAAATACAGCTGCATGGAACCAGGTCCCTATCAAGAAAGCCAACAGAGGAAATGATGCTGCCCGCTTGGTGAAGCAAGCCATGGCTGCCATGAAAGACTTCTTTAGCAAGTCTGAAGATGACCAAGGTGATACAACTATGATGAGTGTTGATAATGAACCTGCAGAACCTGAATCTAAATTTACGCTCAGGGCAAGATCTGTTGCTGAAAATGGTAATGAAGAAGTAAAAGAGGAAGACTAGGTTCCTAACAATGAAGTAATTTTTTTTATGCTCAAAAGGATCTAGAAAGCTACTCTCAGAAAAAAGTTGATATCTCTTCATTAATATCTATCATGGCTGCGCAGATGTGTTTAAGCAAACTAGAAACAATGGACTGTGTCCATAGTGAATCCAAAGAAACAAGTTAAGGGAGAGACCAGAGAAAATGCCTTGAAAGCCAATCAAATGAAGAAGTTAACTAACATTTCTCCTAGACTAAAACAGGAGAGCTGTGAGATACATTTTAAGATTGAGAAAGAACTTGAAAAGGCCAAAGAAAATCTCATTGTTGAGCTTGCAAAGAATAAGCTACTTCAGGTGAAGGTAAAGCAGACAAAGACAGATCTTGAGATGTCATATCTCTAGACATGACCTTTTGGTAAAGATACCTCCGTCCGAAATCGATATGATAGGAGAAAGAACTCTAGTGTTAAAAGAATCAAAGTCTTACACTCTGCTCAGGGAAAGTACAGATTTGTGTCTGAATGGAGCTGCTCTCATCATAACCACACTGGTTATCTTGAGACATGGGACACAGCAAAGGCTCATCCTGAATGAAGAAAAAATGAGGTTTTTTCAAACGAACCAAGAGATATGGGACCCGGTCCCTGGAGAATAAAAGGTAAGCAACAAGAATGTGTGAACAAAGATAAAGCCTATCCATTTTACCATCACTTGGGACCTAAACAGAATTGGGTTCCTAGGGTGAACAGGTGATCAAAATAGAAGGCTGGAGTGAGAGAAGGCAGTGAACATGATTAAGATGTTGATAGTTCTGAGCATAACTGGAGAAATGTATAATCTATCACTCTAAGCCTTAAAACATAGCAGTGTGCGAGTGTGTAACATGAAGAAGATGATTCATTCTTCATATGAGCATAAGTGCAGAACACTCTCCTTGATAGATTGTAATCCTATGCTAAAAGGATTGAGTTACAAGTGTATGAGTAAGTATCAACTGAAGGGAGACAAATCTAGCAAGACTCAAATTCTTCCACAAATGGCTACTCGACTGATCTTAAATCTATAAACAATAATGTCGTCATTGGAAGAAATGGTCCAAATGAAGCAAGTAGGGGCGGCTTGTCCTAAGAAAGGTGCTAAAAGTTACTCACTCTGAGTGAACTGTGGAATGCAAAGCCAAAGATCACGGTTTCTCTATTATTCAAATAAAAGCTGAACATCAGGTAGTTGATACTACACCAGACACTCCTGAGGATGAACAAAGAAGCAGAAGTCATGCCTCAGTAAATGTCAATAATAAATCACGTATTGGAGAACCTGGTCCTTTGAATCCTAAAGAATGCATTGAGGATGGTAACTGGTAGTTCATGGCTACAATTAAGAAGGAACTCAGGACCTGGTCCTCTGATATTCCTCAAAAGATAATCTTGATCTGAGTGGACATGCTGATGCTGACTATATTGGACTCCTGGTAGCTAGGAAGAGCACATCTGGATTGTCACATTCTCTAAGCAACCTAAAGATTTTGTGTGCTTATTGACTGTGTGCTCAAGCTCGACAAGGCTCTTTATGGTTCAAAGCAAGCCTCTCGGGCATGAAAAGAGGAAGAAATATGTTGAGTGTGCAAGGTTCCAATCAAGGCCAAAGAAATCTCAGTTGAAAGCTGCAAAGAGAATTTTGAGGTACCTCAAGAGGACTCAGGACCTGAAACTCCACTATCCTTCAGGAGGTAGTTCTGATTTGGCTGGAGATGCTGATGCTGATGCTGATTATGGTAGATGTTTGATAGGAAAACCACATGTGTGGAACATGTTCTGGAGACACGCTTGATCTCATAAGTTACAAAGGAACATAATTATGTGGTTCTTACCACTGCTGAAGCTGAGTATGTGGCTGCTGTCTCCTGATTGTGCTCAATTGCTATGGATCAAACAACAACTTGAGATTTTTCGTGTGCTTATCGATTGTGTGCCCTTACGGTGTAATAATAAAAAGTGCACTTAATATGGTAAAATCCAGTGTAACACAAAAGGGTTGATTTGCTTGAAGTTCTACAAGACAAATGACCAGTTAGCAGACATCTTTACCAAGACACTGAGCAGGGAAAAGTTTGAAAGAAACCGCAAGAAGCTGGGCTTAATCAAGCTCAACTAGTTGCTTCTCATCAAAATTCCCTAAATGATTGGCTATGTTAAAAGGAAAGGTACAATGCTAAAAGTGTTTTTGGTGGCATCTAACTCACTTTTATACCATTACATGTATACACATAGGGCTTCTTTAGGACAACATAGGCATTGGTGACATTTCATCTCTCAGAGTTTTAATCTACTGTTTAAAGAAATTTCCAGGAACCTAATCCTTGTAACTTAGGTTAGCAGTCTCTTCAGTACTTATGACTTTTAAACTATCAAAAGGTGCAATGTCATTAAATTTCCCCCTTTCTAAAATTCAAAATTGGAGCCTAAAATGATACAACTTCCCACAGTAAAACCAGTGTGTAGGAAAAGCCTTTTGATTGACCTATCAGAATTGTTCGTCTTTAATCGCTTTTGGGTTAAATTGTTGCTTATCTCTCCATACTTAACACTCATCTTACTCTCTCTCTCTCTCTCTTTGAGTGACATTGAACCTTTGTTTTTCGGTCTCCAATTTTCCCTAAACTAACCATGTGTCAAGATGATTCTTCCTCTCTTACCATACCTGAAATGAACCCCACTCCCTCACCGTCCAAAATCTGAACTCCTTCAAACTCAAATCTGCCTGAATCATCCTCAGTAGTACCAATTTCCACCGATCAAAACTCATTCATTTCACCACCTAAGTCTATGGTTTTTGGTCCCTCTAGGACTCGCAAGAGTCAAATACCAAGGAAATTTATCCTTTCTTCTACAACCTATGTTGAAGATGAAAAGACCAACTAAGGAGAAAGTGGTCAGACTTTATCTATCTCAAAATTCCTTCAATATACTGAGGAATCCGAAGAGAAAGATGAGAAAGTCAAAGTTTCAAGTCAAATTGAGGTTACCAAGGATATGGGTATCGAAAATCAAAGCAAGGATGTTGAGAAATCCAGTCCACTAGTCATGCATGAGTCTAACTGTGTTGGTGGTGATAAGGAACAAGAAAACGTTGTTAAAAAAGGGAATTTAGTGGAAAATCTCCCAAAATCAGGTAATCTTATCTCTCTTGTTATTGATAAAAGAGTAGTTGACTGTGCAACAAATCTCGATGGGAATTTATCTAAAAACGAATTGGGTATATTTGAAAATTTAGAGAATGAGGAGAAAATTGTATCTGATAATGATGATACAGTACATGCTTCAGAGGATATTATAGGGAGTCAGGAGCAAAAAAGTCTTGGCCCAGAAACAGGGAATACCAATAAGGGACCTGGTCCTGAGACAGAAAATCTGAATATTGTAGACACTGAGAATGTTTTGTCTACTATTGTTGTACCCTTAAGTGACCCTTCCCCTGAAAAGGAATCTGGTAACCCAAACCCCTCTCAAGAAGTTAATTCTAATGATAACTTGATAACTGTATTTAAAAGGCCTTCGAATCGTGCAAAACAACGTGGTGAAAATGCAAGAAAGCACATCTTTGATAAGCCACCCACCACAAGGCAAAGAAGTAAGGCTCAACGTGAGGCTGCTCTAAAAGATACAAAATAAAAGAGTAAAATAAGAAAAAATAAGAGGCCATTCAAACATGTCTTAACAGATGAGAAAACCGGGGTGATAGCTTTTAGTGCGTACTACAAGATTTTGAAGTCGCATGACTCGGTGGAACTAAATTCGTCGAAGGAAGTGAAATGTAAGTTGTGTTTGGGAACGTTTCGCACCAATCGAGCTAATGTTTATTTGGAAATGTCTTGATAAGGAGATACAGGGATCCTTAGAAGGTTAATGAAGTGTTATATAAGTGCCACGAAGGTTCCATAAGGATTGGAAGTCAAATGAATCAATGAGAGAAAGTTCAGAAAAAATGGGTTGTACGACCACTTATACGGTCCGTATAAGGGTCCGCATAACCATTCCAGAGAGGGGTTATCCCATGGTGGGATTATACGACCATTTATACGGACTGTATAAGTGGCCGTATAATCGGGTCGGGTCACTTTTTTCTCTTTTTATATATAGATGACCCTTGTTATTATTTTTCATTTCCCACATTTTCCCCAAGTCTTGAAAGCTCTAGAACCTTCCCCCTATCATATTAACCCAAACCCAAGAGAAATGAAAGATTAAATAGTAAGTATCAAGAGAATCAAGTGTGGGGAGACTCACTAGGGTTTGTAGAATTCAAGATTTCCTTTGGTATTGAAGTTGGGGTTTTATTCAAGTGTAATAAATTAACCCAAAGTTCATCCTTATACGATAAGAGGCGAGTTTTACATTTATTTCATGTTATTAAGAGTATTTGGTTGTTGAATAACTTGGATGAGGGAAGAAAGTAGAAGATGAAGCTCAAATATGGATTTAATGATATTTGTGAGTAGTAAATTAACTTGAGTCATGATTCTTAGTATGCTATGAGTATAATCTTATTGAGGGGGGGGGGGGGGGATACTAATGATGTTGAGGAAGTATTGTATGTAAGTGAAGATGGTGTTATGTTGTAGCTATTGTTATGAATGATCTTAAAAAGGAGTTTTGAGGATTGGACAATGCTTAACTTGAAAGAAGCCTTTTGATTATGATATTATGGATGTTGCTATTGATGTTTGGGGGTTGTCTATTATAATGAGAAAGTCAATGAAACAAAGGAAATGCTGCCCAAATTCCGTTAGCCCTTATTTGCTTTAGTTTAAACTTAATCATGCTTTCAATGACGTAACCTTAGTACGAATCCTCTTGAATGTAGAGTCGTGAGCTTGGAAGGAGAACGTTTAGTCGTTAAGAAGACAAAAGGTATGTTAAGGCTAGTTCCTTTCTTTCAAAGGCATGATTCCTATGTTATGATTCCATCCATATTTTCCATAACGTCCTTATGCCCAAAAGCTAGAAGTTCATGATTCTTAAAAGCTTCTTATGATACCAAAGATGAGATGTTTTCTATGTTGAACATGATGATGATGATTTTGATGCTAGAAATTCCAAACCTTATGGTTTGATGCTATCGTGAGATTATTGAGTTACTTCATGAATTCCTTGATTTCACTGGTTGTTGTTGATCTCACTTTATGAGTTGTTCCGTCGGGATGAGACATAGTGATGATGAATATACCATAAGATAATCGGAGGTTACCGACCTTACGTCACTCTGATAGAATTGTATCTTTTAATTGGGCTCTCATGCATGCTTATTTTTATATATAATTACACCGGGCCTAATTGACCGAGCAGACACCACTAAGGTGGAAGTAGTGGGCGGCTTATGGATAATGATAATAACACCGTGCCTTTATGGTAAGGATAGACACCACTAGTGGGCGGCATGAGATGGTTACCCCGGACGCGGGAGGCCCGGACGCGAGCTAATGATGATTACACAGTATCCATATGGTCGGGGATTATATATATATATATATATATATATATATATATATATATATTAGGAATGTGGTCCACCGAGATAGATTGGAAGAAGTATGAAAAGTGGTGCTCGGTAGACTAGCTTTGGGTACCTGTCATGGCCCACTGGTTGGGTCGTGACAAAAGTGGTATCGGAACAGTTCCGTCCTAGGGTGTGTCTACGAGCTGTGTCCGGTAGAGTCTTGTTTATGGGTGTGAAGCGCGCCACACTTATAAACAAGAGGTTGTGGGGCATTTAGGAATAATGACCGTTCTTCTTCCTTATAGATCGTGCGATAGAGCCATAATATAAGATTCCTCTTTTTCCTAATTGTGTGTTATGATTTCAGCGATACCTATAAAGAGGAAAGCAACAGCTGCCCAGAAGGGCAAGACAGCAACAGGAAGGCGGACTGAACGGGAGCCACCGGTAAATATAGAGGAGGGTGAGTCCCATAATGAGGCTCCATCTCGGACCTCTCACACTCTGCCTATTTTAGAGGAGCATGAAGAAGCCTCAGCTCCAGCTCCAATGCCTCATGTTCCTTCTCCAGGTGCCTCTGGCCAACAGATGACAGAGGCTATTCAATTAGTGACCCAGTTAGTTGCTGCTCAGGCTTAGCGGCAGGGTGCGGGTCCTAGTGACAGAGCGGTTAGTTCCAGATCCCGTGATTTTATGAGCTTGAAACCTTCGAAAATTTTCGGGTCAAAGTCGGATGAAGAACCGCAGGGCTTTATAGATGAGATGCTGAGAACGTTGAGGATAATACATGTTTCTGATACTGAGTCAGTGGAGTTGGCTTCCCATAGACTGCGGGATATGGCCGTTCTTTGGTACAATAATTGGATATCTTTGAGAAGGGGAAATGCGCCTCCCCCGGTATGGAAGGAGTTTGTAGATGCCTTCATCCGCCATTATTTGCTACCCGAGGTCCAACGAACCCTAGTTCATAGGTTTTTGATTCTAAGGCAAGGAAATATAAGTGCTCGGGAGTATAGTCTCGGCTTAAATTCATTGGCTAGGTATGCTCCGGCTGTGGTAACCGATATGGGAGACCAGGTGCATCGGTTTGTGAGTGGCTTGGGGCCACATTTAATTAAGGATTGCTCGACAGCTTCACTCCAGGAAGGAATGGATATTTCTCCTATTCAAGCTCATGCCAAGAATTTGGAAGAGTAGTAGCAGCCGCACAGGGGGGAGCGTGATTCTGACAGAGGGCATAGTAAGAGAGCTAGTTCTGCAGGTGCTAGCAGTGAGTATAGAGGGGGCGAAATGCAGTAATATTCTAGGTATTCAGGCCAATCTGCGGCTAGTACACCTCCTCGATTTGCGGGCAGGCGATTTGACCACCCTATTTATTCTGGACCGGGTCAGAGCTCGAGAGTTTCGGGTTCCCAGTTTGTAGGCGATCCTAGTCAGAGGAGACCACCTATACCACGATACAGTCAGTGCGGTAGATTACATACGGGTCAGTGTCGCCGAGGCTCAGATGCTTCTTATGCTTGTGGTCAGACTGGGCATATGATACGTGATTATCCATCGATGAGTGATAGAGGTGTGACCCAGCCCACAGGATTAGTAGCCAGCTTTTTTTCGTCTGTGCGCCCTGTGGGGCAAGGCTCACAGGCACCACCAGGTCGTGGTAGAGGCAGAGGGGGAGCATCTATGTCACAACCCGGCTAGGGGCCGCGACGGGTACCCGGGGCTAACCACCGAGCACCGCTCGTACTATCATTTACCTAACCCATTTAACACTCATTCATCTATTTCCGGTTAACTTTAAAAAGATGATTTGCTTTTCATTACAAAAATATAACGCGTTGATACAAAAACATATTTCAATATACTTATACACATACTTACTACCCACGTTGTGGAACCACACAACCCACATCGAGCATCTATGAGCCTCTATTGAGTGGAATACAAATATATATACAAAAGGAACAACCAAATAGCACCTCCGGAAGATGGAGTGCTCTTCAGCTCGGCTAGTGACTCCTACCAGTCTGGACCGCTTTCCCGTCTACCTGTGGGCATGAACACAGCATCCAAAGAAAAGGATGTCAGTACGAGCATTGTACTGAGTATGTAAGGCATACATCAAGAAATAAAGTAAGAATAAGAAAGTAAAGCAAGTACAAGGAGATGATCGATAACTACTTGCCTCCTAAGGCAGATCCATGCATGCATACTCATAAAGCATCATATAGTAAATTGCTGCAGAACGCGCAGCCCGATCCATATGTCATCATATGTTAGTGCCGAGGAACGTACGACCTGATCCATAAATATAATAAGTTAGTGACGAGGAACGTACGGCCCGATCCATAACCCATATATCTCGCGTCCGGGATGGAATCATGATATGCCAGCTGACCAGGTGGCTATGCGTCTATAGCGCCTCACCTTTCCCCATTTCCCCTGAAAACATTTTCATATCATATATATATACATACATAATATACATAGCATGCTTGAGAGCCCAAGGAAAAGCCGTAAGTACGTCGGAGTGACGTAAGGTCGAAAGCCTCCGATTATGTTATGGAGTAATCATCGTCGCTTTGTCTCACCTTGAAGGAACAATTATTATAAGGCGAGACTATCAATGAAGAATAACATTAAAAACAAACATAGAATAAAATCATGAACTTCATAAGGCATCCATTCATATACTTTGGAAGATTTAGAAATAAAGTCACCATCCATGAATAAATTGAGAAATCAGTAAATAGCTCGACGTGCTCATATAGTCCTTGAAATCGTAAACTTAAAACTTTTAAACATAAGATCGTTCTCATCATAGTCATCAAAATGATATTCTCACTTTTGACATCATCGTTGTCATTGAAAAACATAGCCTTTGCCGTTATCATAAGATCTCACATAATCACAACCTTTTATTTTGGAAAGTAGGAATACTTTGGAAAACATTTATGGAATATCAAGACGGAAATCACGCTTTGGAATCTGGGACATTTAACTTTTGATAGCAAGGAACATATGGGAGCCTTTATGAAATCGTAAGCTAGGGAACATGCCTTTGAAAGAAAGGGAATATCCTCACATACCTTCGACGTTTACAATTCTTATTGCTTGCTCGCTCTCCCTTAATGCACTCGTATATACCTTCAAGAGAATTCATGTCGTCGTTAGCTAAGTAATTATAAGAACGGACTACTATTTCTAAGGAAAATTGGATAGCAGTTCCTTCGTTTCTAATACTCTTCCCCTATTCTATATCGACTCCCAACATTCACAACAACATCCACGATATAGAGACCAACAATCATCGTTTATATACATTGAGTAAAATCCACCATTTCTCTCCAATTTTTCCACATTTAATGGTTATAGCTCGTTATCGCGTTTTCTCGTATATAATACTTATTTCATGGTCTAGACGTTATTTATAACATATTCAGAACCGTAGCTTATCAACATTCATGACTCCATTCAACTACTATTCAATTGTGCCACTATTCACCCACGCAAGGCCCATTTTCTATGTTCTTATACATTTCAGTACCTAAGCCTTCCAATACCTTGAACCATATGGTATAGTCATGAAACATACCTTGGATGATGGTGGAACAAGCCTTGAGCAACAATACTATTTTTATACCAAAACCCTATTGCAACCCCTTTGAGATTTCTTGAAGAAGATGACTTCCAACTAGGTTTCATTCACTTGTTTCATAAGTTTAGTGTTGATGATCCTAGTTTCTTCCCTTGATTCCCTTGAATTTCTATGGATGAAGTATTGAGAGAGTTCTAGAGCTTTCTTGAGTTGTATAGATGAAAAATGAAATAAAGTGAGGCTTTGGTCCCTTTTAATAACTCAAAGTTGATCTTTAATGAATTCCAGTCGGGGTGAACAGTGGTCGTAAACCACAGTTTACGAGCCGTAAACTGGTTTACGAGCCGTCCTCCCTGGTCGTATTTAAGCATGTCCAAAACAGAGAAGTTGGATGAAGAATATTGCAGTTTACGATCGAGGTTTACGGTCCGTAAACCAGTTTACGGGCCGTATTCCAAGTCGTTTTTAAGCATTCCCACACTTTAACAGAAAGTTGGAATTTGAAAGGCTGGAGGACGATGGTGGTTTACGGTCCGTAAATCACTTTATGGGCCGTAAATCACTATACGACCACTGGGCTGCATGAAATTCTACAACTTTTCCATTTCCAAAAATTCACGAATCATCACCCCTTGCTTAGTAAAACACCTCACACTCATACCCTTGTCATTCTATTCCTTGTACATGTACGGGGACTTTTCCGAGGTGTAACATTCTTCCCCCTTTTGCAACATTCGTCCTCGAATGTTAAATCAGCGGGGATTCTAAGAAAATTTTGCCGGAGTTCCTTTGTCATATGGAACTACCAACTTGTCACAATAACCCATAATATCATCGCCTCACAGGGCTATAACACAATACCAACATGTCCATGGTCACACACGTCCCAAAATTCAAAAGTAAGCATACATATCATCATGAACTTTTCCTGGAGATTCGACTAGGTGCGGATACTTGGCTTCCGCATTCACTTTGGCTTCCCTAGTATTTCTCCCCGATTATTGTTTTTGCCACCAAACTCTGATTTAAGCCACCTCCTTATTTCAAAGTCCTCGCACTTACCTATCTAATGTGGCAGAGGGTACTTTCTCATACATCAACTTTCTTGTCATTTGAGCATCATTTAATTGACATGCTCCTAGTGGGAGTTCTAACATTTTTATAAGCTACCTTGCTTGTTTCATACGATCTTATAGGATCTAATGCATCGGAACCTAACTCCCCCTTTATTCCGTGGTTCTATCGCTCTCGTAGGTTGTCATATCCTCGGGCTTCTATGGTGAGTATGTAACCTGTACTTATACTATGCCCCAAGCAATTATTCCATTTGTCTCTCACAGCAATTCCAACTCGACTTTTCAGTTTCGTTTACCATATACCCTCCTTTAACTTACCCCGGGCATCATGACTCTCTCACCCTTACTTTACCTCTTACTCCTCTCCTAAGTGTTCACTTGGTCTCATTGGCGACGCGTAAATATCTACGAATTACATACTCTTTTTGCGCGATTCGCATTCGTACCAATCCATCCGTATACCTGCATCCATGTATGTCTTCGCATCCATAGTCATATTCATCTGTATGCCGTATCCATGGTCATATTCATCTAAGTGTCAATATGCTTCTCAATGACCTTTTCGCTAACGCCCTTACCTCGAGACGGGGTAACTTACAATAAGACCCATGTTAATATCATGAATTATTCTGTGTCTCAGGCCTGCATGCCTTCCTCTTGGGGCTACCGTCACCCACTATATTCACAACATTCTCCGGGGTTATATTTTCATTTAGGATAAAAGAGTATTCAATCCCGGAAGTCATTAAATCAATATAAGGGCAGAGAAACGAGAGTTTCCATTTTGCTGGAAGAGTAATAGTAACTAATCAGTACTCCCTAAACTGATTCCAACTCTCCTCCAACCATGTCACGCGATCAGAGTTTCGCAATTTTATTCCTCGTTTTGCGCCACTGGGGACTTTATAGGACACAACGTCTCACAGATCGGCCTTATACTTTGCTACAAATTCATCTGAGATTTATAATTTAGAGGGACGATGAGGTGGTATAATCTTAGTGAATTGTGGGTCCACCTCTGCCCGTCACCAGTGTTTTACTATCTTTGCCGACTCACGGCTCTTCTTCTTCCCCCTTCTTCTTGCTTTTGTGTGTCCTTATTCTACCACTTTTAGTCAATACACTCCCGTAGGGTTCATCATTTCAACCTTCACACTGGTGTCCTCTCTATTTGCTTCCCCCCCTTTTTAAGGGTTTTACTCGTACCTTTAAATCTCGGATCCACATACTCCTGGCTACACTACGCCTTACTTATTCCGTCCCCTACAGTCTATGGCTATAACAATTCATACGTGGAGTCTTAGCGTACTCGCCTTACAGTCTTATAACCAAGAAATGCACCCGATATAACACTCCGAGCAAAAACGTACGTTACTTAGCTCATCCAGTAGTTATGTGTATGTATCTGAATCTGCTCCGATTAACAACTTCCTGCCCCATAGGGATGCTTACATTAATAGTGGGTCTAGCTATCCATTCCACCCATCTAATGTCACTTGCCCTCTTCTTCGGCGCTCAAACTTTGCTTGTAACGCCACCTTCGTTTCCCTAGGGCTTAGGTCTCTCTTTCGCCGCTAATGCGCCCCATGCCTCCTTATTCTCTTACTCTTGTTTGCGCTTGGAACCGATTTCATATCCGCATTGTACCACTATCATTGTTAGTTATAACTCTACTTCATCGCTTCATCGTCATACAGTAGACCCATAACTCATGATCATCTTTTCCTCTTCAACTCTTTACCTCATTCACTTCACTCGTTCTAACTTGGTATGGGATATTTGTAGGAGATATGTTCTCCTTTAACTACCACGCCACTATTCTTTAGGCACTCGTACTTCGTACATTTCCTCTTTGCTATCTTATCTCCTCCCACTTAATAATCGATCCTTGACTCTTCGCATGAGGAACCATATTCTTAACTTAGTACCGCGTTGTTCTTTAGGATACACCACCTGTGTCAATCCGTCCCTTGCTGCCTAAAACTAATTCTATCCGTCCTGATCATCCCCCATCTCGCTCCTATCGGGTTGACCATCCTCCTACTAATTATCCTACTTTCATTATTTATCTTTACCGTAGTCTCGGCCTTATACGCCCAACTAAAGATATCATCCATGCCCTTAGGCGTTTTCTCGCTATACTTTACATAACAATTCTTGTTACGGCTCATTGTACCCAGATCATAATCCACCCTATAGAGTGACACTTCTTGATCTCGTTTGCAAACCTGCTCATAACATAGGGTAGCCTCATGAAGCAGGCATACTCAACCTGTTATCCTTTTTAGTCAGTCACATTACATTTACCATATGGCTTATTTGCACACGTATTCCCATTAATCATAAAAGGGTGCTAGCAATATACCTGGAGTAATATCAGGGAAAGACTCAGGATCCCGTCGTTCAGCTAACGCCTGGGTATGATGCTGGGATCCGCTTGGACTAGGCGTTCTTCGGTCTCTACCACTGCTTACTAGCCCCTGTGGCCCTGACCTTGGAGGGCGTGTCGATGATGAAGAGCCCGTTACCATTCCCGTAGTCCAAACCTCACTTTTACCACGTAGCGATGGACAATGTCGCTTTAAATGGCCTGTCCTAGTACAGGCATAACAAACATCTGAGCCCCGGCGACACGGTCCCCAATGTAACCTGTGACACCGAATACATCGTGGTACTGGTTACCTCTTCTGACCGAAATCGCTCTGAACCCGAGAACGAGAAACTCTGAGACTCTGGGATGACCTTGAATAAGCAGGTCCATCAAATCTGGGTTTGGGAAACGGTGGAGGTGCATCTCTAATCTCACGGTCAGACCCAAAGGAATTAACTCCCTTTCTCCAACCCCTATCATCGTGACTCGCATTCTGCCGCTGAGTCTGAGCGGCTACCAATTGAGTCAGTAGCAGAATGGCCTGTCTCATCTCTTGGCCCGCGGTATCTTGCGAAGGAACGGGGGGTACTGGAGCTACGATCGAGGCTTCCCTCTGATCCTTAAAAGTGGGCGAGGTATGGGAAAATCGAAGTGGGGCGTTATTCTGGGGTTCGCCCTCCTCCATATCCGTAGACGGCTCTCGATTAAGCCCTTCTTCAACCACCATCTTGCCCTTCTGGGCCGTCGTAGCTTTTCCCTTCATCGGTTTTGCTGAAATGACAACGCACCATTAGGGGAGAGATAGTCTTATAACACAGCTCTATCGCACGATCTATTAAGAAGAAAGATGGTCATGTTTCCTAAATGCCCGGTAGCCTCCTGTTTATAGATGTGGTGCACAACACACCGATAAACAAGACTCTACTAGACACGGCTCGTAGACACTTCCTAGGACGAACTGCTCTGATACCACTTCTGTCACGACCCGGCTAGGGGCCGCGACGGGTACCCGGGGCTAACCACCGAGCACCGCTCGTACCATCATTTACCTAACCCATTTAACAATCATTCATCTATTTCCGGTTAGCTTTAAAAAGAGGATTTGCTTTTCATTACAAAAATATAACGCGTTGATACAAAAACATATTTCAATATAATTATACACATACTTACTACCCAAGTTGTGGAACCACACAACCCACATCGAGCATCTATGAGCCTCTATTGAGTGGCATACAAATATATATACAAAAGGAACAACCAATTAGCACCTCCGGAAGATGGAGTGCTCTTCAGCTCGGCTAGTGACTCCTACCAGTCTAGACCGCTTTCCCGTCTACCTGTGGGCATGAACACAGCATCCAAAGAAAAGGATGTCAGTACGAGCATTGTACTGAGTATGTAAGGCATACATCAAGAAATAAAGTAAGCATAAGAAAGTAAAGCAAGTACAAGGAGATGATCGATAACTGCTTGCCTCCTAAGGCAGATCCATGCATGCATACTCATAAAGCATCATATAGTAAATTGCTGCGGAACGCGCAACCCGATCCATATGTCATCATATGTTAGTGCCGAGGAACGTACGGCCCGATCCATAAATATAATAAGTTAGTGCCGAGGAACGTACGGCCCGATCCATAACCCATATATCCCGCGTCCGGGCATCCCGCGTCCGGGATGGAATCATGATATGCCAGCTGACCAGGTGGCTATGCGTCTATAGCGCCTCACCTTTCCCCTGAAAACATTTTCATATCATATATATATACATACATAATATACATAGCATGCTTGAGAGCCCAAAGAAAAGCCGTAAGTACGTCGGAGTGACGTAAGGTCGAAAGCCTCCGATTATGTTATGGAGTAATCATCGTCGCTTTGTCTCACCTTGAAGGAACAATTATTATAAGGCGAGACTATCAATGAAGAATAACATTAAAAGCAAACATAGAATAAAATCATGAACTTCATAAGGCATCCATTCATATACTTTGGAAGATTTAGAAATAAAGTCACCATCCATGAATAAATTGAGAAATCAGTAAATAGCTCAACGTGCTCATATAGTCCTTGAAATCGTAAACTTGAAACTTTTAAACATAAGATCGTTCTCATCATAGTCATCAAAATGATATTCTCACTTTTGACATCATCGTTGTCATTGAAAAACATAGCCTTTGCCGTTATCATAAGATCTCACATAATCACAACCTTTTATTTTGGAAAGTAGGAATACTTTGGAAAACATTTATGGAATATCAAGAAGGAAATCATGCTTTGGAATCTGGGACATTTAACTTTTGATAGCAAGGCACAGATGGGAGCCTTTATGAAATCGTAAGCTAGGGATCATGCCTTTGAAAGAAATGGAATAGCCTCACATACCTTCGACGTTTACAATTCTTATTGCTTGCTCGCTCTCCCTTAATGCACTCGTATATACCTTCAAGAGAATTCATGTCGTCGTTAGCTAAGTAATTATAAGAACGGACTACTATTTCTAAGGAAAATTGGATAGCACTTCCTTCGTTTCTAATACTCTTCCCCTATTCTATATCGACTCCCAACATTCACAACAACATCCACGATATAGAGACCAACAATCATCGTTTATATACATTGAGTAAAATCCACCATTTCTCTCCAATTTTTCCACATTTAATGGTTATAGCTCGTTATCGCGTTTTCTCGTATATAATACTTATTTCATGGTCTAGACGTTATTTATAACATATTCAGAACCGTAGCTTATCAACATTCATGACTCCATTCAACTACTATTCAATTGTGCCACTATTCACCCACGCAAGGCCCATTTTCTATGTTCTTATACATTTCAGTACCTAAGCCTTCCAATACCTTGAACCATATGGTATAGTCATGAAACATACCTTGGATGATGGTGGAACAAACCTTGAGCAACAATACTCTTTTTATACCAAAACCCTATTTCAACCCCTTTGAGATTTCTTGAAGAAGATGACTTCCAACTAGGTTTCATTCACTTGTTTCATAAGTTTAGTGTTGATGATCCTAGTTTCTTCCCTTGATTCCCTTGAATTTCTATGGATAAAGTATTGAGAGAGTTCTAGAGCTTTCTTGAGTTGTATAGATGAAAAATGAAATAAAGTGAGGCTTTGGTCCCTTTTAATAACTCAAAGTTGATCTTTAATGAATTCCAGTCGGGGTGAACAGTGGTCGTAAACCACAGTTTACGAGCCGTAAACTGGTTTACGAGCCGTCCTCCCTGGTCGTATTTAAGCATGTCCAAAACAGAGAAGTTGGCTGAAGAATATTGCAGTTTACGATCGAGGTTTACGATCCGTAAACCAGTTTACGGGCCGTATTCCAAGTCGGTTTTAAGCATTCCCACACTTTAACAGAAAGTTGGAATTTGAAAGGCTGGAGGACGATGGTGGTTTACGGTCCGTAAATCACTTTACGGGCCGTAAATCACTATACGACCACTGGGCTGCATGAAATTCTACAACTTTTCCATTTCCAAAAATTCACGAATCATCACCCCTTGCTTAGTAAAACACCCCACACTCATACCCTTGTCGTTCTATTCCTTGTACATGTACGGGGACTTTTCCGAGGTGTAACAATCTAGTTCAAGTGGCCCTCAGCCCCATAGTTATGCATTGGAGGGCGACAGGATCTCGGGTCTTCCCCTGATGTTGTCACAGGTATATTATTAGTATTCTCTCATGATGTTTATGCATTGATTTATCCGGGCTCTACCTTGTCGTATATTACTCCTTATATTGCTGATCTTATTGGGGTGAAACCCGAGCTAATCAAACCTTTTGAGGTGTTTACTCCTTTTGGTGACCCGATAACAACTAGACGAGTATATAGAAACTGTGTGGTTGTGGTGTGTGATCGTCATACTGTAGTTGATTTGATCGAGCTAGAAATGTTAGATTTTGATGTTATTATAGGCATGTATTGGCTGGCTTCCTGTTATGCTAATGTGGATTGTAGGGAGAACCAGTGCTTGAATGGAAAGGTAACACAAAATCCCCAAGAGGTAAGTTTATTTCCTATCTCAAAGCAAGAAAGATGATTGCTAAGGGCTACATTTATCATTTAGTCCGGGTTCATGATACCGAAGCAAAACTGCCAACTCTTCAATCTGTTCCGGTAGTAAATGAGTTTCCGGATGTGTTTCCAGATGAGCTTCTAGGTCTTCCACCGGAACGGGAGATTAATTTTACTATTGATGTGCTGCCAGATACCAAACCCATATCCATTCCTCCTTACAAAATGGCTCCTGCAGAATTGCAAGAGCTAAAAGCAGAGCTGAAGGATTTTCTCGAGAAGGGATTTATTAGGCACAGTTCATCGTCGTGGAGAGTACGTGTCTTGTTCGTAAGAATGAAAGATGGTTCCTGCATTGACTATAGGCAGTTGAACAAGGTGACAATAAAGAATAGATATCCGCTTTTGAGAATCGATGATTTGTTTGATCAATTGCAGGGTGCTAAGTGGTTTTCAAAGATAGATCTAAGATCAGGATATCACCAAGTGAGATTTAGAGAAGAAGACATTCCGAAAATGGCTTTCAGAACTAAATATGGTCATTACGAATTTCGGGTAATTTCATTTGGATTGACTAACGCCTCAGCAATATTCATGAATTTGATGAATAATGTGTTCAGGCCTTTCCTATATCTATTCGTAATAGTGTTCATCGATTACATTCTGGCATACTCTCGATTAGACGCAGAGCATGTAGATCATCTACGTACTATTCTTGGAATTCTTTGGACTCGAGAATTATATGCTAAGATTTCAAAATGCGAGTTCTGGTTGAATTTGTAACTTTTTTGAGCCATATTATCTCAGTTGCCGGCATCCGGGTAGATACTCAGAAGATTGAGGCTGTGAAGACTTGGCCAAGGTCTACAACACCTACAGAGGTCCATAACTTTTTGGGATTGGCAGGCTATTACAAAAGATTTGTAGAAGGATTTTCTTTTATTTCTGCACCATTGACAAAGCTAACTCAAAAATCAACAAAATTTCAATGGACCGATGCTTGTGAGCGCAGTTTCTAGGAATTGAAAGATGGATTGACTTCAGCCCTAGTCTTGACACTTCCAAAAGGATAAGGAGACTATGTTGTTTATTGTGATGCCTCCGGTGTTGGGTTGGGAAGTGTGTTGATGCAGCACGGTAAAGTCATTGCCTATGCCTCCAGGCAGTTGCGGAAACACGAAAAAAATTATCCGACCCATGATCTTGAACTAGCTGCAGTTATTCATGCCCTAAAGATGTGGAGACATTACTTGTATGGTGTTCATATTGATATTTACATAGATCACAAGAGTCTCCAGTATATTTTCAAGCAGAAGGAGTTAAATCTACGACAGAGGCGATGGTTAGAGCTATTGAAAGACTATGACGTAAGTATTTTATATCATCCCGGAAAGGCGAATGTGGTGGCTGATGCTCTTAGCCGTAAATCCATGGGAAGTCTATGTGATGTTCAACCAGAGAAAAGTGAATTAGCCCGTGAACTTCAACAGCTATCTAGCCTAGGAGTTCGCTTAATGGACTCGGGCAATGCAGAAGTTGCTGTTGATAACTCAGCTGTTTCATCCTTAGTAGTGAAGGTAAAAAAGCGCCAATATGAAGACCCCAAATAAAGATGTTATAAAGATACACTTCCTCAGAAAGAGAAGTCACCATTTGAAATTTTCACAGATGGAGTTCTCAGGTATCGAAGCAGGCTATGTGTCCCGGATGTTGCAAGATTACGCGACCAGATTCTGGAAGAAGCCTATTACTCCCGTTATTTTGTCCATCTAGGAGCGATAAAGATGTACCATGATCTCAACTCAATGTATTGGTGGGACGAAATGAAGAAAGATATAGCGGAGTTTGTAGCTCAGTGTCCAAATTGTCAACAAGTGAAAATTGAGCATCAAAAGTCAGGAGGATTGTTGCAAGCTATGGAAATTCCAACTTGGAAATGGGAAGTGATCAACATGGATTTTATCGTAGGCTTTCCTCGTTCTCGGCGTAAGTATGACTCCATATGGGCAATTGTTGACAGACTTACGAAGTCAGTTTATTTTCTACCAGTCAAAACTACACACTCAGCAGAAGATTATGCAAAGCTGTATCTCCAAGAGATAGTGCGACTTCATGGTATCCCCGTATCCATCATCACAGATAGGGGAGCACAATTTATAGCTAATTTCTGGAAGTCCTTCCAAGAAGGTTTGGGAACTCAAGTGATGTCACGGCCCAACTAGGGGGCCATGACGGGTACCCGGAGCTGACTACCGAGCACCACCCATTAGGCTAATCACCATACCCCACTTGAACACATATACTCTTCAAAGCTATATATACATATACATAGGCCCTCACGGCTGCAAAAACGATATACAATAATATACAATGTAGTCATCATGGGACATCTACTACCTACACATACGTATCTACGAGCCTCTACTAGAGTGCTAGATATAAGGGCGGGACAGGACCCTGTCGTGCCCAAATATATATACACAAAATAATGTCTCAAAAATGGCACCTCCGGAGTAATGGAGTGCTATTGTAAATCTGCTGAGTAGCTCCTAGGAATCTGGGCCACCTCCCTATCTACCCGTGGGAATGAACACAGCGTCCAAAAGAAAAGGATGTCAGTACGAACATTGTACTGAGTATGTAAGGCATGAACAATAACAGCATATCAAAGGAACAAGGGAACATCCATAGGGAACAGCCTGTAATTGAATGTCACTTAGGACTGAATAATGCATGTTAACTTACATCATAAACATCATCATATGAAGTATGCATATATATAAGCTGCCCGACCATATAGGTGTGGTGTGATCATCATTAGCCCACGTCCAGGCCTCCCGCGTCCGGGGTAACATCTCATGCCGCCCATTAGTGGTGTCTGCCCATGCCCTCTAGACATGGTGTATATGCTGCCCGCCTTAGCGGTATCTGCCCGGCTATATAGGCACGGTGTAATCTCCTTATCATGTACTCATCATAAAGCATGCATAAGAACTCAAAGACAAACTATAACTCTATCGGGGTGATGTGAGGTCGAGAACCCCCGATTCCATTATGGAGTAGCCATAATCATCATGCCTCACCTTGAAAGAACATTATAAGGTGAGTGTAACAACAATGATCAACATTAAAGAATCGTATAAGAATCATTAGCTTTGTAGAAATATCATATCATGAGATTTAGAATCTCTAGACTTATACCCATCATCATCATTTTCGTGTTTGTAATATATCTCTTATCTTTATCTCATGAGAAGCTCTTTATAAACATAGACTCATAGTTTCCGGAATGTAAGAAGGTCATGGAAAAATAAAGGTAATCATGTCATAAGAATCATGCCTTAGAAAAGAAGGGACTAGACTCACATACCTTTTCGCCATTCTAACTTTCCGACTAAACGCTTCCTTCCAAGTTCGCGATTCTACATTCAAGAGAATTCGTGCTAAAATTAGATGATCGGAAGCATACTTAAGCTTAAGCTAAAGCTAACGAAAATTGGGCAGCATTTCCTTTGTTTCTACAACATTCTCCATATAATATAACAACTCCCAACATCAATAACAACATTCATAACATCATAATCAATAACTTTGTCAAGTTTGACGTTATCCAATTCTAACAATTTCTCTCAAGGTCATCCATAACTATGGCCATAATACAACACCACATTCATCCTCATATAATGCTTCTCCAATATTCTTAATACAATTTGTAACAAGATTATACTCATAATATCTGAAGAGTTATGATTCACGTCGACTATTATTCAAGAACACCATCACTTCCACATTTAAGCTCTATATTCTACCTTCTTACATAATCCAAGTTTTCCAACCCCTCAATTTCCCAATTGACATGAAATGATCCTAAAACTTACCTTTGATTGTGTAAGAACGGGTTTTGGATGGAGTTTCATCACTTGAAGAAAACCCTAACTTCAATTCAAAGAGATTTCTTGACTCCAAGCAACCCTAGAGAGCTTCTTTACACTTGATTTCCTTGAATTGATGAAGTTGATCTTTGATTTCCCTTGAATTATTGTAAATGAAATGTGTGGAATGTTCTATATACTTGGAGAGAAGTGGAGAAGTTGGAGAAATAAGAAATTAGGAGTGAGAATATGTTTTTATACTTGAAAAATGCTAAGCCCGTCGGGTGTTATACAGACACTTATACGGTATGTATAACATTATACGGTCCGTATAAGTGACCGTATTTCACCATCATGGAAAAAATTCTTCCTGTTGGGTTATACGGACCGTATAAAGTTATACGGACCCTATAAGTGGTTGTACAACTCCACTTTTCTGAAATTATTTTCGTCGTTTCGTTTGATCTCCAATCCTTATGGAACCTTCTTAGCACTTGTTTAGCACTTCACTAAAAACCTAAGGAGCTTTATAACTCTTCTTCAAAACATCATTAAGTCAACCTTAGTTCGGTACTTTGCAAAATCTTTCTGAAACACAACGTATACTTCGCCTTTCTTAACGTACTTTCTTCTCTTGCTTCAAACGTCTTTGGAATCTTAATTAAAGCCATCAAGTATTACTTCTTACTTATGGAAACATCATATACTGCTCACCCTGCGTTAGTCTATCTACCACACAATGATATGAAATTTTTCCGAGGTGTAACAAGTGAGACTTAGAACAGCATTTCATCCACAGACTGATGGACAAGCTGAACGCACTATTCAGACCTTGGAAGATATGTTGCAGGCATGTGTATTAGACTTCGGAGGTAATTGGGATGATCATTTTCCGCTTATTGAATTTTCATATAACAACAGTTATCATTCCAACATCCAGATGGCCCCTCTGAGGCTCTATACTGGAGAAAGTGTAGATTGTCAATTGGATGGTTTGAGGTAGGAGAGACACTACTAATAGTCCCCGAAATGATCCAACAAGTAGTAGAAAAGATCAAGCTTATTCTAGGCCGATTGTTGACAGCCCAGAGTCGCCAGAAATCTTATGCGGACAATCGTTGACGAGACTTGGAATTCCAAGTTAGCGATTGGGTATTCTTGAAAGTGTCGCCGATGGAAGGTGTAATGAGATTCGGCAAGAAGGGAGAGATTAGTCCCCGATATATTGGGCCTTACAAAATTGTGTGCAAGGTAGGCCAAGTGGCTTATAAATTAGATCTACCTTCGAATTTGGAGTCAGTCTATTCGGATTTTCATGTGTCGATGCTTCGTAAGTGTGTTGGAGACCCTTCCAGAATCATGCCTGTAGATGATGTCCAAGTTACTGAGAAATTGTCTTATGAAGAAGTACCCATTTCCATATTAGATAGGCAAGTGCAGACACTCAGAACCAAAGACGTAGCCTCAGTTAAGGTCCTGTAGAGAAATAATAACAGAGAGGAAATGACTTGGGAAGCAGAAGAAGAATATGAAGTCCAGATATCCACATTTATTTCTACCCCCAGAAGAGGCTCGAGCAGAGACGCCATTGTCCCCAGGTATGTAATACTTTCTTAGATGCTTTCTTGGTCATGTGTGGCCATAATTGTTAATATTGTTGTTGTAGCCCTGTGAGGTGATATATTTTGGATTGCTATGATAGGATGGTAGTGCCATATTACAGGGGAAACTCTGGAAATTTTTTTGTAGAATCTCCAAGAGTCTAACATTTGAGGACGAATGTTCCTAGGGGGGGGGGGGGGGGGGGGGGAGAATATTACATCTCGGGAATTTTGGGTTGTTGCACTATAAATAGAATAACGCAAGGTTAAGGTAAAAATGAAGTCCTTATGAAGTTAAGGGGAGTATTTGATAGCTTTAAGTGCGTACTTCAAGATTTTGAAGTTGCATGACTCGGTGGAACTAAATTCGTCGAAGGAAGTGAAATGTAAGTTGTGTTTGGGAAGGTTTCGCATCAATCGAGCTAATGTTTATTTAGAAATGTCTTGAGAAGGATATATAGGGCTCCTTAGATGGTTGATGAAGTGTTATATAAGTGCCACGAAAGTTCCATAAGGATTGGAAGTCAAATGAATCAACGAGAGCAATTCGGAAAAAATGGGTTGTATGACCACTTATACGGTCCGTATAACCATTCCAGAGAGGGGTTATCCCATGGTGAGATTATACGACCATTTATATGGACCGTATAAAATTATAAGGACCGTATAAGTGGCCGTATAATCGGGTCGGGTCACTTTTTTCTCTTTTTATATATAGATGACCCTTGTTATTATTTTTCATTTCCCACATTTTCGCCAAGTCTTGAAAGCTCTAGAACCTTCCCCCTATCATATTAACCCAAACCCAAGAGAAATGAAAGATTAAATAGTAAGTATCAAGAGAATCAAGTGTGGGGAGACTCACTAGGGTTTGTAGAATTCAAGATTTCCTTTGGTATTGAAGTTGGGGTTTTATTCAAGTGTAATAAATTAACCCAAAGTTCATCCTTATACGATAAGAGGCGAGTTTTACATTTATTTCATGTTATTAAGAGTATTTGGTTGTTGAATAACTTGGATGAGGGAAGAAAGTAGAAGATGAAGCTCAAATATGGATTTAATGATATTTGTGAGTAGTAAATTAACTTGAGTCATGATTCTTAGTATGCTATGAGTATAATCTTGTTGAGGGGGGGGGGGGGATACTAATGATGTTGAGGAAGTATTGTATGTAAGTGAAGATGGTGTTATGTTGTAGCTATTGTTATGAATGATCTTAAAAAGGAGTTTTGAGGATTGGACAATGCTTAACTTGAAAGAAGCCTTTTGATTATGATATTATGGATGTTGCTATTGATGTTTGGGGGTTGTCTATTATAATGAGAAAGTCAATGAAACAAAGGAAATGCTGCCCAAATTCCGTTAGCCCTTATTTGCTTTAGTTTAAACTTAATCATGCTTTCAATGACGTAACCTTAGTACGAATCCTCTTGAATGTAGAGTCGTGAGCTTGGAAGGAGAACGTTTAGTCGTTAAGAAGACAAAAGGTATGTTAAGGCTAGTTCCTTTCTTTCAAAGGCATGATTCCTATGTTATGATTCCATCCATATTTTCCATAACGTCCTTATGCCCAAAAGCTAGAAGTTCATGATTCTTAAAAGCTTCTTATGATACAAAAGATGAGATGTTTTCTATGTTGAACATGATGATGATGATTTTAATACTAGAAATTGAAAACCTTATGGTTTGATGCTACTGTGAGATTATTGAGTTATTTCATGAATTCCTTGATTTCATTCATATTGTTGATCTCACCTTATGAATTGTTCCTTCGGGATGAGATATAGTGATGATGACTATTCCATAAGAAAATTGGAGGTTACCGACCTTATGTCACTCTGATAGAATTGTAGCTTTTAATTGGGCTCTCATGCATGCTTATTTTTATGTATGATAACACCGGACCTAATTGTCTGGGCAGACACCACTACGGTGTGCGTAGTGAGAGGCTTATGGATAATAATAATAACATCGTGCCATTATGGCACATGCAAACACCACCAGTGGGGGCCATGAGATGGTTACCCCGGACGCGGGCTAATGATGATTACATCATACCCATATGGTCGGGCAGTATATATATATATATATATATATATATATATATATATATATATATATATATATATATATATATATATATATATATATATATGTGTGTGTGTGTGTGTGTGTGTGTGTGTGTGTGTGTGTGTGTGTGTGTGTGTGTGTTATGATGTTGTTTTAAAAGTAAAAGTTAGCATGCATGGCTCCGCCTTAAGAGGCAGTCAGTTACAGGTTATCTCTTTATCTCACGTTTCTTTATTTCTTTATTATGCTATTAATCATACCTTACATGCTCAGTACATTGTTCGTACTAATGTCTTTTCTTTTGTGGATGATGGGTTCATGCCTGCAGGTAGATAGGGAGAGGGTCCAGATCCCTAGGAGCTTTATCGGCAGATATACAGGAGCACTCCACTACTCTAGAGTTGCAGTTTATTGGTATATTCTTTTGTGTTTAAATTTGGGGCATGGCGGGGTCTTGTCCCATCCTTATGATTTTCAGTACTCCAGTTAGAGGCTCATAGACATGTGTCGATAGTTGATATTTCATGACCTTATTAGTGTGTATTCTGTATATCATTTTGTAGCCTTGCAGGCTTGTTCATATATATGTTTGAGGTGGAATCGAGAATGCTTCGTAACAAGTTTTATTTTTTGGAATGGCATTTATTCAGGTTGAGTTATTTGATAATTAGGAAAGTGGTCCACCGAGATAGATTGGAAGAAGTATGACAAGTGGTGCTCGGTAGACTAGCTCCGGGTACTCGTTATGGCCCTCTGGTTGGGTCGTGACAAAAAATTCTAAGGAACTCTCAAAGAACAAAGGAAAGAAACCAATGGAAGATGAGACTGAAGGGGGCATTCATAAGAATGGAAATCTGGAGAAAAATGCATTCGTTTCCGCTAAGAAAAGGAAAAATGTTTCAAGAGAAGAACCTGGTTTCACCAAGAAAAGACAAAAGGTTAAAGAGTTAGACATTCAAAGGCTAGAAAACTTGAAAAAGTAAAGGGTGTTATTTGGTGAAGTCTTTGACCCTGATATTGCTGAAGACAATGAAACGAGGGAGGTGATGGAAATGATTGAATTTCAAAAGTGGGAGCACCTGTTCATTTCCCCTGCTCCAGGTGTTTTCGAGGATTAAGTAAGAAAGTTATATGCCTCTTTGGTGTATACTGATGATTTTACGTTGGTTATGACTATGAATGGAGTTGATTTTGAATTAGATGAAGAAAAGTTGGGAGAAATCCTTGATGTCCCAACTGATGGGTTGAAAACAGTTGAAGGGGAGGCTTCTCAAATCTTCAAGGAGTTGATTGTCAAAAAGGGGGTGTCTGTGACTGGAACAAGTTTGTGTAAAAAACAACTTAAACATGAGTATCAGATTTTGTTTGAGATTGTCAACAAATCACTACTTCCAAAGGCGGAAAGACGATGCACGGCCTTTGTCGCGGACCTGGTTCTGTTGGAAGCTCTAGGAAGTTTTCAAGACATCAGTCTACATGCTATAATGATTGAATATATGATAAAAGTGGTAAACGCTAGAGAAGGCAAGCATGGGCTTCCATATGGCTTTTTCTTAACAAAAATGTTTGATTTCTTCAATGTTAAAACTGGGAAAGCTACTATATGTTCTAGAAAATAGATGGTCACCATGGCAACCTTGGAAGACTGTGAGTGCGTGGAAAAGAAGAGAGATATTGGCAACAACTCAACCATCTCCAGCTTGATCGAGTGCACTTGCAGAAATTGAGAAGCTTCAAGCTGAGATTGTTGTTTTGAAGACACAGCTGGCTACAAAGGCTCAAGAACCTGTTCCCAGTGCTGAACTGACAAACGTTAACACAAAGTTGAGAGCGGAGAATGAGGAACTAAGAAACAAGCTAGATGAGCTCTGTGACCAGTGTAACACCCCGTAAACTTGACCTAGGTGTGAATGTGTAAACATCTAGTATTAAGATGATATTATATCTATATGAATCCATTCTTGATGAATTCGGATGGAAGATGGTCGTTTTGAAGTCAAACCAACTAGTGACGTTCTTAAGGCGTCTTAAATTCGCCTAAGTTTTGGTAGGTCTATCTTCTGGACGATTTTCATGAATATTTGTTGTGAATTTGGAAACACTTCCTTGATGAAAGTTGTAGATCTTTGAAATAGATTTCCAACGGTAGGTCGCCCAGCCCAAGAAAAGTTACGTACAAAAGGTTATGCCCGTTTTACTGAAGCCTGTCTTCGCTGGAAATTTGGCCTGTGTTACGGTGAGATGTTACGGACCGTAACACGTGTTATGGGCCGTAACATGGAACTGTAACGTATCAAAAATCCCTAGAACTCTCTGGAAATTTCCACTAAAGGACGGTCCAAAGAACGGTCCGTAACACGAAGGACGGTCCGTCCTTTGGGCGCGTCCTTTGGCCCGTTTTCACCAGAAAAATATAAATAGGACACTTGTTTTGTTTATTCCTCCACTTTATAAACAACCTTAAGGACGAAAATCATTCCCCTAAGTCTTCAAATCAAAGGTAAGGACATCCTTAACATTACTAATTCATTCTAACATCAAACCCATGATTCTTAACATGATTCTTATGACCAAAACCTAGGGTTTGCAACATAATTCTTTCCAAAGTGATTCAAGCTAGGGTTTGGGTGTTCTTCATTAGAAAAGTGAATTGTTAAACCTTGTTTAACAAATTAAGGTATGTCTCTTTTAAAAATCCTTTTGACTATAAAGGTGATTTGTATGTCTCTTTAAAAATAAAATCCTTTTTGAATATAAAGGTAATTTATATGTCTCTTTTGCAAACACTCTTGAAAGATTGATTCTTTATAAAAGTATGTTTTGAATGATATGATGAATTGATTTTACACTCTTGAAATCTATTACATGTTTTTATTAATGGTTAATGTGCGTGAGGGGACAAGCCCACATTAGACCTTGATTGTATTATCCTCTATATACGTATATGAAATCATAATCGTTTTCTTCTATAAGAGACGATCAGTGATGATGGTTAATTGTTGGTATTGATGATTTTACAAAGGAACTATGACAAAGGAATCTTGTTTAAAGAAGTGGAAACGTTTTCAAGATTATCTATGAAATTATGGATTTTCGTAATGGCATAATGAACTTTAATGCCATTTGATGGTGTGACTACTTTGAGACAAATTGTGAATCGGCTTCTATGCTATGAACTTTGTTGTTGTGTTTGGCCTAGCTACTTGGGAGGAAGGATAGCCACTATGGATCCTAGTGTGGTAATTGCCTAGCCATTCGGGAGGAAGAGTGGCCACTACCGGGTTCGCTACCCGGAGTGCGGTTAATGCCTAGCTATTCGGGAGGAAGGATAGCCACCGAGAATTTCATATGTGGTCTATGACAAGGGAACCTCTACGGTCACCCCTTCGATGTGCTTGATTCTTGGGCCTGTATTGGCATGTGTGACATTCTATATTCTCATAGAATTGTTGTTGTTAATTTTGATCAATTGAAAGGCATATTTGAAGTTGTACTTTGACAAGAGGCCTTAAAATCAGTTTTAATAATTCTTATTGAGATACACAAACTGAATAACTGCTCTTACATTCGTTTCATATGATTTTCAAGACTGATTTCTTTATGTATTATTTTACTTTATTTTCGTATTATTCATTTTCCCCGAGGCACTCACTGAGTATGAAGTACTGAGGCATACCATTGTTGTTTTTGATGGTATGTTAGGTAATAGAGAAGAGCAGGTTCTTGATACTCCCGGTGCTTAGGAAAGACTTGCTGTTGCAGCTAATTTGGTGAGCCCACACATTCATTCGTGGGACACCCTATTGATTTACTTATTTATTACATTAGTTGTCCGGGCTGTGTCCCGATGAGTTAGACTATTATTCCTTTATCTTAGAAGCTCTCTAGTATACATTTGTGGGTAGTTATTGAGTTATTGATTAACTCTTGGGCACGTTGTTATGTTTGACAAGTATAGATAACTAAAGACTTCCGCTGATTTAATTTGTATATGTATGATTAGTTGCATTTATTTTATAAACTGTGGAGGCAAATATTGAACCTGGCGGGTTCAAGTGTTATTATTGTGTCGTTTAGGTTCTTCCGATGTTGTTCATGACGTCGGATGCCGGTCACGTCTAGGGTGGGTTTTGGGGCGTGACAAGCTTGGTATCAGAGCCTAGGATTAAATACATCTTAGGATTGTTGTCAGTGTCTATGGAGCTGTGTCTAGTGGAGTTTTCCTTGTGCAGCCTGATCAACTGCATGACCGAGAAACTCCCAAGACATTTATAGGTGTTTCCTATTCTTCTTGATTCTAGATTGTGTTGTAGAGCTTAAAGTCCTTTTTAGGATCGTTCTAATTCGCTCGTTAATTCGTACCTTGCAGAAATGACTCTGACGCGATCCAAAAATGGTAAACGAGGACGTCCCGTGAAAGTTAACCGAAATCTTGGGGGCGCGAATGCTGGTAAGGGAAATGATGCTGGAAATCAAGCACCACCCCCGGCACCGCCTGCTCCTACTGTTCCTGTTGCGGGTGCACCTGAGATTGGTAATATGCAAACGACTATTCAATGTTGACGACATTAGTTGCTGCTCAGCAGCAGCATGGAGGTGTGGGACCTCACGGTGGAGGCAGGCTTAAGCAATTCCTCGACTTGAAGTCACCAGTGTTCTTTGGGTCACGCGAGATGGATGACCCCCAACACTTTGTAGATGAGACCTTCAAGGCATTGAGGGCAATGGATGCCCGAGATTCTGAAGCTGTAAGGCTTGCTTCTTATCAATTGAAGGATGTTACTCACGTATGGTTTGAGATGTGGGAATCTGAGAGGGGTGACGCTGCCTTAGCTCCCACATGGGCTGAATTTGAAGAGGCATTTATGGAAAGGTTCTTGTCTGATGAGGAAAGAATTGCTATGGCTACGAAGTTTGAAAAGCTAGAGCAGGGTAACAAATCAGTTCGTGAGTATAGTTTAGAGTACACCCGTCTGTCAAGGTATGCTTTATACATGATTCCGACTGAAAAGCATAAGTTGACTCATTTTGTGAAAGGCTTGGTACCACGTATCAAGTCTGCATGTGCTGCTATTGCTATGTCTCCTACTTGCACTTTCTCATCTTTGGTTGGGTTTGCTGAACAACAAGAGAGTTGGAAAAATGAAGAGAGGGTGGATCGAGATCAGAACAAGAAGGCCCGATCGGCGGGTGGTTTAGTGGTAATAATTATAAGGGAGGGCAGAGTAAAGGGTATTCTGCACCTGCTCAGTCTGGCGCTTATTCCCATGCTAGTGTGCCTTTTGGTAGGCAAGGCCAGAATAATAATAATAATAATAATAATAATAATAATAATAATAATAATAATAATAATAATAATAATAATAATAATAATAATAATAATAATGGTAAGCTTTCGTAGGGAAGTAGTCGTCCGCCAGTGTGGGAAGATCGTATCTGTCATCACTGTGGTATTAGAGGGAATCTTAAGAGGGAATGCAGAAAGTGGCTACGCGAGATGGCTGCTATGTTGTGGTTACAGGTATCCTTACCATCTGTTCTCATGATGCTTACTCATTGATTGATCCGGGTTCAAATTTATCCTATGTGACCCCTTATTTTGCTCTTGATTTGGGAATGAAACCCAAACCTTTATGTGAACCTTTTTCTGTTGATACGCCTTCTGGTGTTCCTGTTATTGCTTCTAGAGTGTACAGAAATTGTGTTGTTGTGATCAAGGGACGTGAGACCATGGCTGATTTGTATGAACTTGAGATGGTGGATTTTGATGTAATTATGGGGATGGACTGGTTGTCCGCATGTTATGCTAATGTGTATTGTCGCCATAAGTTAGTTCGCTTCGCTTTCCCGAGGAGCCTGTTATTGTGTGGGATGGTGAAATTGCTAAGCCAAGGGGTAGATTTATTTCCTATCTTAAGGCTCATAAAATGACTACGAAGGGGTGCATTTACCATTTGGTTGTTGTTAACGATACAAAAGCTGTAGTACCTGAATTTGCATCTGTCCCCATAGTTAGTGATTATCCCAAAGTGTTTCCCGAAGATCTCCCTGGTATTCCTCCTGATAGGGTTATTGATTTTGGGATTGATGTTATTCCTGACACCCAAATTATTTCTATTCCATCTTACCGTATGGCTCCAGCGGAGCTAAAGGAGTTAAAGGATCAGTTGAAGGACTTGTTGGATAAAGGTTTCATCCGACCGAGTTCCTCACCCTGGGGCGCTCCATTCTTGTTTGTTAGAAAGAAAGATGGTTCCCTTAGGATGTTTGTTGATTACCGTCAACTTAGTAAAGTGACCCTTAAGAATAAATATCCTTTGCCTAGGATAGATGATCTATTTGACCAACTTCAGGGTGCTAAGTTCTTTTCAAAGATTGACCTGAGGTCTGGGTATCACCAATTGAAGATAAAGGAAAAGGATAACCCGAAAACCGCTTTCCGTACTCGTTATGGGCACTTTGAGTTTCTAGTCATGTCTTTTGGATTGACTAATGCACCTGTTGCATTCATGGATTTGATGAATCGTGTGTTTAAGCCTTATCTAGACCACTTCATTATTGTGTTCATTGATGATATTTTGGTGTATTCTAAAAGTCATGAGGATCATCTTTGACAACACTTGAGGAGAACGAGCTTTATGCAAAATTCTCTAAGTGTGAATTCTGGCTTGAGTCTGTGGCTTTCTTGGGTCATGTGGTGACTGGTGACGGCATTAAAGTAGACCCTTAGAAATTTCAGCGGTTAAGGATTGGCCTAGACCTACTAGTGCAACGAAAATTTGTAGTTTCTTGGGTTTGACAAATTACTACAGAAAGTTCATGGAAGGTTTTTCATCTATTGCCTCGCCATTGACTAAGTTGACGCAGAAGACTGCTAAGTTTTAGTGGTCCGAAGCTTGTGAAAAGAGTTTCCAAGAGCTTAAGGAAAAATTGACTTCGGCTCCTATTTTGACTTTACCTTTCGGGTCTGGTGTATATGTGGTGTATTGTGATGCTTCTAGAATTGGTTTGGGTTGCGTGTTAATGCAAAATGGCAAGGTGATTGCTTATGCTTCGTGACAGTTGAAAAAGCATGAGAAGAATTACCCGACACATGACTTGGAGTTGGCTGCTGTAGTTTTTGCTTTGAAAAATTGGCGTCATTATTTGTATGGTGAGCATTGCGATGTTTTTACTGATCACAAGAGTCTGCAATATATCTTCAAACAACGAGAGTTGAATCTCAGACAGAGGAGGTGGTTGGAGTTGTTGAAAGATTATGACTTGAACATTTTGTATCATCCTGGTAAGGATAATGTGGTTGCTGATGCTTTGAGTAGGAAATCTATGGGCACGTTGGCTTATTTGCGTGCATATGAAATCCCTATGGGGAAGGAAATTCGAAAACTTGCTAGTATTGGGGTCAGACTTGATGAAACCGAAGATGGGGAGTTAGTAGGAATCACGCCATCACGGTCTGACATAGTGGAAAGGATAAAATCCAAGCAATATGATGATGAACTTTTGGTAAAGCTGAGAGATGGAGTGGAAAGGGGTGAGTACACTTCATTTACTGTTGGTACTGGTGATAGTGTTCTGCGGTTGCAAGGACGATTGTGTGTTCCTGATGTTGATGGTCTTCATTAGAAAAGTGAATTGTTAAACCTTGTTTAACAAATTAAGGTATGTCTCTTTTAAAAAAATTTTTGACTATAAAGGTGATTTGTATGTCTCTTTAAAAACAAAATCATTTTTGAATATAAAGGTAATTTATATGTCTCTTTTGCAAACACTCTTAAAAGATTGATTCTTTATAAAAGCATGTTTTGAATGATATGATGAATTAGTTTTACACTCTGAAATCTATTACATGTTTTGATTAATGGTTAATGTGCGTGAGGGGACAAGCCCACATTAGACCTTGATTGTATTATCCTCTATATACGTATATGAAATCATAATCGTTTTCTTCTATAAGAGATGATCAGTGATGATGGTTAATTGTTGGTATTGATGATTTTACAAAGGAACTATGAAAAAATAATCTTGTTTAAAGAAGTGAAAACGTTTTCAAGATTATCTATGAAATTATGGATTTTTGTAATGGCATAATGAACTTTAATGCTATTTGATGGTGTGACTACTTTGAGACAAATTGTGAATCGGCTTCTATGCTATGAACTTTATTGTTGTGTTTGGCCTAGCTACTCGGGAGGAAGGGTAGCCACTATGGATCCTAGTGTGGTAATTTCCTAGACATTCGGGAGGAAGAGTGGCCACTACCGGAGTGCAGTTAAGGCCTAGCTATTCGAAAGGAATGATAGCCACCGAGAATTTCATATTCCGGTGTGGTGCGCTGTGACAAGGGAACCTATACGGTCACCCCTTCGATGTGCTTGATTTTTGGGCCTGTATTGGTATGTGTGACATTCTTATTTTCTCATAGAATTGTTATTGTTAATTTTGATCAATTGAAAGGCATATTTGAAGTTGTACTTTGACAAGAGGCCTTAAAATCAGTTTTAATAATTCTTATTGAGATACACAAACTGAATAACTTCTCTTACATTCGTTTCATATGATTTTCAAGACTGATTTCTTTATGTATTATTTTACTTTATTTTCGTATTATTCATTGTCCCCGAGGCACTCACTGAGTATGAAGTACTCAGGCATACCATTGTTGTTTTTGATGGTATGTTAGGTAACGGAGAAGAGCAGATTCTTGATACTCTCGGTGCTTAGGAAGGACTTGCTGTTGCGGCTAATTTGGTGAGCCCACACATTCATTCGTGGGACACCCTATTGATTTACTTATTTATTACATTAGTTGTCCGGGCTGCGTCCCGATGAGTCAGACTATTATTCTTTTATCTTAGAAGCTCCCTAGTATACATTTGTGGGTAGTTATTGAGTTATTGATTAACTCTTGGGCACGTTGTTATGTTTGACAAGTATAGATAACTAAAGACTTCCGCTGATTTAATTCGTAAATGCATGATTAGTTACATTTATTTTATAAACTATGGAGGCAAATATTGAACCTGGCGGGTTCAAGTGTTATTATTCTGTCGTTTAGGTTCCTCCAATGTTGTTCATGACGTTAGATGCCGGTCACGTCTTGGGTGGTTTTGGGGCGTGACAACCAGATGATCCAAGATCAGAGAGCAGCTATCAGGGCTTTCTCTCGCCAAATCTCTTTTTTTTTTTGGCCCAGTCCTCCTTTTCAAACCCTCTGTCTTGTCTACCCCATTTTTATTGATGACATTGGCTCTTTTGATTTTTTTAAGTATCATAACTTGTGTTGTATTGACTGCTAATTGTTGGTTTTTGACTGTTGCTTACCTTGTTTTATGGGAAATTACTTTGATTGTACAATTCTTACTCTATTTATGCTATGTTGTTCTTGTTTGTGCTCCTGATGTGTTGCCCGAGTGGCCATGTGTTACTGTGTTACACCTTGGAAAATTTCGCGTTGTTTGCATTATGAGTAAACTGATGTAAGATCAAAGTGGACATGAAGCCCTTACGAGGTTAAGAAGGATATCTAATAATTTTAAGTGTGTACCATAAGGTTTCGGAGTCAAATGAATCGATGTAAGCAAGCTCGTTGAAGGATTAGAGTTGGTACCATATTTTTGGGAAGAATTCATATCATTGAGTTATACATTGTTTAGCATTAACTTGAGAGGGAGTTATAGGGCTTCTTAGATGGTTAATAAAGTTTTATAAAAGTTCCAAGAAGGTTTCATAATGATTGGAGGTCAAACGAATCGAAAAGAACACATTTTTGCGAAAATAGGAGTTTGTGGACCAGTATGCGGCCGCAAACTGAGTTTATGTAACGACTCATTTGTTCGTTAGCGTGGGTTTTCCCTTATTGACCGTTTCCGAGCCTCGTTAGTGTTTATTTTGACTTGTGCGAAAATCTTGACCTTAAGTGAGAACCTTTGATCGAGAGTTGAATTGGTCAACGAGACCCTATTTGGGAAATCCGAGACCGTGGGTGAGTTCATAGTGCGTTTTTATGTATATCTGCATGTTTTGTTTGTGTAAGTTGGGTTTCGTATGAAAGGAAAGTATTAGGATGGAATTGGCGAAACCAGAAAACTGGTTTCTAGTGTCTGAGCTGCTGGTGTCCACTGCAGGCAGCGGACGGTGATGGTACCACTGAAGCGGTGAAGTGAATTTTTGGCTAGACCGCCGTAGCGGTCTGGGCACCGCTGAGGCGGCGCGATGGCCGCTGCACTAGAATACATTTATATTTGGTAAAACCCTTAGACATTTCCCATAACTTCTAAACTCGTTGTAAGCACTCTTGGAGGCGTCTTGAAGGTCTAGAGAGCCATTTTCTTGTTCTAACCTTATATCTATCCATTATGATCTTCTAAACATGATTTCAACCTTGTAATGACTAGAATCAAAGGAGGGTTTATGAGGTTTTTCCTGAAAGAGTTCTAAAAACGAATTGGCTTCCTAGATTATGAATAAATGATGTTAATGTTGCTATTTATGTTGGATAATGATATATCTAGGCTTGTTAACCAATAATCTTCCATGCTAGAGTTGAATTTCATGAATTGAAGTTAGGGTTCTTAGACCCAAATTTGGGAGTTTTCATATTAATGATGATTTTGAGAATTAATTGAGTATTCCTATGATTAAAGTAATGGGTTTTGACATTTCAATTTTGAATTTGGTATTTTGGTCATAAAATTTCCGTTTTGCCCTTGAGATCCGTTTTTCCTAAATTACGGGTTAGAATTTGACCTGAATAGAAAGTAGCCAATATGGGTATCATTATTCGTGGTTTCTTACATAGAATTCATATGTGATAGAGTTTGGTTATTTGGAGATGCTTCGAAAGACAAGGAAACGTGTAGGTTCGTGGCACCTGTTCGGCTGCCAAGTAGGTTATGGCTTCCCTTTCGGTAGACTCCGGTTAGTTTCATATGTTTGTGTATTAGAAGGAACGGAGAATGCATGTATGGGAATTGGAGATTTGGGATGGAATCTTAGGATGGTATTGTTGTGTGATTTATGTGTTCGGGTTTGTGTCCTGTAGATTCCTTAGGTTGTTTGATATGTTTTTTCTGTAATATCGGTGGATATATGTGACTTGGAAGTAGCGGGTGAACCTATTGTTGTGTGTAATGATGAGAAATTCCCGTAATATGTGATTATTGTGTTATGTCATTAATAGTGAACCTAATTGATAAATGGGAGGATAAAATATACCAACGATTGTGATTGAGATCAAAAAAGAGTTGTGACGAATGATTGTGAGTGTAAGGTGAGATTACTTGTTCTAAGCTGATAGGATGATTTAAAGAAGTGGTAATAATGTATATCGATTGATTGACTTGTTGTGTGTTGGGACTAGCCACTACGTTGTGTTGTGCATGACAGTTCTATTGTGTTGGCTCGATGCCATGAGTTGTTGATAGAGATTAGATCTCGTTATTCGTCTTGGTTTGGAGATATTATTGGCATACCTACTGTGGTATTTGTGGTTCGAATATATTGTTGGCATACCCACTGTTAGTATTGTGATATAGATACATTGTTGGCATACCCACTGTTGGTATTGTGATATAGATACATTGTTGGCATACCCACCGTTGGTATTGTGGTATTGATATATTATTGGCATACCCACTGTTGGTATTATGATATGATACGTTGTTGGCGTACCCCATTGTGGTACTTGTGATATTGAACTTGATTGATTTACATATACATTGCACATATAAGTTATAAGTATATATATAGTATACTTAAACATATATATATATATATATATATAAGTTATAAGTATATATAGTATACATATAACTTAAATATATATATATATATATATATATATATATATATAACTTAAGTATATTGATATATATAAGTATATTCTTATTATATTTTAGGTATATGTAGTATAACTTAAGCATATAACTTAATATATATATATATATATATATATTATACAAAAAAAAGAGGTTTTGGACGTGTTTGAACCGGACCGGTTCTGATTTCGGATTTTTAACCGATAAACTGAAACCGATGGTCGGTTCTGATTTTTTAATCGGAAATCGGCCGATTTGTTAACCGATTACCGGTCCGGTGCGATTCAAACTGGTTAATAGGTTTAGTTGAAGTGAATCCCAATTTTTATTTTGGTTTAATAGATTGTGGGATCCACTAAATTGGTTAGACATCTTCACAGTTTAACGTCAGTCAGTGGGACCCAATTAAATCTGTCCCCACGCAAAGCAAAAACGCGAAAATTCAACCATACATGCATGGACACGTTATGTTCATGCGCTGAATGGCGCGTGAAACGCATTCCTCCTTCCAATTCCCCCAAAATCACCCTCTTAACAGAACATAATTTCACTAATACCTTTCAATCCTACCTATATAAAATCCCTCCAATTCCATCTAATTACCACATCATTTTTAATATCTTTCTCTCTCTCTCTCTTGTACTAGTAATAAATATCGTGTTGTAATAATATTTCCTCTGTTTTCGGAACTGGCGTTATCTCAGGAAATTACTCTGGAAGAAACAAGAAACAAAGGGGTGGTGCTCGCCCTATATGAGGCCTTGAGCTCTCGTGACGTTGCCAAGGTCCAGAAACTACTGGCCACTGATCTTGAATGGTGGTTTCATGGTCCACCTTCAAACCAATATTTAATGCGCATCTTAACTGGAACTGCCGACTCAGACCACCATCTTTTTCAGTTCATTCCTCAAAACATTGACGCCTTTGGATCAACTGTCTTAGTTGAAGGTTGTGATCCTGACCGTTCAATTACTTGGGTTCATGCTTGGACTGTTACTGATGGGATAATTACTCAGGTTAGAGAGTATTTTAATACCTCTCTTACTGTTACCCGACTTGACAGTAATAGCCAGGCTATATTGTCACGTCATTGCCCTTCTCTTTGGGAGAGTAGTCTACCTAATCGGGTCGGTAAGTCGGTTCCGGGTCTTGTATTAGCTCTCTGATGGGCTGAAGTTGTTGTTGGCGGTTTTTGGCGGTTATATCTTTGTGTTTGCGAGGATGTAAGTTTACGGTTGGTTGGTTTGGGGGTTTCTGTATTTTTATTTTATCAGCAATATTTTAATTTGCTAGTGTTTGTTTGTTGATTAAAAGTAGGGGAAATAGCGTGTAGGTGGAGTTAAGAAGGGACCATGAAAAATGGGAGACCTTTGTACTGGTTTGATAAATTATGTAGTATGGCGCGTTTGGTTTGCAATAACAGCACTTGTTGGTTTGCTAAAAGGCCTTTCTTCGTGTGTTGATTTACTTTTAGTTTGCACAAAAAAAAAAAAAAAACAGCTGACGAATTTCTTTTACGGTCTTTTCACTAGTACTAGTATGATTTTAGAATCCGCCACTGTTTTAGTCTTAAAAAAAATAAAAATTTACATAAGTAGGTTTCACGCACAGTAGGATCAAAGTCTAACTTTACACTTAAGTCCTTTTGCGCACAGAATCTGTGCGTAATAGGCCTCCATAAAAATCCTAAAACATTTAGTCAATTTTTGGCAAACTCTTCTCCTTCATTTCCTCCATTTTCACCCCTTCAACACACTTTTACACCTCCAAAAACATGTCTCAAAGCTCCCAAACCTCAAACTTTGCTATGAACCCGATGTTTGTGAATGCGGTTATTATTGTAAGCTAAAATTATCAAGGATCCCCGATAATTCGGGTCGTCATTTTTTGCGTTGTAAAGTGCCTGAAGATTATTTGTGTTATCTAGTTGTTGTTTATTATTTCTATGTATTTTGTTTATTCAGTTTAATATTCCTATGTATTTTGTTTTTACTAGTTGCACCCTTTCATTTATAATGTAATCTGCACCCTTTATGTACTAATTTATTTTAGTTTTTTCTTTAAATTATCAATTGTTGAACTTTTTATGTATTATTAACTCTATAAATTAATAATAGTCTTAAACAATCAAAGTAAATTTAAAACTTACTAATTTTTTTCTTATTGGTGACTTCATCATAAACTAACAATACAAATTAACCGCATGAGTTAGAAATTTAAAAGAACTTAAATAACCCCTAATCTTCATCAGAATAGAAGTCCTCAATATCGTCCTCAGAAAAATATTGGCGGTTACTTAAGACACATCTTTTTTCAGTAGATGTTATTTTCTCTACCGGTTGATGTGCTTTTTCTTCGGCCAACTTTAGCATGTAAAATCTATAACGTTTTGCCAGCATTCTGTTGTTTTCTTTTCTAATCATTTGTACGGCAAGCTAGCAAGTTTCCGGACCTACTCGAGGCATGGTTATTGAGTACCTTGTTGGGATTGGAGCGTTGAGATTTTCCAAGTCACGAACAAGATATTCTGATTCGACAAGTCGATGTGACCATTCTCGGCGTAAATCGCAATAATATTCTCTCCGATATGAATATTTCACACTGCAAACATCATCAATACGCTCTATAAGAAGGTGGGGATTTAGCTCGTCTAGTTTGAAATCACTGTTATCACTCGAAAAACTGTTATGATTTGAACTCTCATCATCACTGCTATTTGGTTCTTTTGAAAGGAGTAAAGACCAAGCTGCGTTTCTACTACTCGACATTGAATACGTTGTAGTCTAATAACAAAAGAAAGGACTACTTATATAGTTGCAAACCCTCATGTACCCCTAGTTGGGATTTGGGGGGGGGGGGTGTCTTTTATGACCCTACCTACTTACTTTATATTAAAAAATATTAATCTTCATCGGACATCTCACAGTTCAAATCCCACTTGGATCTAAATCTTGTGCTACCATGTACACCATATTCTACCCTAAGGTAACGTATTTGCATTCGATTGTTCTCTTCGCGAAAACAATTAAGAGCAAAATTAAACTCTTGTGGAGTTCCACGAGGCATTGACATAACACGTTTTTTTGGGCGTTTAAGCCCTACTGACGCTAACTTTTGCTCCAGTGCTGCAACCTCCCTAACACGCCAATCCCACTCTCTCTCATTTTATTATTGTATTCTCGATTGAATCTGTTGTTAGGGTTATTTGAGTATTGAAAATCATCATCTAGTTCCTATGTCCTACCCATTGCTTCGAATATGTTTCCTGGGGTAAAACATGTAATAGAGTCAGGATTACCAAATTGGGTATAGAATGACATGATAACTCGTTTTAATGTGAATGCTTTCTGAAATTGTCAATCATGTTATATATAGTACTTCATTATTTGACCGTTTTAATATGACTCTAACTTGTATTGCGCACCATTTTAATGCGCAACATAAGTGTTGATTTGACAATACACCACGCATGACAATTTCATGAATCTATGACACATAAAGGTTTGATTTGACAGTACAATGCTGCATTATTTGACCGTTTTAATATGACTCTTACTTGTATTGCGCACCATTTTAATGCACAATGTAAGTGATGATTTGACAACACACCACGCATGACAATTTCAGGAATCTATGACACATAAAGGCTTGATTTGACTATACAATGTTGTATTATTTGACCGTTTTAATATGACTCTCACTTGTATTGCGCATCATTTTAATGCGCAATGTAAGTGATGATTTGACAACATACCACGCATGACAATTTCAGGAATCTATGACACATAAAGACTTGATTTGACAATACAATGCTGCATTATTTGAACGTTTTAATATGACTCTCACTTGTATTGCGCATCATTTTAATGCACAATATAAGTGATGATTTGACAACACACCACGCATGACAATTTCAGAAATCTATTTAACATGAATGTTGGATGAGTGAAAAAATCATCAATTTCATAAGTCTAAGTCTTACAATTCATTAAAAAAAAAAAATCAAAGTTTATAGAAAAAATGTCTCAAAATGCTTCAACTATTAGGGTTTCACTATTTTGGGATGGAGATATCGTTGAGGACAATTACTCCGTTCGTTATAGTATCAAACTAAAAAGCCCATGTTAAATTTCCAACAACATTAAATTATGAAACACTAGTCAATTACATGCACAAAAGAATGAAAACTACACCCACTGAGTTTGGAATCTCAATAACAAGCAATGAGGGAGTTTATTGTTTTAAGGAAATGAGGGAGTTTAAGGTTGATCAGTCAAGCACAAAGATATGGAAGCTAGTTTGTAAACGACGGTATCAAGGCTGTCAGTGGTTGCTTCGGGGAATTGTTAATCCTGATGGTATGTGGGCTCTCACAAAATTCCGCCAAAACCACACTTGTGATATGGAAGACAATCGAGCAGATCATTATAATTTAGATACAAACATGATTGCTCAAGTGTTACTTAAAGACGTTGCCGAAACGCCAAGGTAACTTATCCTACCTAGTACATTATATGTCTTATATCAATTAAAAGATCATTACTAAATGTTATTTATTTAAACTTGTGCAGGATCCCCATCAAAGATTGCATTAGAAAGGTTCAAACCGTATATGGTAAAACTATAAGCAACAGAAAGGGATTTCTCGGGCGTAGACGCGCTTTTGAGATGATCTTTAGAAATTGGCATGCCTCTTTTCAATCACAGCCAAGGTATGTGGCGGCTCTGCAACATTTTAATGCTAGTACTGTTGTAGAGTGGCGGCTTATAGAGGGTAAAAACTTCGGATTTTGGACATTCAAACCATGTATTGATGGGTTTGCTCACTGCCGGCCAGTGATATTCATAGATGGCATGCATGTATATGGTGCATATGACATCAAGCTCCTAATTGCAGTAGGAATGGATGCCAATGGATTAATATTCCCTCTTGCTTTTGCAATTGCCGCTAACGAGAGCAACGACACATGGGGATCTTTTTGACCCATTTGAAGACTCATGTTATTAAGGATCGTACGGGCATATGCGTGCTGTCTGATCGTCATAAAGGCATATTGCACAATATGGATAATTTGTCGGGGTGCCAGCCTCCTCTTGTTTACCATCTATTACACCCCGCACTTTCAGTGTTACACCCCGTACCTCGGAGAAGCACTGGTTAAATTTGAATTTAAGTATGTCGAGCTATGGCTAGGTAAAACAACTTTGGAGTGTGAGAAACGAAGCATTATTAAGTATATTGTTTAAGTAAAGGATGAATTATGATCTTGTAAGTCGTAACCGGGAAGGACAACCTTGGAACCAAAGGACATGACCATTATCAAGTATGATTAGTGATAAATATCATGTATGGAGAGTTTCTGAAGATTTCGGGATCAAGTAAATCCAAGAAAATAAGTTTGACAAAAATTTGGAAAAAGTTGGCAGGATTTTGAGCAGATTTTTAGTCAACTTTGTAGGGGTATATCTCCTAGTATATTAGGAGTTTTAAGGTGTTTCAAAAGCCTAAAATGAATTTCTTTGAGTCTAGTTTCCAACGCAATAAACCTCTCATCAATACGATATCGGAGTAGAGAATTATGGACGATACAAGTTAGGCTGACAGAGCAGAAACGCGAGCTACAGTAATTGCTACAGTAACCGACCTGCTACAGTACTATGTGTGAACAGTAAAAATCAGAAATTTAAAAACAAAAATCTGATTTTTTTTCACTCATTTTCTACCACCTTCTTTCCTTAAATTCTCTCTACACTTCCTCAAAACTCTTTCTACCAAATTCATGAAGGTCTAAGATCAATTCAAGTGATTTTGCTTAATCGAGGCCCGGATAACGCATAGTTGTGATTTTAGTATTGTTTTGCGGTGGATTTTAGCGTGGATATCAGAGATATTGTTGTTTTAAAAAGAATAAGGTATGAATCTCTTTCTATTTACGTTAATACCGGTTTATTCTCGGAGACAAAGTCATTAAGTAATTGTATAGTAAGTTGGTTAGTTATGGAAGTTGGAAAACAGCGTGTGGGCTGTTTTATGGCACATGTTAGTGTTGATAATGTTGTTGTGATGTTGGTATTGTTGTTGTTGTTGTTAGTTGTTGGATTGTGATTTCGGGCTAGGCATATAAACAGGGGAGATGTTGCCTGAATTTCGGCAGATTCTAAATGAATTTAAATTAAGGGCTTAAGACGAGCGTATGACGTGAGCCTAAAAATAGTATGAATGGTTGTATATGTAGATTACGAGGCTACGAATGATCTTAAGTGAATTGCAAGACAGGAAGTAAGTTGGTAGACGAGAAATTATCTTCCTATGTTAAGGCTATTCCTCTTTCTTTTAAAGGCATGATTCTTTTCCTACAAACCCATGCATGAATTCCATAAAAATCTTCATTTCCAAGAATGTTAGGGATTCATGACTCTTAAAGTTTTTATGATGCTAAAGATGAATAGTTTTTTTTTTTATGATAACCATGACGATGATTATGAGGGATTTATTTATCAAAGCTCCAAGGTATACGGATTTCATGATATTATGAGATGATTTTATTCATAGATATTTCCAAGTACATGAGCTATATATTATTATGAGGTGATTGAGCTTACTTTGCAATTTCTTAATTTCCTTCATTGTTGGTAATCTCACCTTATGACCCTTGCTCCTTCAAGGTGGGATAAACGATGATGATTGATCCATAATATAATTGGAGGCTACCGACCTTACGTCACTCCGATATAGTTTTGGCTTTTGATTGGGCTTTCACGCATGCATTATATATATATATATATATATATATATATATATGTATTTTCTCACACTGCGCCGCACTATAGTCGGACGGGCATGGCATGTAGATGTTCACACCACTGCAGTGGGCATGTTATGATATTGCCCCGGACGGGGGCTAATGATGATAACACCGAGCCTTAATGGCCGGGCATGATACTATATATATATATGACATCGAGCCTTAATGGCCGGGCATGGTACTATATATATGTATAATTTTTTTTTTAAAGGCTAAGCATGCATGACATCGCCTTATGAGGCATCCAGATGTACAGGTTATCTCTCATATTCCATGTTACCTTTCATAACTATATTATGTTGTTATTCATGCCTTACATACTCAGTACATTATTCGTACTGACGTCCTTTCTTGTGGACGCTGCGCTTATACCTGCAGATAGGCAGGGAGACAGATCAGAACCGTAGGTGTTCTATCAGCGAATTCTCAAGAGCACTCCACTTACTTTGGAGCTGAATTCTATTTGGTATTGTCCTTATGATCATTTGTATTCTATGTAGAGGCTCGTAGTCATGTGTGTACAGTTAGATGTTTTATAGCTCCACCGATTCATATTGTTATATAATATATTAGTGGCCTTGTCGGCCTTATTTTGAGCTCTTAATACTTTACCGTTAGCCTTACTGGCTTTATAATATACGTTATATTGTGGCGACCTTGTCGGTCCGCATATGAACATATGTGCTGAATGATCGGATATTCCTATGTTGGGCCTTTTCTGCGTGCAGGTGTTCTTTGAGTTATGATTTATAATGTTCAAAGTAACGAATAAGTCAGGTGGTTCCCGGCCTACGGGTCGGAGCCCGTCATACTCCTGGTAGGGGTGTGACACCATCGCTATTGCTTAAAGCACTTGAAGGCAAATTTGCAACCAAAGTTTCACAATGGCACTCTAAACAAATTGATGTGGGGGGCTGCAATGGAGCATTAACAAAGAAAATGGGCTGCAAAAATGGATCTGATCAGGGCAGTTAGTGAACCCGCGTACGTTTGGTTGATGAAGCTCGAAATTGAAAAATGGACGCTTCATGCTGATGGAGGAAAAAGATTGGGCATGCTCACAACAAACAGCTCAGAGTCTTTCAATGGCTTGCTGAAATCTGCTCGGGGACTATCTGTCACCGCAATGGTGAGAATGACTTTCAAGCAGGTTATGGAGCGATTTGTGGTTAGGACAAGGCAGGCCAGAGCGATATTAGCCGAAGGCGGGACATGGATCCCAAAGCCCTTCAAAAAGATGGAGCATTATAGAAAAAAATGTGAGCTTCACCAAATGGCCGAGTATGGCCCCATTCAACGTGTGTATGAAGTTAGGATGGGTTATTACAACGGTAAGGGTGGAAACGTGCATACCGTTTATGAGGCAACAATAATATGCACTTGTGGTAAGTGGCAAACGTACCACATGCCGTGTTCTCATGTTGTAAAGAGCTTCGAGAGAATGGCAAAAACGGTAACAAGTTATGTGACGGGGGTGTTGACACCCAATTTTGTCCCGCCTGTCCCCTCGAAATACCCATTTTTTTCGCTTCCAATATTTTGACGACTGCCAAAAAATAATAATTATCTGCATATTTTTTTTTACTATAATTATTAGCTTTTATTAATACCGGCATTTCATTATCCTGTCTTTATCTTTGCTGACGTCACTACTACCGTTATTACCATTATTATTAATTATTATCATTATTATTATTATTATTAATTTATTATTATTATTATTATTAATTTATTATTATTATTATTATTAATTATTATTATTAAATATTATTATTCTTATTATTACCATTATCATCATTATTATTATTAGTACTATTATTATTATTAGCATTATTATTACCGCTATTCGTTACTTTTATTTATTATTAGTATTATTATTTTACGTTTCAGCATTTTTACCAACTGTTGCATACACATCGCCTTTATTTTTGCACAATTAAAGGATGGCGTTATTCGTTGTTTAAAATATTATTGCACGGCTATTACAATATCATATAATTTTATTACCTAAGCCCTAATAATTACATATTTTGTATTTTTGGTAATATTTTGTCGCACTCAATATATTGTTAATTAAAATGGGTCTTTTATTCAAATTTAGAAGCCAAACTATTTCTTGCGCTCAGTCCGTATTTTGATTTATCGGAACCCAAATCAGAGTCCAATCAATTCATAAATATTTTTTGACCAACCCATATTTTGATTCCAATTTTTAGGCCAGTCCATGTTCTAATTCACTAGCCCATTCTTTTAATACCCGGTCCAAAATTTGACCCAGTCCACAAAGGACCGGGTCCGACCCATCTTCGTTCAAAATAAGGGAAACCCTAGGGTTTCCCTTTATTTCTCTTTTCCCGTTTCGCCCGCCGCTCCCTTCTCCTCTTCTTCCTCTCCCTTCTCCCTCTCTTATCATCATCCCATCCCCACCACCGCCGTTCTCTCCCTGTTCCCCGCTGTCCCCCACTTCCCTTTGTCCCCCGCTCTTCTCTCTCTCCCGCTCCTCCTTCGCTTTTTCTTCAACACAAAGCAAAACCCTATAAATAGGGGCGGGTTGAATCGTTTGAGGGGAAGTTTTGGAAAGCCCTGGAATCGCAAAATAATCCCCTTACAAAACCAATCTTGAACCCTCGAAGTCGCCGGAAAATAACAATGTTTTCGGTGGTGGGAATCCCCTGAAAACATTGAGTTTTCCAACCGCCTTTGTTTTCCCCCTAAAATATTAACCCACTGTTTTCTTAATATTCAAAGTGTCGAGTCATTTTTTTCGCATTTTTGGCCTTGTTATTGTTTCGCATCCGAGTCTCCGCAAACTCGGAGATTTGAAATGTTCGAGCGTGAATCGGAGAAACCTTCGCCTCACTTCGCTGCACCCGAAGAAGGTCAGTCAACACCCCTTTTATTTATTTATCCACGAATTGAGCACTTTCTGCTTGGTGTTATGTGTTTTATAATGCTTTACATGCTTGTTAGTTAGGCAGTGTGATAATGCTGATAGATGTAATTACCGTTCTGCTTAGATTAATTTGGTTTAGTTTTTGTTTAGGTTAAGTTTAGTATGTTTTACTCTTTAGTGGATAATTTGGTCCTCGTTATGTCGTTTGAATAATACTAGCATGTGGTTAGCATTTTTAAGGTTGTGTGTGGTCATTACCTTCTCTGTTTTAGGCTGGTTTATGTTCTTAATGTGTTGGCAGTTATTTATACGTGTATAATGTACTCTGTTAACTGTTGTACGCATTTGAAAGCATGTCTAGCAAGATCAAGTATCAGTTTGGTCTGATGAAGTTTAGAAGTTGATGTTTATTATGGTTTAATGTGTTTTTAATCCAAATTGTCCTGTATATTTCAAATGAGTCTATTGTCATCCAAATAGGTATCCGCATACATATCATCCCTTAAGTTCGCTAAAGTTGACCAGATCTGGTCCATCCTCTTATTTATTGTTGGTTTTAGTTTCTATGCAATCATGAGTAATTTGTTATGTGTTTAGTTATTTAGTTTGTGTTTGCTTAGTATTGTAGTTGAACTGTGTTTAGTTGTTTAGTTTGTTTTGCTTTGTGTTGAAGTTGGTAGGGAACTGTGTTTAATCAGTTAGTTTATTCGCCTAGTGTTGTAGTTGGCATGAAACCATGTTTTAGTCATTGAGTCTGTTCTGCCTAGTATTGTAATTAGTACAAAATTACACTCAAGGTGGTCTAACTCGTTGTTCAATTTGAGAATGGTGTGATATGTTTTAAGGTTAAGATACTGTGCCATACATACATGCTTGAAAATATGATTAAGTTATCTAGACCTTATTGTTTTCCTAATCACAACTTGTTTGAATGAGCAACACCATGTTAAACCTGAAACTGTTACCTTCTACTAAATCTGAATCTATTCTTCGTTCTTGCATATAGTCGTTATCCTTAAAGTGTCACATGAACATGCCAAATGCATATTTTCCTCCAGATGTTCTATCCAAAATTAAAACTTTGGTATATTTGTTTTGGTTCGGAATATATGAGATGCCTATGAGTTTTCTTCCCTCTTTCTGCACATTTTGAATCTGCTCGTGTGGGCTTGTCCCTTCCCTACTCTTTTTGTTGATCAATAAGCATGTTTATGTGTTTAGATCCACATATAGACTTTAACTCTAAAATGCGTGACCTTATACCTGTTGAATCCTTTTGCTAAGTTCAGTGGAGATAATTATTCCCAAAGCTACTTTTAAAACATAAGAGGGTGTTGATGGGATCCTTTATGTGTTAGATAATGTCCAGTTTTGAAACCTCTTTATTTGAACCTGTCAACAGTTTTCCTCTTCGTAATAACAATTTGAATTGGATAATCTTTCCTTGTGTCAACATTAAGTATTAGCTGCTGTTTGGTTGTTTCAAAACTGCAGTTGGCTGGGATTTTGTTTAGTTAGAATGCTTCTCATCTAAAAATGTACCCTTTTCAATCATTATATTTAAAGGGTGAATCTCTTTTCTTTTGAAACAAGCTGCATGCGGAATACTAAAATAGTCACCAACTTGTTTATTTTCTATTTGGGTAAATGCTTGTGAAAAATTATGTTGAGCTGGTCACCCATACCTACATAGCCCCCTTTCTCCCTTTTCAAATTGTTACTCATTTCAGTCATACTAAAAATAAATGAACCACCATATTCATCTATCCCATAAAGAATCCTCATCACCACCATCATCTGGAAATAAAATTAGTCTAGCTGTTCTTGTTATCATAGTAATATTAGCTATCATATTCTTTATTTCTGGTGTCTTGCATTTATTAGTTAGGTATTTGATGGAAAATAGGTCCACTTCATCAATCTCTCAAACTAATAGAGACTCTGAAAGGCAATTGCAACAACTTTTTAATCTTCATGATTCAGGTTTAGATCAAACCTTAATTGATTCTCTTCTAGTGTTTCTCTACAAAGATTTAGTTGGTTTGAAAGAGCCATTAGATTGTGCTGTTTGTTTATGTGAGTTTTCAGAAGAAGATAAATTAAGGTTGCTCCCTTTATGTAGTCATGCTTTCATATAAGTTGTATAGATACACGGCTGTTGTCAAATTCAACTTGTCCGCTTTGTAGAGATATCCTTTTTACACCTGGTTTTTGTACTGAAAATCCAATCTTTTGCTTTGATAGTGATGATGAATGTGGTGGGGTTTCCGAACATGTTAGGCCAAAACCAAATGAGGATTTAGATAATATTATCAGTTCAAGAAGGGTGTTTTCAGTAAGACTTGGTGAATTCAAGAACATAAACAATGGTGTTCTTGAAATTGGGAAAAAAGACTTTGTTTGTTAGTTTTGCTTAGATGCATGCCATTCTTAGCTTGCTTCAGTTTATAATGGTGGGATTCATGCCGGGCTTGTTTTAGTTTTCCATTGTTAATTACCAGCTTTAAGGTCTAGCCTATCTTTTTCTAAAAACAATTGGTTTTGAGATAATAGTTGATCGTGATTTTGTCCATATTAAAGTTTTAAACAATTCTTCCTTTTCCAAATAATCAGTAATTAAAAACCAGTTTAATTTGCTTTAATTGGAATATTGCTTGCTTTATTTTCTTTCCACTTATTTACTTTTCTGTGAAATTCAGAAGGGTCTCTCCTAATTATGTGTTTACCCATATGTGAACAACTGTGGCCTGCCTCAGATCAGTACCTGTTTTTGTATGCTGCCAGTGTGCTTTATCTGGTTCGGTACCTGTATAAATATGCCAATATGTCCGGTTAAGATTCGCATGAATTCCGAATGTTGCAAGTACACCTCGGTTGAGTCCAGTGCATGTTTGAATGTTATAAATACAGTCAGATTAAGTCCTGTTATGTTATATACCGCAACATTTTTTTTTTACTTGGTTTTGTGTGTGTCGAAAAATTACAAGTATGCCTTGTCTGGGTTATATCTATGCTGAGTCCTGTATGTTATTGCGTGAGTCCTATATGTTACTGCGTGAACAGATATGCCTTATTGAGTGTGTATACATGATGTATACTTAAAATATACACAAAATATACAGAGTTTACTGATCTATTTTGAATTTATATTCTACATGTTTAACCTTTACTCATTGATTAGGTACTAATCCTTTTCTTTCGTTTTGTGCATGATCATCGCATACGAGTCCGAGAGACTCGTTCTTCTTCCGCATTTGGCGTTGGGCTCAAAGCCCAACATGACCCCTCTCTCTGTCCAGCCCTCTGTCTACAGCAAAAAATGGAAACATAAATTTTGGGCCAAAGCCCAATAGGCATGACAACAACAGCAATGTATAAGGGTGTTACTGGGTCGAAGCCCAATGGCAACTGGACCCGCAGCAGTGCATAAATCTTTGCTGGGCCGAGGCCCAACAGTAGCCCAGATCCATAGCAATACAAAAAGAGCTGTTGGGCCGAAGCCCAACAGCGAATAGGCCCAACAGTCCCAAAACGGGTTGGGCCCATTTGATTTACTCTTTCTTATTTCATTTTCATTTGATCTGTATTATGTGACTAACATTTTACTTTGTTCTTCCTGATTTAGATAAACTTAGATGAACCTTAGCAAAATTAGTGGGTTTAGTTTAGTAATGGGTGGTTAATCCAAGGAAACTAACAATTAATTCCATAAGTTTTATTCCCTTCTTTTCATGTTAAAACTATTTATAATGTCTAATACTTATTTTATGCGGAATAATTGATTTACAAAATCGCCTGACCATATATTTTGAGTTAAGGGAATCCTATTTCATACTTACTATCTTAAAACTTTCAAAACGTCACTAATATGCAAGTATAAATTCAAGTATATTTTATAAATAACTCATTCAAGTTGAAACAACATGCATATTTTTAGCTAAGCATAATTAATATAACATATTTGGAATCCTATTTATAAGTCTAGATTTTTCTATATTGCTACATTCATGTAACATAACTTATTCAAGGTTCAAAATTGCTAAATCTTTTCTCAAAAGCTATTATTCATGGGCAAAATATCATAATTTCATGCAAGTCTTATCTTGAATAGCATTTATTATATTTTTCATATAAAGTCTTAGTAATATTTAAGCTTTATTTTAAATAGCATTTAAAATCCTCTTTTACGCAAGCTATTATATTTTCTACAAGTATTATTTTAAATAGTATTATTGTTGCTTCCATTTAAAAATCCAAGCAGCATTTATAAGTCTTATTTTAAAATAGCATTTAAAGTCCTCTCTTGTGATTTTTTTTTTTTCATAAATCTTAACTAACATTACTTTTCCTTTAAAATCTAAGCAATATTTGTAAGTCATTTTTTTAAAATTTAAACATTATATTGAGCCCTAATTAATTAACCTAAGTTTGGCCGGATAACCGTAAGTTAACGGATTCTAAAGGATGCCTAACCCCTTCCCTTTAGGATAATATAGAACCCTTACCTCGAATCACATTGATTAAGAGGACTATTAACGGAGGTTCAGTTAAGCTTTACCTCAGTTAATAAATTAGGTGTCCTAATTCACCGTTAAATTAATTAGGTGGCGACTCCTTAAAACAAAGCAATTTAGGAATCTCCAATATGTTGTACTCTACTTTAACTCCGGTTAAAATGGGGTATAACAGGGGGAATACAAGGTCCACAGTTACCTTAAAGCATATTACAACCAATTCCACCCACTTGGTAATGAAGCTTATTGGCCAAACGAACCATTTTCGATGGTTGTTAACAAGGATTACATCAAGAAATTGGGCATTAACTCACGGATTCGTAGACCCAATCAAATGGATGTTAGTGAAAGAACTTAATCTTGCAAGTGCTCTACATGTAAGCAATATGGCCATGACAAGTGTTCGTGTGGGCAACAAGGCCGTGGTGGTACAAGCACGTCTCGAAGTAATAGAATCTCTAGAACTTGAAGATTGTATTGTTATTGTAATTTAGTATTGTATTGCTTTGAATTAGTATTGTAATTTAATGGAATGAATTATTTTGAAATAGTATAAACCTCTCGTATTAGATAAATTATTGTTAAATAAACTATTTATATTTGTACATTCAAATATAATATTTAAACTTAAAGATAATAAGTTTCCAAACAATACAAAATACACATTACATTAAAAAAATGCGGATTACACAAAAGACATAGCAAAAACAAAAAAGACAAAAAAGAAAAATAACAACATAATATAAAAAATTAAAAGTAGACCAAAATATTTTTATACATTCGATTTGACTAAATAATAAAACACTAGATCAAAACCCTATAAAATATGACACTTAAACTTAAAGATAACAAGTTTCCAAACAAACAAAACGTACTTCGGGGCGCTTTACAACCCCTAAAACGACGATCCAAACCTTTAGTTATACTTGATGTAATGAGCCGACATTATTGTACGCATAAAAAGATATTAAGTTCTATATAAAATATTGATATTTCGGGATTTTGAAACATGACTAATCTTTGCCCAAAGTATGAAAAAAACGTGATTTTGATAGTTTAAAAAAAAAAAAAAAAAAGTTAGCCTCCTTCACGCACAGATTTGTAACTTTTTTTTTTTGCGTTATTTTGATTCCATTTTTTTTTTTTTTTTTTGCGGACTCTATGATTTCACTGTCCAGCAAGTAATATATGTATAACGAATGGTGAAAGAAAACCAAATCTGCCCAATTCATTAGGCTAGGATGCCATTGCTAGCGATTGCATTTAATCTGAAATCAATATTGTTAGTTAACAAGTAAAATTATTCTTTGTTAGAAACTTAGATATTTCCCATTAATGTGCCATAATGTCAGGTATTACTTTATCTGTCCCATTTTAAATGTCGCTTTAGTTTAAATACATTATCTCAAAATAAAAGTAATTTTAGAAATGCAAGACCAAAATTGTCAATTGTTTTCAACTACAGTCAAATCTCTCTATAATTGTCATTCGTTATAACAACATTTCACTATAACGGCCTGATTTTCTCCGGAACCGATTTTTCATGTTATATTTTACTTCTCTATAACAGCATTCTGCCTATAACAGCAATGACATCTATTATAGCAGTACACTCTTTGTAAAATTACCTCTCTATAACAACTGTACTCAAATAACGTGTAATAGTATTTTGTAAGAAATATATTATGTGACAACAAAAGTGTCGATGAAGAGCCTCAACCTACTGTTACTTAGAGATAGAAGAGTCAACTGTTAAGCACTTCGACAGCCTTCAAGGGAAAGCTATTGAATCACCTTTTGCTAAAAGTTTGGACAAAATTCTTCGTCAGTTCAAGCATTATATTATCACTAAGAGACTAGAATTTGCGAAACATCCTATATTGTAGAGTTCTTTAGTAGTAATTTTTTAGTCTTTTCAATTTTTAATTTATGAGATATGAAAATCAATTGGGATTCAAAAATTTACAAGTGTATTGTTTTCGTTTATAACATAAAAAGTACAAAATGTTAATTGTTTGCATACTTTTGTTTATAACAGCTAAATGATATCTAAATATCGAATGCCAGTATATATGCATAATAGCACCTCACTATAGCAGCCATGAAATTTCCGGATAAACGCTGCCACTATAGAGAGGTTTGACCGTATATCCTTACCATTGAAGTTATCCTTTTTAATATTGTTCAATTGATCTCAGAAATACCATTGAAGTTATCCTTTTTAATATTGTTCAATTGATCTCAGAAAACATCTAATATTTTTATTTAATAAGCTTGACAAAAGCTAAAGAGACAATTAAAATAGGGAGGAGAGAGTAATTCTTAAATATTCCTAACTCAAAGTTCCATCTATTCTTTATGACAAATGGAGTTGTACTAATTACAAAACGAGAAAAAAACAAAAAAACTCGAGGTTTGAATCTCTTACCGGAGACTGCAAATTGTATTTCTATCAACTTTTGAGTCTGCAATTGACATAAGGTAGTAAACATATAAATATGGAAAATTGAGTGACCATCGAAGTTCTTTTCTTTGAAAAAAAAAAAAAAGGAAGAAAAAATTAAAAGTGGATTACACATTTCATACCCCACTTGGAATTAATGGATGCAATTTGCAATAGCTAACGAAGTATATCGATACACTTTGCTTTTGGTGTTGCCAAAGAATAAATTAACGGGCAGGCTTTTCAAAATATCAGAAAGGGCGACTTATCAGCTACTATTAGTGTACATTTTAGTAAGATTTCAAAAGACTTCTCAGCCATATATTGTGCTTATTGGATGAATAAGTGGAAGCCACGCCACCCTTTGACGTGCTTGTCGTATAACATGCTTATTTTAACCAAGAGAAGAAAAGTAATTAATAAGGAATTATGAAACTGTACACACGACCAAACTCTAAGTGGTAACTTTTTAACACATAAATGGGTTCCACGGTTCCTACTTCGTTAAATAATATACCATCTTCGATTACAACAGCGATATTCAAGATAATGCATACTTGTTAGATTCAGCTGTGTGATCTTGGTTTACTACAAAAATACAACCAATTTTCTTATTATGTAAAGGAGGATGAACCAAACTATAACGAGATATATGTATGATGGAGGATGCGGAATTTCAGATTTAAAACCAGGAGGAAACATTACACTATTACTAAGAGTCTCCTAATTTTAGTGTAAATGTTTCTTTTGTGACATATATGTATGTAATATCTCTTGCAAACCTTCAGGGACGACTCACACGTTTAGGGAAGGGGCCCTCAATCTGTCGTCTATTAACCTCTCTCATTCTGTAATTAGGTTAGTTGTTATCAATCTTCACGTCAACTTGTAATAGCGGCAAAGGTGTATGTCCTTCTCCGTGTAATTATAATTTTTGGAATATACAGATAGCAGTCAGGCCTAACTTGCCTCTCTATCCCATAAAGATAGAGGTAAGGTTTGCATACATCTTACCTTTTAGATCATAGTTGTGGAATTACACTGTGTATGTTGTGTTAGGGTTAATTTTTGCCCTGAATTTCTTGTCTTATTTGAATTCCACCATAATTGTGTTTTATTTCAAAAAGATTTTTCTTGATGGAAAATGTTTTTTTGGTGGAAAAGATCTCTTCCATATTTGAAAAATCCTTTCTTAGAGGAAAAGTTTTGGACTTCTATAAATTGAAGATCTATCTTTGTCACATAAAACACAATAGCATCCACAATGTAGTCGTTTAGAGAGTTTTGTTTACAAGGAGATTATTCTCCCAATAGTTTTTATCCTTTCTTATTAGTCTTCTCATATGTAGGTCAATTGATCAAACCTAAGGGTGGGGAAGGGGACGATATGGGACTTTTTAGGGGAACGGGATGGGGACGGTAGGGGACTTACTTGGGGGACAAGACGGGACGGGGACGGTAGGGGACTTACTGGGGGGGGGGGGGGGGGACAAGACGGGATGGGGAATTTTTAAAAGGGGACGGGATTATACAGAATTTTTTGGGGGCCCCGTCCCATCCCACTTCAATGGGGAATGGTACGAGACGGGGGGGGGGGGGGGGGGGGGGACGGGGGGGCTCTTTTTAATTTATTTAAATATTTAATTTTAAAGTACTAACTAGACACAAATTTAATATAAAACTTCAAACTTAACATTTAAATTGATAACATTTAAGAACTATTTATTTTTTATAACTTTAAAGTCTTTAAATGTAGACGGGAGCTATTTCCTGAAATTCCAACTATGGTACCTGAGAAGAAGGAGTGGACAAAGTTATTTCAAGAGAATAGGATGGCAAAGAAGGGTATGAGCTTGACATTCATTCCCCCAACAATTAAAAATGGCGAGCCAGTGGTTACTTTATGCAAGAAAGAGATAGAACAGGAGACAGTACATTGGAGCCAGGCCTTAATCATCTATGTGGTAGGAGCTGATCCATCTATTGGAGCTATGGAACGCTTTATTGCGGGTCAATGGAACTTTGTAAGCAAACCAAAGGTATTCTATCACAATGATGGCTATTTCTTAGTTCGTTTCACTAGTATGGATGATCGTGATGAGGTGTTATACTCTGGACCCCATATGTTAAACAACAGGCCCCTTGTAATAAAAAAATGGGCAGCAGATTTTGATTTCAACAAAGAAGTCCTGCAAACTATACCTATATGGGTCAAATTCCCTCATCTACCTTTGAACTGTTGGGGAATGAGAACTTTGAGTAGAATAACTAGTCGACTGGGGGTACCATTATATGCAGATAAGTGCACCTCACAGATTAAACGTACATCATATGCACGTGTACTCATTGAGATGGATATCACTAGGCATCTTCCAACTACTATCAAAGTGGAAGATCCTAATGGGAAAGAGTTTATGCAGGAGGTTGAGTATGACTGGGTACCACAATTTTGTCCAACATGCTTTGTTATAGGACATACATGTAAACTAGTTAAACACAAAGTACCAGGGCCTAAACCAGATGAACTGAAGAAAAAAAAAAGGGTAAAGAAGGTACAACATAGAGCATCAGGGGCTAAACATAAGCAGTATATCCCTAACAATGCTTGGAAACATAAAAATCAGGCCCCTGCTAAGCCAGAGATGAGCAAGGTGGTACAGGCGATGGACAGACCAAGGAAGGTGAGGAATGGGCTCAAGCCAAAGGCAAGGTACCTGTAAAGAACCCACAAAACACATCAGCAGGTATTCAAGCTGTCAGGACCCAAAATGAATTTACGGTATTGAGAGCTCAGCCTACAGAATCAATTATAGTTGGAGCTCAAGAATGTAATACTATTCAACCAGGAGGCCTCGTGAGTGGACAAGGAAGCTTGGTAGGGAGCACTGGTATGCCTAATCCCTCTGTTTCCTTATGAAGTTGATCACATGGAATATTAGAGGTTTGAATAAGCTGCATAGGCAAAAAGAAGTCAAGATGTTTATTAGAACAAATAAAGTGAGCTTGCTTGTTGTTATAGAGCACAAGCTTAAAGAGCATAATATTAGTATGGCAATGAAAAGAATAAATTCTACTTGGTCATGGGTAGCAAATCATGCATACAGTCCTAGAGGCAGAATTTTAATCATGTGGGACATCACTATGGTGGATTATGAGACCATTACTATGGCTGAACAGTTTATACATGGAATAGTCAATGTGAGAACAATGAATTTGAAGTTTGCATTCACTGTTGTATATGGGCTCCATACCATAGAGGCTAGGAGAACCTTATGGGATGATCTCAATCAGATAAAATCTACAATGCAAGATCCTTGGCTAGCAATGGGAGACTATAATACTATCCTCTTTGAAGATGACAGACAAATTGGGAGTCCTGTACAAGAGGCTGAAGTTAGAGACTTTAGTAATTTCTTAGATGAAACTGGGTTGACGATATTAAGAGCCACTGACAGAGATTATTCTTGGACAAATGGACAGACATCTAGTACACTGGATAGGGGACTAGTTAATGTAGAGTGGATGTTGCAATTGCACCACCTGGGAATCTTGATTATGGAACCGGGTTGCTCAGTTCATTCTCCCCTAAGTATCACATGTGTGGAAGAGGAGGAGACCAGGCCTAAACCTTTCAGATTCTTGAACCATCTAGCAGGGCATACTGATTTCTTGACTATAGTACATGATATATGGGGTGAAGAATCTGATGCCTGTAATATGAAGACAGTTTGGCACAAACTGAAATTTGTAAAGCAAGGAATGAAACAACTTAACTCAACTCATTATTTGGGGGGGGGGGGTTTGAAGGAAAGATTAAGCACTATAGAGAGCAACTTCAACACATACAAGAGCACATGAACGTTGCAGGGCAACCTGAGGAGATAGTGTAACATGAGAAGTTAACTAGGTTGCAGCTAGAAAAGTGGATGAGCATAGAAGAGAGCATTCTCCAACAAAAATCTCAAATCTAGTGGCTTTAATTGGGAGATGCAAATACAACTTATTTGTTTTGCTAGCATGAATAATAAATGTGCTTTGAACAGAATCAATAGGCTGGAGAATAATAATGGTGGAATTCTAACGAGAAGACAGGAGATTGTAGATGAGGTGATTGGTTACTATAAACAGTTGTTGGGTTCTTCAGCTAATCAGTTACCAGTTATCAATACTGTCACCATGAAGGAGGGGCCAGTGTTGAACAGAGAGCAACAAATGATGTTGATAGCACCAGTCACAAGGGAAGAGGTATACCAAGCACTTGGTGATATCAGTGATCTTAAAGCACCTGGATGTGATGGCTTTAAGGCCTTATTTTTAAGAAGGCTTGGCCTGCTATTGGAACAGATATAACCACAGCAGTGTTGGGATTCTTTTCAACAAGTTATATGTATCAGGCCATAAATTGTACCACAGTTACTCTGATTCCTAAAGTGATAAACCCTTCAAAAATCACTCAGTTTAGACCAATCTCTTGCAGTACAATGTTATATAAGCTGATCTCAAAGGTACTCACAACCAGATTACAGGGTGTAATGGACTGTTTAGTAGACAGAAACCAGTCTGCATTTGTTCCAGGGAGAGTCATTAGTGATAATATTCTGTTAAGTCATGAATTAGTAAAGGGTTATGGTAGGAAACACATCTCACCTAGATGTATGCTCAAAGTGGAGATGAAGAAAGCCTATGATTCTGTCACGACCCAACTCGGGGCCGCGACGAGCACCCGGTGCTAACCCACCCAAGCACCCTCTTAGCTTACTCTTATTCTTACATCTAGGTGAGCCACATAATTATACATACATTTCCATTCATTTGTCAACTAGTCCCAATTTGGACAACGGTACATTTATATCACCATAGGCATCTATGCCACAACAATGTACGTGGGCCAACGTGGCCGACAAAATGATATACAAAACATAGGCCGACAAGGCCGGACATGTCTAACCATATACACATGACTACGAGCCTCTAGGAAGAGTATAACACATCACATGAGCGAGACAGGACCCCGCTATGCCCATAATAATATACACAAAAGAATTAGTACCCAAAAGCTATGGCTCCGAAGGAAATGGAGCTCCTATGTAATCTCTGAATAAGCAGCTATGGATCAAGTCTGTCTCCCTGTGCACCTGCGGGCATGACGCAGCGTCCAAAAACAAAAGGACGTCAGTACGAAGAATGTACTGAGTATGTAAAACATGATCAACATCAATGTAGAAGCATCATAGACAATATAGGAAGTGGCATAGGAGGGAAGACAATAATATCATCATCATGGCACTTACCTGCCTTTCATAGGAACTTTCCATTTCTCATGCGTATTTCATAATAGGGCTCGTATTCGTATACATAGTCTTTTCACATTCATATTCATATTATATACATAGCCATACACGTATATATATACATAGCGTACCCGACCATAAGGTTCGGTGTTTCATACGTACTTGGCCAACCAAGGCTCAATGTTATTTCTACCTGGCCCTACCAAGGCTTCAGGGTTATCCGTACCATCTGCAGAGGTGTGCGCGCGTTTCGTAATCGTATACATACTTTATACATAATCATATACATATAGTCTTACCCGGCATCATAAGCTCGGGGTCTTATCATAGCCCTTCATAGGCATACATATACATATATCATAGCTCGTAAGCATCTCTAATCTCATTTTACTCTCATCATCATTACTATCCTCATCGTTATCGTTACATCTACATTATGGACTTACTCGTCATACGAGGAACATAGTGTAATCATAGTACATATCAAGGGTCGTGAGCCTATGAGCTCGGAATGTCAACCATGTGAAGACAACATACTCATATAGAGGAAATTAGGAATTTGGCCAAGAACCATGCCTTATGAAAGAAGGGTTAGCCTTACATACCTTTCCGTCGAACTATTATACACTTGCACGCTCCCTTCCAATGCTAGCGTTTATACCTTCATTAATATCATAACAATGGCCATTAGTCATTCACATTATCCACATTATCTAGATTCCTCAATTTGCCTCTAATTCACCCACATTCATGGTCATAACACCCATCTTCGTCCGTTCGTCTAAAGTGTTTAGTTCATGATCTTAATACCATTTATAACACATTCATATCACAACACAACAACATTCATAACTCAATTCAAACTATTTCTCAAAATGTCACTATTCATCATTCATGACCTAGTTGACCACATTTTCTACAATCCATGTATTTTAATTCTCCAATACCTTAAACATCTTGTAAAAATCATGAATCTTACCTTAGAAGTTGTAGGAACAAGCTTTGGTTGATAATACTCTTCTTTGAGCAAAACCCTAGTTTTTCTCCATTTGGATTTCTTGACTTGGATGATCCTTGATGATTCCCTTATCCTTGATTCACTTGTCTTAATGTTATTGATGGCTTATAATCCTTGAAAACTCATATAATAAATGTAGAGAGAAGTTTTAGAGAGAAGTGGTGTAATGTTGTAATGAAATAAAATAAGTCTTGATCCTCATATTTAACGAAATGGAAAATCTGTGCTGGGTGAACAGTGGTTGTCCATGGAGGTTTACGGACCGTATTCCACTATACGGCTCGTCCTCCATGGGCGTATTTAGCCATTTCAAGAACCAGAAGCTGGGCTGCCTTCATGGTGGTTTACGACCATAGTTTACGGGCCGTAAATCACTTTACGGTTCGTCCACCAGGTCGTATTTAACCATTTCCTCGGCTGGCAGAAAGTTGAAGTTTGGCATGCCAGTTTACGACCTGGCAGTTTACGGACCGTATACCAGTTTACGGTCCGTATTTGCAGTTTACGACCACTGGCAGAAAGCTGAAGCTTTTGCATGGCAGTTTACGACTGCCAGTTTACGGACCGTATTGCACTTTACGGTCCGTATTTTGCAATATACGAGCACTGGGCAGTTTTGCCAACTTTCAATTTTTTTTTCATTTCTCGACTTTTCATTCTAATCATCCACATCCCTTTACATACATTTCCCATGAAACATTATACACTCGCACTCCTTGCACACATCATTAGTTCATTTACTTGCGTACCAACGGGAAATTTTCCGAGGTGTAACAGATTTAGTTGAATGGCTCTATTTAGAATAAGTCCTGATTGCACTCCAGTTCCCTGATCAGTTTGTCCAATGGATCATGACTTTTATTAAAACTGTCTCATACTCTATTATCATCACTGGGCAGCCTAGTTTCCCCTTTCCTGCTAAGAAAGGAATGAGGCAAGGGGACCCTCTATCATCATTCTTGTTTGTACTGGTGATGGAGTACCTCACTAGAATCTTGAAGAGACTGAAGAACAACCCAAATTTCAACTACCACCCAAAATGCTAAAAAATGCACTTAGTGCAACTGAGCTTTGCTGATGATCTTTTACTATTTTGCGGGGGTGATACTGGTTCAGTATTATTGCTTAATCAGTGCTTTCATGAATTTTTCTCAAGCATCTAGCCTTATGGAAAATGTGGAGAAGAGTTGTATCTACTTTGGAGGGGTGCAGGAAGACTTACAAATAGAGATCTTACACAATCTTGGCTACTCAAAGGGCACCCTGCCATTTAGATACCTAGGTGTCCCTCTGAGTACCAAAAGAATGTCCTTAGTACAATGTAAACCTTTGATTGATAAAATGTTGGGCAGGATACGATCCTGGACCACTAAATTTCTATCCTACTCTGGAAGGGCACAACTAATAAAATCTGTGCTTTTTTCTATTCAAGTGTTTTGGTCCCAGGTATTTGTACTAGCAAAGAAACTGATTAAGGTGATAGAAGCCACCTGTAGGAGCTTTCTATGGACTGAAGGGTCATATGTGTCAAAAAAAGCCTTGGTCGCTTGGGAAACATTATGTCAACCACAGCGTGCAGGGGGACTTAATTTTCTGGATGTGCAAATATGGAACCAGGCTGCTATATGTAAGATCCTTTGGACTTATGTAGGAAAAATAAAATGTGGGTGCACTGGGTACACATATATTATAGCAAACAGGGCTCTATATAGGGTGTTCAACCTGGCCAAGCATTATGGATAATCAAGAAAATTCTGAAAGCTACAAAATATATGGAGCATATTGGACTGCTTGAAGCTGTCTTGGTGACATGGGAACAATTCTCCATCAAAGAAGTTTACATGAAGCTTAGAGGAGACTTCCAAAGAGTACCATGGAAGAGATTAGTGTGCAATAATGGAGGTGCACCCAGGTGGATATTCATACTATTCTTAGCAATATGGGGCAGACTGCTAACTCGAGATAGGCTTGCTAAATAGGGTTGTATTGAAGACACCAGTTGTGCACTATGTGATGATTCTGAGGAAAGTTGTGAGCATTTGTTTTTCACTTATTCTTTTTCTGTACAAGTGTGGAACAAGTTGCTGCTATGGCAAGGAATTCCTAGAACTGCACTAGATTGGCAGCAAGAGTTGGCATGGGCTTTATCATATTGTAGAGGAAGGAATTCGAAGGCGGAGATATATCGGATGACTTTGGCAGGTTGCATTTATTATATTTGGCAAGAGAGGAATAACAGGATTTTCCAAGGTAGAAGGAGAATTGTGCATACATTGATTCGAACTATAATTCAAGAAGTACATTGTAGAGGCTCCAAGTGGACTAGGCAGTCTAGGCAGTTACACGACCTAAACTACTATCCAGATGACTAAGTAGAAGTTTAGTATATGTTTAGAAGTTGAGATGTCTGATGAGCAAGGTAAGGTTGGGACCTTTGTCACAGTTCTGCCTATTTTGACTCTGTGCTTTGTAATCATTACTTGGTAAATAAAATCAGTTACTTACAAAAAAAAAAGTATTTTTCTACGGGCTATTTTTTGAACTTCTAAGGGCTATTATTTTTAATTTATTACATAATATTAAATATAATTTCAAGTCTTTATAAAAATTATAAAAAAATGCATTTTTTTAGTAGTTATGTAAAGAAAAATAATTTCAAGTAAGAACTTTATGTTTATTTATTCAAAATAGATCTTTTAAATTTCATAAAACTTGATTCAAAGTCTTAAATATAAGAAGAGCACCTAATCTACACAGCCACCTTCTAGGAAGGGTTCTGTTTCAATTAGGTCTCTAAGTTACAATAAGATCACCTAATCTACACAGCCACCTTCTAGGAAGGGTTCTGTTTTAACTAGGCATCTAAGTAGTTAATTATAAATTATCACACTAAAACTTGTACGGATCTATGTACATTTTTTCTAAATGTCGTATCGCTTCCGTTGCATCCAATTCTGGAATTGGCACTGCTGCTTGACGGTCCATAAGTTCCGTGCCATCATCACTGTTAGTGTTGATTATCTCTTGATATTCTTCTTCTTCTTGACGGGTTAATTTTGGTAGCCCACAATTTCTTCTTTCTGCGTTGATCCAATCCCTGAATAAGACAAAATCTCCAAGCTATCTTGTGCAAATGAATGTCTGTGGTCTCCGAGTTGAAATCTTGTTGCGCTAAAAGCTGCCTCCGAAGCTACTGATGATGATTGAATAGTTAGCATATCTCGAGCCATTTTTTAGAGTAATGGAAATGACTTGTCATGCCCCCTCCACCATCCTAAAATATCTTCATTGTCATTGTCCTCCACAATGATGCTTTCCAATCCCTGATTAAGATAAGATTCAAGATCACTTTCATTTTGAGTAGAAGCAATACCAAGCCATGCAACATCCATTGATTTATCAAATTTTCTATTGCCAAATTTAGCCTTATTTTTTTGTGAAGGACGTTGATTTCCACTTCTACTTTCCAAAGATTTATAATTATTATACATTATTTTAGCTTTTAATTCTATGCTACGTTTACACTCTTCAACATTTGGATGTCGTTAGGAGGAATGTCTAACTGCAAATAAATTTTGCCAACAAGTCCCTAAGCACCTCTTAATTTTCAAGACGGGTCAAGTATACAAGCAATCAAATAAACATCGGGAATAGGAAAACAATACTTTTTAAATTTGATAATCATTTCATCAACGACTTCCTCATGTTCGTTTGATTCTTTATATTCCGCAAATAGTTTTGTAAGTCCAAAAATATAAAATAACATTTGTGCAATTGTAGGATAGTATTGACAGGAAAATGCTTTTGTTGCAAGATAATTTTTTTCTAAAAAAATACATAGCCCTTCAATTTCATTCCAATCACTATCTTGTATTTGTTCATTCAGATGATAATGATGTGCATTAAAAACATATTGAAGGGATTTTTGATATTGATGAGCAACAAGTAGCATTTCATATAAAGAATTCCACCTAGTACAAACTTCTTTTGGAATTTTTCTAACAGGCAAATTTTTCTCAACACAATATTTTTAAACAAATTAATTCTACTTTGTTTATGAGTGCTAAAAACATATTGACAAACATATCGTATTTTTTTAGAGAACCCTCAAGTAAATCAAGACCATCTTTTACAGCTAAATTAAAAACATGGCATGCACATCGGACATGAAAAATATCAAGGTTAATTGGGCAAATTCTTATAGCCATAAGTTCAGCACTCTTAGTCATAGAAGAAGCATTATCAAATGTAATAGTTAATACTTTGTCAAGAAGGCCATATAATTGCAAAACGTCTTGAACATTTGTAGAAATATAAGAGCCTATTTTTTTTCTCATCAATATAATTATAACTAAGTATACGCTTTTGCAAATTCCAATTATGATCAATCGAATGTGCCGTAACACATAAATAATCATTACCATTAACATTGCGACCTATATCAAAAGTGAAAGACACTCTACTATCTAAGTGGTGGAACACACAACACATATATAGATAATAATCACTTTGAAATTTAAAAACGTCGGCTCTAATAGTGGATCTAGGAATACCTTGAAAAGTAGGGTTATACATAGCTCTAATATAATGTACAAAACCGGGGTTAGAAGGAAAACTAAAAGGCAAGCCACAAACCGCAACCATTTTAGCTAGTTCTTCACGATATCTATCTTTATTATAAGCAATTTGAGTGACAGCGGGATTAGAAGGATTTAAAGTTTGTTAGACCATATTAGATCCCCCAACGGATCCACCGGGAGTGACACTACTAACGCCGGTCGGAGTGTTTTTAAGTCCGGCTACTAATCGAGCATCTAAGTATGGTTTTCCAACATATGCTCTCAAGTGTATATCTAAACCACCCGTCCCTTCACTGGTTCCGTGTTTTTTTTTTTAACTTTTTTACATTTGTACAAGTAGCGTATTGGTTAGCTTCATCTAAAGTCATGAATTTTCATACGGGACTAGTTCTAGGACATTTCGCCTTAGTGGTACCCCGAGTAGGAGGTTTAGGGGGAAGACCAACTCCAGATCGAGATGTAGTCCGAGTTGGAGCTTCGATAACGGGACTTGTAGGTGTCTCATTTAAATCTAATTCCTCTCCTTTTTCTTCTTCTTAATTTTCAAATTCATCAAAATCTAAATTACCATAAGCTCTATCTAAGGCTTCATTTTGTAATTCTAAATCTTCTGGAATAGGAGGAAAACCGAGGGAAGAATTAAAATTAGTTTCATCAACATGAGTGAAATCATCCATATTGTTTCTAAATTGAATTTTAGATTTACTAGGAGAACCACATTTACCCTTACTACTACGGTTAAAAGGGTTAGGGATATCGATAGTTTTATCTATGACAGGGATCTTAATTTTTTTAGACATATTTTCAAAGTATAATAAAATAAAATATGAAAATTAATTGAAAAAAAGACGCAAATAAAATGCAAGAATTAAATAAATTAAAGGATGGAACGAGTGTACCAAACATCTACGTAAAAGCAAATGTAACCGTAAACGTTGAAATTGAAATTCTATTACTTGAAGCTTGAAAGTTGCTCCAAAATTCAAATATTGCCCAATTCACCAAAATAATATTAATAATAATATTTCACCAAATATTAGAGAGAGATATAATTGATAACAAATATTAGAGAGAGAGATAATTGATAATAAATATTAGAGAGAGAGAGAGAGAGAGAGAGAGAGAGATAATTGATGAATGATTTGTGTGAAAATGAATAAGAATGAAGAGGTATTTATAGTTTAGAATTTGGATTAAAATGCAATTTATCAAACTTTGGGGAGTGAGTTTTTTTTTTTTTTTTTTTTGGGAGGGGGACTCCAACCAGTCTGATTTTGGACTCAGCCGTTGGAGTCCCAACTTTCATATTCTTGGGAAGGCCCATTTAAACGGTCAGATTCAACTAAAAAGAAAAAATTTCGGCGGGTCGAGAAGGGGTCAGTCGGTCCGGTACCGAGCCTGACCGGGATTTTTCCACCCTTTCGTCCCACTACCCTCCCCCTACCCCCTCTGCCCGATCCCCCTAAATTGACCGGGACTGGGACTGACCCGACCCCACTAACACCCTTAATCAAACCATATAAGAATATTATGATTATTTTAGTATAGTTCAAAGTTTGCAATTATTAACTTGCGCATGACGCTATATTATTTCGATCCCAATTTTTTTGTTTTTTGTTTTTTTTGTTGTTGGAGTCGGGCCTAACTTCATCATAATGATGGAACCTTTTAAATAAATAAATAAAATAACGAGATAGATCATTATTTAACAACTGTGTCTAATTTAATTAAACTTGGTTTCCTAAACTTTGCAAACTTATCTTGAATATTAGCTTGATGCAATTTCTGTCAATATTAGTAATTTTGGATGAGTATTATGACAAGCTTTGACTGGTAACAGATAAAAAAAAAGGGGGCAGCCCGGTGCACTTAGACTGGTAACAGATATTCTTGACAAATCTTCTCCAGCTGGTTTGGTATGACAGTATAGTTGGAGCACGGAGGAGGAGGCCCTTGCTCTCTGCTATAAACTTAATTATTAGTACGATCCGGTGAAATGATCTATTATGTCACTTACAATTTAAATAGAATAAAAAGATGCTATAAAAATCTCTTATACTCTCTCCGTTCACTTTTACTTGTTCATTTTGAACTTTTCACGCTATTTAAAAAATAATAAATGAAGTGTATAATTTATCAATGTACTCATATTAATTGGTACATATTTTTATTTGATTTGAAAAATGATTTGAAGTGAGTAATTAATATTATGGGAAAAATAGAATTTTCTTTATCTTGTCTTCATATGCTAAAAGTGATAAGTAAAGTGAAAATCTATTTTTAAAATACTGGATAAGTAAAAGTGAACGGAGAGAGTATTTATTTATAGAACCTCTTATGTTAATGGTAATTTAACACTTGTAATGAGTGCCAAAACCAAATCTCCCGTAGGACCCACAAACAGACATTAGTAATTTGTCACTGTGCGATCATAGGGATGATCATTCAAAATTGGATTTGGAGGCTTCTTCCAGCTACAAGCCAGATCCATCTAGGGGTGGGCGTTCGGTTCTTCGATTCAGTTTTCTCATACATCGGTTCGGCTATTTCGGGTTCGGTGTTTTGAACGTGGACACCAAACACCGACCCAAACTAGTTCGGTTCGGTTCTTTCGGTTTCGGTTTTTTAAAGTTTGGTTCGGTTCAGGTTCGGTTTTTTCAATTCAACACCACAGTTTCAGCAACAGCAGCACAACTGAAATTGTGGCAACAGCAGCACAGTTCAGCAGCAGCAGCCAGTTGAACCTGTGGCAGTAGCAGCACAGTTCAGCGGCAGCAGCCAGCTGAAACTGTGGCAGCAGCACAGTTCAGCGGCAGCAGCACAACAACCAAACAAATATTGATACAAAAGATACGTTATTAGATCAGATGTCTGATGATTGAATATTGATACAAAAGAATGAAAGTGGGCTTGGGTTATTTTCTTTTGGGCTTAAATTTAATAGGCATGGGCTTGGACTATTTAATATTTTTGGGCTGATACATAATATTTCAGTTTAAACCGAAAACCCGAAAACCCGAATACTAAACCCCGAACACCGAACCGAATCCCGAAATTTTTGAAAATTGAAACCGAACTCGAACCGAAAACCCAAAAACCTGAACCCCGAAAAACCGAATTAATTCGGTTCGGTTCGATTTTTCGGGTTTCGGTATTTATGCCCAGCCCTAGATCCATCTATACATGGTCCACTCTACAAACTCCATTCACAAATTTGTGTCACTAAATCAATTTTGATCCTTAAAATTAGAGCTAACAGCACGTGTGTTTTCTCCAGAGGTCACGTGACCGTGTATCTGCTAAGGCCAGTTGGCAATCACGTCCGATAAGTTTTAATTTCTTAGATTAATTAATATTCCTTTTGATGGCATGAAATTCTAATTAGTACGACTCAAATGGTGTGGGGTTCAATTTTTGCTATCCAAAATGATGGACAAATTCACCCACTCTATTTGCTATTTGTGTGTACTGCTTAGTAATGTCTATCCAAACTCGATAACGATATGGGAAACTGAAAAAGACACATCATCGAGATGGAAACTTCCAGATGAATTAGTAGGATCAGCCTTTTAGTCATGTTGTTATCTGGCACAGAACTTAACTACCGAACTGTGACAAGACTAATATTATGCCAGTGCTCATCTGGGGTAGGTGCTATATATTGCTATAACCTTGGGTAGGTTCCCAGTGTTTGGGGACAAAATGTTAATGTCAGACATATCCTAGCTACTTGCATTTTTTTTTTAACCTTAGGTGTGGTCGGTAGGGGATCCAATTTTCTCATGTTGATTTGATAAAAAAAAAAAACAATTATTTAGAAAAATAATTTTTTTTAAAAAAATGAGGAATATGACTTCTCTAATGAACCCTAAGAAAACAACTCTTACAAGTAACATTCCACCTATCACCCCAACACAACAACCCACCAAACCCTAACCACTCCCACTCCCACTGCCCCCACCAACCACACCACCCCCACCCCACCCACCGCCACCTGACTCACCCCTCCACCACCACCTGACTCACCCCCCCCCCCCCCTTTCTTCGAAATCTTTTAAGAAGTTTTTATTTTTATGTTTTTTCTTTGATTTTCTACACCCCCATTGCGGAGCCACCACCCTTCATTTTTTTTAAAATAAATTTTTAAAAAGTTTTCTTTTTGTCTTTTACACCAGTTCCCCCCCCCCCCCCCCCCCCCCCCCTTTTTCTTTTCTTAATACAGTCCACTAGGCATTTTTGGTGCCTAGGGCTAATTTTATAATTTTTTCTCAAAGCAAATCCAACAGTTCTTTACAAATGTAGCCAAAGGCTAATAATTAGAGCAAATTAAACTAATGACCAAATTAAGACTTATAGCTTGTCTTAACTTGATACTACAAATTGCTAAAGAATTAATTAAAAGAAGTAAAAGTAACTGTGAAAACTGAACTGAATCTTGACCAGAAGTGTTGCTTGTATTCTTGCCTGCTAAATTGCTGAATTAACAAAAACCAGCAATTTTGTTGCTGCTACTAGCTGCAGTTTCCTGTGAAGAAACCTTGCCTAAGAACACTACATTCTCCAAATATTGATAATTCCTCAGTTGGATGAGCATCCCGGGGTGCTAATCCCACCCACTGAGAAAATATCAATAAATAGATCATGAGTGCAACTTTGTAATTCAAGCAATCTCAAAATAGCACTGTATACCATGTATACCACTGGTATATCTGTGTGTATCAATCTGAAATATCTGTTGTTGATATACAAACTACAACGTGTAGATGTACAGTAAATAACATGTTGTAGTAACTCTTCCTGTAAAATATCTCCCAGCTGTAGTAATGCTACACCAGGTGGTGCACATAGCAGTGCTGTTTTCCACCAGTACTTGCTGAACAAAAACAACAAATCAACTGCATATGAACTGCAGTATATATTGCTGCATCTGTTCCTTTCTTCCAATACCTTGTGTAGATTGCATAGTCACTGTAGCACATCTGTAATCCCAACACTGTTTCATCCCAAGAATGTTGCTGTACCAAACTTTGTGTAGATGCTGCACCAAGCATTTGGTACTGTCCATTGATATTTCCTTTGTAACCTTTTCCAACTGATGCCACATATGAGCACTGATTCCTTTTAGTTGTCCATGCCTGTTGGCAGTGAAGAAAATTGCTGCTTACAGTCCTTTTTTCTGCAGGACATCTGAAGTCCCAGCACTGTGTCTTTGCTGCTAGCTGCTGCATCCATGCTGCTGTTCTGCAGCCTTGTGTAGCTGCTACACCACATCATTTCCTCCTCAAGGATCAGTGATGTAGTTTCAGCTTTCCTGGCCACCTTGAGTTCCATGCTAAACCTGCAAAAAAGAGCACTTTGTTAGAGTAGAATACCATCATGCTTTCGTCCAAATGGACTTGAGCATGATGGCTCGTTTCCACTGGGAACACCAGGTATGAACACCAAAGTTTGCTGCTGTCTTTTGCCAATAACTTTCCCTCCGCACCCTTCTGTACATCTGCAACCAAGGCCTGCAGATTTGTTTTTCTCCTGGTGCCCAGCAGCAGCAAATTCTGCATTCTTGTGAACCAAAGGCCACCAGCCAATGCTGCAAAGTGACAAGCTGCTCCTCTGATGTACCTACCCCCCCCCCCCCCTTTTTTTTTTTTAATTTAAATCCCCTCCTGGTGTACAGCAGCAGCAAATGCTGCAAGTTTGCTGCTGTTTTTTGCCACCAACTTCCTCCACACTACTCCTCTCCACCTCAGCATCCTTATGTCTCCAATAGCCCAAGGCACAGCACCAGGCTGCTCCTTTTTTGAATGCTGCTGCACCTGTGATGCTTGTCTGTTAGGCAAAGCACCAGCAGTAGTATATCCTGCTGTTGCTCCCATATTCGAGCTCTGTTACAAAACAGTCCAACCTCAAGGCCTGCACACCCTTTCACCATTGTACAAACATGTTGCATTGCTGCTGTAAATAGCAGTGTTTGCACCTCATCATGACTCCTGGTGTACTTGAACATTGCATCTTCAAAGTACACCAGATTGTGTAAACCAGGTCCACCCATTGTGACCTGCAACTCTAAATTCCAGTTGCTCCAACTTTGACACTGAGTTGCTGCTTACCAAATACTGCACATGGCAGTGCTGTTTTGCATCAGCACCATACCAGCAATCAACTCCACTTCTGCAACACATCATCTCCCCTATACCTAGAATCCAGTTATCCACCCAAAACAGTTGTAAATGTATGGTTCCATCAATTTGTATCTTCCCATCAAGCATTTCCCCCCAAAAAACCATATTTACCATTTTGCCCCTGATCATGGAAAAACAGTCTTGATAGTCCAAGCCATCAGGTTGTTTTTCAATAAGAGTGAATCAGTCTCCAATATGAAAGAATACACATATTGAGAAAGACAGTATCTTGCAGCTTTAAGAAGTGCCATAGCCTCAGATTCAGTGTTAGTACTGTCCTTCATTTCTTTAGCTTTTGCATAAACCAAGTTACCGGTAGCATCCCTTACACAAAATGCATATGAGCTTCTACCCGGATTGCCCCTAGTAGCACCATCAGTGTTGCATTTCAAGAAACCTTCAAAAGGCAATTTCCACCACACCTTAGTCACCTGCAACTTTGGAACATAGTTTTCCAGAATTCTTAGAATTTCAGGCCACCTGTGAGGGACAGTTTTGATACCTGGCTTCCTCAATGTCACAAATTGTTGAATATTAGTTGAAGCCTGATAAATAACTCTAATAATTGACACCTTGTCCCTATGCTTGTCTCCATTTCTCTTCTTCCACAACTCCCAAACAATGATAGAAGGGATGGCATAAAAGATTGGTTTTATCCTTGGTATCACATCAGCGGTCCACCACTTTGTAATAACTTGGTGCAAATGCATGCCATCTATATTTATACCTGCAGCACCACAAAAATAAGACCATGCTTTTTGAGCAGTTTCACATCTCAAGAAAATATGTGGGATAGTTTCTTCTTTGGGATTAGCACAACACATGCACATAGAAGGCATATGATATCCCCAACTTCTAATAACATCATCCATGTTATAGCCCGTATTTTTTACGTTCGGATAATTCGAGATAATTGCGAGAAGTTAAGGGCAAGACCATTTTCCAAAATTATTTTAATGTACAAGTTGGTTATGGATATTATTTATGAATATTATTAGTATGGAAATATTGAGAAAGCCTAAGGGTAAAAAGGGAAATTCGCAAAGTGTGTCATGGTAAAAATTGTGGAAGGCTAGGGGCAAAAAGGGAATTTCACCAACAATTCAAGAAAATTCTTGAATGGACCATCTTGGCCATGTGGCCGTCCAAGTTAAGGTGGGCTTGGCCCACATGGATGAATTATATGTGTGCATATATATATGACATATTAGTCATATTTCTCCACACAAAACTCTAGAACCTTGGAGAGAAAAAAAAAAGAAGAAAGAAGAGCAAGAAGCATTCGGCCATAGCCCCAAAAATTCACCTCTTGAAAAGTTGATCAAAAAAAATTATTTCTTCTAGTATTCCAAGCAATTGGAAGGTCCTCTTTAACATGGAGTAGTTGTTGGAGCAATAAAATCATTCATTTGTGCAAGTCCACAACCCTAGCCAAGTCAAGAAGTTAAGTGAAAAAGGTATGTGTTCAATCCTCTTTTACATATGTTATGGATGGTTATGCATGTTGTTGTATGTAGAAATGGATGAAATTCATGAAATATGCATGTGTGTGGTATGGCCGAATGGGAGTAGTGTTGTATAGATATGATGAAACGATTTTATTTAGTAGTTTGATTGTTGTTGTTGTGAATTCCATAATAAAAATGAAAGTTTGATGGCTTGAAATGAAGTTGGAATCATTGTGGGATTGTTGAAGAAGTTAAGGTGGCATTAGTATGGTTTTTTATATTTCTATGAATGATATTGCTAAAGTATAGATTGTTGGTGTAGTTTATGAATTTGGAAGAAAGGAAATGTGTTGTTAGTGTTCTTGTGGAGTTTGGAAGGTTTCGGGTGAAGTAGCATGTTGATTGGGTTGTTTGGAATATTATGTGAATTGTTTGAAGTATTCTTGAATCATGTTAGAATGATTTCGGGTAAATACTTGAATGTGGGATCATTGGTGTTAGTTTGAATATATGTGATTGAGTTGAATATAAATGAAATGCCGTTAAATTGTGTGACAAGAGTTGTTAATGTTAGAATATATTTTGGATTGATTGTTGAAGATTGTTAGTATGATTGTTGGTATTGTTGTTGATAATTTGGCCGAGTTGAATTCTCGGATTGTTGTTGATAAATTGGCCGAGTTAGATTCTCGGGGATGGTGTATTTACAGGGGAAATGCTACCGAAATTTCGGCAGATTATAAGTGAGTTTACTTGAAAGATTAAAACAAATGTGTGACAATGTGTCTGATGATTATGTAAATCTCCTTGAATGTAGACTAACGAGCTTGGACGAATAAACGTAGCTCATAGGACGTGGAACATGTATGTAAGGCTTACCCTTTCTTTCTTTTGGCATGATCTTTGTGAAACCAACATGACAAAGTATATGTATGATTTCAAAGAAACTCCTATTCTTAGAGCCACTAGGATGGCTAACGTTCTTGATTTCCATAAGCTATTTCATATGGTTTTGATACGTATCTATGATGTTCGAAGTTCTGTTTGATATGTTTCCGAATGGCATTCGAAAGATAATTGATATGACTAAAGTTTTGATTTTCAAATGATAGCACGTTTGATTATTCCATTGAGTCCTTGATGTATTTTGATACGTACATATGGTTCCAAAAGCTCTATCTGATTTGATCCATAACGATATCCTAAAGGTACTTGATATGATTGTCGCTTTGATTTTCCAAAAATGGCTTCTGAAACGTTCGTAGAAGGTTCTGTACTTCAAACGCTCATAACTTTCTTATACTAAGTCGGATTGACCCGAAACTTGTTTCTGAGCCTTCAGATATCGGTAAGTGTACGTATCTATCGAGTCTTGATTTATGTGCATGTGGTTTCGCACTACTCTATTCGTGCAAGTCTCAATATGTCTATTCACCGAGTCCCGGGCCGGGTATGTTATCGTGCGCACTCCTCTGCATTGTTCACCGAGTCCCTCTCACTTGCGGGCCGGGACACGTTATATGTATATGTATATGTATATGACGATATGATGATACGGGGATGGCGGCCACGATGGCATATGATGACTTTATTCACCGAGACCCGCAATAGAGGGCCGGGACACGTTATGTATATATGAGACATGATGCTGACATGCATGATTCTATCCACCAAGTCCCTCAATAGAGGGCCGGGACACGTTATATGTATACATGATATATGATGTTGACATGCATGATCTTATCCACCGAGTCCCTCACTTGAGGGACGGGACACGTTACGCATATATGATATATGATGTGGACATGTATGATTTTATCCACCGAGTCCCTCACTGGAGGGCCGGGACACGTTATCTGTATATATGATATATGATGTGCATATGCATGATTTTCATATAAAAAGGCAAGTGCTTTGATGTTTTAAAAGGTCATACTTGATTCTGGTAAATCTCTGCGTCAGTTATGATCTCCCTTTTTGTATTCCATGCCTTACATGCTCAGTACATATTCCGTACTGACCCCCTTTCTTCGGGGGCTGCGTTTCATGCCACGCAGGTACACCCAGAGGAGTTGAAGCTATTATAGAAGATGTTCCAGCGGAGATGGCAAGCTCCATTTGCCCTGGAGTGTTGCCGGGTCAGAGTATTATGCTATGATGTTTTGTTCGAAGTTAGAGACTTTGCAGACAGAGTCGTGGGTATAGGATGTCAGTTTTGTAAGCGGATCCATCAGCCGACATTTATAAACAGGAGGCTACGGGGCATCTAGGGGTTGTTGACCTTCTTTCTGTCTTAAGATCGTGCGATAGAGCCAAGTCATAGGAAAATGAAATTTCTTATATAAGCCTTACATACGACGGAAGAAGGCGAGTAACGATATGGAAGGTCATGGAGGTAAGCTTTGACATATTTGTTCTGTTACTTGGAATTGGAAGCTCTGGGTGGCTGGAATATGTCGTATGACTGTATGCCCTGTGAGGCATTATTGATATTTGCTGCGTACAGATATTGAATAGTAAGAGTGGTAAAAGAGATTCTGCCGAAATTGTTAATCAGGTTGTTTAGTTAGGTATGCCAAATGGGAAGGAGCGTGGAAAGGAAATATCGTAAAAAGACAATAAGTGTGATGTGACATTTTAGAGGAGCTATGGATTTGGCATGACATGAAGAATAATAGCGAGAAGGACGATTAGCAGTCCGAAGGATTGCAATGGATAACATTCGAGGCTTAGCAGAAACAAGGTCTGTTGAAGGATTCAGAGAAAGTCGACGATCAGTTTTGCTGAAGATTATTATGTAAGGATGATGAGTGAAAAATCCGAACAGGCTGATGCCCGAAGTATTCATAAGTAACGGCGATGAAGGTATAATTGCTATCATCGGGAATCTAGGAATCTGGGACGAAGGATAGTTATACACATATGTGAAAGTGAACACTGGAATTGAAAAGGGCGAAACAGTAATTGTAAAAGAAAGGACGTGTTACGAAAATGTCTCGGAATCTGTAAGACTTTGACTTGCTCCAAATCATGTAATAAAGGTCATGTGAGGAAGTGGACGCGATTATATCAGCATTAAGGCACCAGAGTCCATCGAAGTTTCGAGGTTAAGCGTGCTAAGGTGGGAGAAATTTTGGGATGGGTGACCCCCTGGGAAGTGTGCAAGAAATTCTATATATTCTGACATACGAGACAAATGAGAAGCTAGAGTGGCCTAAGGGAAACTAGAGTATACGGGATGGTTGGAGACCACAAAAGGCCATATAGGACGAGACAGGCTAGACTGGAGAAAAGACAGAAAGTGCGTCACAGCTCTGGAATTTGGATAGGCTTGAATAGCGTTTTGAAGTATTTTGTAAGCTAGTTGATAGTAATTATATATATATATATATATATATATATATATATATATATATATATATATATATATATATATATATATATATATGAATGCGTATGATATCTCATATGTGATTGTATCGGTGGACATGCGAGTCCCAGCAACCGGCACTACGGTAAAGAAGGAATCAATAGAGCAACGGTACCGAAGTTCAAGTAACACGAAGAGATATGGTACAAGTATTATAAAGTAAGCTGATGTTATTTTTATTACAGGTTAAGATTGGAAATTTTAATACAACGATATTTGGAAAAGAAAGAGTGTGAGTAAATGGAAGACAAGGAGATTAAAATGTCGGAAAAAGGTGAAGGGTAAGAAACCTTAGTGAGTGAAGCCCCCGAGAGAAATTACCGGCAAAGTACGAGACTATTTGGATAAAAATTAAAAGGTAGGTACATAAAAAGGGTAAAGTGTGGTAATATAGAACAAAAGAGGAATGTGTGAGGTTCGAGAACCAATTTAAATAAGTGAGGCTAAAGGAATAGTGACTATGACGAGGGATGTGAAGTAAGAGAAAGAATGCTTAGGCCTTGCGATGATGATAAGGTGAGAAGTATATAAAGGGATAAATGTATGGTAAAATTAATGTGGTTGCCTCGGACGTGAAGGGGAGCTTTCTGCCGAAGGAATGACCCAAGAATAGAACGGACTTGCGAGTTTAAAGTAAAACTTCACGAACATCAGAGCCGATGCCACAAACGTCAAAAGGAGAAGAGTGTTCGAGGAGGAAGAAACCCAAGGAAGGGTAAGGATGAAAGTAGGAAGAGTGTACTAACGGGTTAGTCGAAGGAAGAAGAGAACGTTTGGGAGTAAAATAATAGGAACTCGATTATGTATTGTGAGAAGAATAAGGATGATGGGACGACATTGTTGATTAGGAAATTAATGATAGGGAATGAGAGTTCATATGAGGTCTGAAAGATTTTATCTTAGAGGAAATGGAATGAAATTCAGGGAACGTGCGAGGGAGACCGCCCGGTCATAACATCATAAATATGGTTAAGGGTTCGATGAACGAGGATAAAGAGAGTATAAACTGTAAGGATTCCATGCTAAGGGCAAAAGTAGTAGGATGCTCGAAAAATATGGACGCACAGTTGCAACAAAAGTGCATGGGTAAGAAAAATTACAAGTAAGTAAGCTAAATGAGTGAAAGGACTAATAGTGGATGAAATGATATAGGAACGTTGACAAGAATGATGATATGGTCATAAAATGAAAGAAAAACTTAGGGTAAGAAGTTTTCGATATGTTATGCACAGAGTTGGGAAGAAGGACGAGGAATAAGGTAGCTATCGTAGACAAGGATACTCGAGGACCGTTGACATATAAGGAGCCCCTTATAAGGGGGAGGGGGGGGGGGGGGGGGGGAGAACATATTATATTGGACTTAAAGGGAATCGCAACATTTCCAGGCTCCAGAGGAGGAAAACTTAGTAGCTCGGTGCCAGAGTTCAAAACATATCGGCATATTAAGAGGATACATAAAAGAAGTAGAAGCAAATTGACAATGCGTATACCGTAAGGCCGACATGAAGGGAAAGGATGAAAGATACCTTAAGAGAAGGCTTCTTGCCAACATGAATTATGATATGTTTATGCCATGATTTGAATTCCTCACATCGGGCAAATTGGCGTCGTACCTAAATACGCAGCAACATGTTTTAAAGAGTAATAGAAAGAGCAAGAAAGTGGCTACAAACTAAGTTCACAAAGGATGTTGGAGAGAACGATAAGACTCAAAGGATATTTTGGATGACAACGATTATTATAACGGTGTTAGAAAATAAAGAGGTCCAAAACAAGTCCAATTATTAAACCAAAACAATGAGGACCCCATTCTAAGTTGCCACCATATCTGATGATCAATTAAGTCCCTTGCTTGAAGCATTTTCCTCCAAATGTGTGAACCTTTTTTCCATGGCACAAGTATGGGGTTGTTTTTCTTTAAGTACTTATTGCTCATGAAAGAACTCCACAGTGATGGTTTGGTTCTAAAGTTCCACCATAACTTAGCAAACAGTGCCATGGACATATCCCTAAGTGATCTGAAACCCAAACCACCCTCATCACTAGGCAAGCAAACAGTTTCCCAACCTGTCCAATGCCTGCCCCTCTCACCAACAGTGTTGCTCCAGAAAAATTGAGCAAATATCTTGTGCAGTTTCTTAATCACAAAGGAAGGTGGGTCAACCGCATACAACAAATGCATAGGCATGGCTTGTAACACATGCTTCAACAGAATTGCCCTGCCACCAAATGACAATAACTTTCCTTTCCACCCTTGCAATCTGTTTGTCACCTTTGTTATAAGTTCTGAATAGAAAGACATCTTGGACCTTGCATAATAAATGGGACAACCAAGATATATCACAGGAAATTCCTTCCTTGCAATGCCAGTAACCCTTTCTACCTGCTGAAATATCTCCTCATCAACCCTATCATGCAAATAAACTGAACTTTTGGCTTTGTTGATCAACTGCTCGGAAGCTTGTTCATATTCAGTCAAAACATTCATGATCAATTTTTGGACTCCATTTAGGCAAACCAAACCCAGTGAACCACAAATTGTTATGCAAAGCATTCAAACCCCTTGATAATACTTCATCAGCTAATATGAACAAAGTAGGCGACAAAGGATCACCTTGCTTGACGCCCCTAGTAGAATGAAAGAAACCATGAGGTTGGCCATTAATAAGTACCGAATACCAGTTATTTCCAACAATTTCATAAATCAGGCTTATAAACTGTTCACAAAATCCCATTTTCCTCAGAACATTTGTAAGAAAAATCCATGACAGCCTATCATAGGCCTTTGTCATATCCAGCTTCATCACAACATTAGGAACAATAGCATTGGCATTCTTTTTACCTTTGTTTGTTCTGAGCCTGATATCAGTGATTATTTCTTGTGTCAGTAAAATGTTCTCCACAATGCTTCTACCCCTCACAAATCCTGCTTGATTCTGTGATACAAATCCGGCAACAAATGCACCATTCTCTCATGCACCACTCTGGAAAACACCTTGTTCACAAAGTTACTCAGACTAATAGGCCTCATGTCACTAAAATTCTGCACATCTTTCTTCTTTGGTAACAGCACAAGGTTTGTATGAGTTATGTACCTGGGCAGTTCATAACCTCTAAAGAAGTCCCAAACCATGTTGAAAATGTCATCACCAACAATGTCCCAACATGTCTGGAAAAAAAGGCCTGTAAAACCATCAGGACCACCTGCACTTGCACTATTCAAACCAAAAACAGCCTGTTTCACCTCTTCTTTAGTAGGATCTGCAACAAGTTCTTGATTCTGCTCAATACTAATCATAGAAGGAACATGTTTCAGAATATCAAACTGTGTTGGGACTGTAGTTTCATGAAATTGAGCCTGAAAAATCTAACTGCCTTATCTGCCATATCCTGCTCATTATCAATCCACTGACCAGTGCTATTTTGAATTCTCTTTAACTGCAACATCTTTCTTCTGCCATTTACATGTGCATGGAAATATTTTGAGTTCTTATCACCATCTTGAAACCAACTCATGCCTGCCTTTTGTTTCCAGAACTCTTCTTCCAAATGCAGCACCCTTGTAAGTTCACTTTGCACCTTCATAAGCTTTTCCCTATTGGCATATGTGGGATTAGCTTCAAAAAGTGCTTCATGAGCCTTAATAACTTCTTCAAGATTGGCTATTTGCTGGAAAATGTCACCATAAATAGCTTTACTCCAACTGGACAACACCTTCTTCATTTTCTTCAACTTCACATTAAATGTCATGAAAGAGTTTGCGACCACCTCAGATACCCAATTTTCTTTCACAGCAGAAAGGTATCATGTTTGGTCCAAAAGTTTAAGAATTTAAAGGATTTCTTAAACTGTTGAACCTCTTGTTTACACTCAAGTAGCAAAGGAGAGTGATCTGATCCTAACTTGATCAAATGTGTGATTTCCAATCCTGGAAACAATTGCTGAAAGTCAAAGTTGCCCAGACATCTGTCAAGTCTCTTGAAAACACAATCATCTGCACCTCTCCCATTCCACCAAGTGAAAACACTTCCTTTATAGCCCAAATCTGTGAGATTACAGGTTTGTATACAGTGTCTGAAATCATCTACTTCATTCAATGAAACTGGCAACCCCCCATACTTCTCATCCTCATCAGTAATCACATTAAAGTCACCACTTACCAACCATGGAGTTGTCATATCCGAAGCAAGATAATACAGAGAATCCCAAAGTTCAATTTTGTCCCCCCTATCACGCTTAGCATAAACCAGTGTGACAACCATCTCTATATCAAAATCCCAGTTAACCAACTTCAAAGTAAGTTGTTGTACACTATCAATCAACACAGTAACTTGATATTCTTCATCAACAAAGGCCCAGATTTTGCCCAAAATAATGCAAATAGCAGTCTCCAATCCCAGCCTTCTCCTATAAGATTCTAACTTAAAGGCTTGTTTCCATCAACCATATAAGAAAGAACTTATATTTACTATGCATTGTCAAAAGCCTTTTAAAAGCTTTTTTAGTATTTACTGATCTAATATTCCAAATTAGTGCATTCATCATGACTACAATTGGGATTTAGATGCGGTTCTCCTTGTGTGCACCCCAGGAACTTGGGATATTGTATTATCCTTGTATGGTTTCCTCCTTTTTCCAACCACTTTTTCAATCTGTTTAGGAGATAAATCACATTCTCTTGTAACATTCATAAAGTTTTGAGCAGCAGACTCTTCGTCTAGATCAATTTTCTCCTCCTCACCACCTGTTACTGCAACTTGTAACCTTCCAGAATTTGCTTGAGAAACTGCAACTTGATTTTGTTTCTTTTTGTTAGGAGTAGAATCATGTTGCACAACCTGTTTTTTGCGCTGTTGACTATCCGAATTCTTTTTTCCTTTCACACTTGCTTGGCTTTGACTAATAACACTTGTTTGCTTCTTGATAACATCAAATGCTGCTGCACCACTTTCTTGCCATTTAGCATGTTGCTTATTAGGACTAGGCATCTCAATTTGCAGCACTTCGTTGACACCAGCACCTGATGACTTCTTTACGCTACTACACACTCCATCATTCAACATTTGAACTTTTTGTTGTTGAATCAGATTTTCTATAGAATCAGTAATTTTATCTACTTCTTCACTGGTTTCCTTCATGTTTGCAGCCTCTACATTGTGAATCACTTCATTAACAGCACCTACTGCGTTAGTTACTGAAAATGATTTAGCAACAACCCCTTCTTTATCTGCAAACTGCTCAAAAAATGCCTGCACTTGTTGTGATGAACTTGCCGAATCCAAAGACAGTTCTTGTTCAATTTTTTTGTCACCTTGAGTCTCCCCTTCTTCAATATCCTCCTCCACTTGATTTCTCCATGAATTCCTATCCCCACCAGTGCCATTATCTTTAACAAAGGTGGTTGAAGGAATATCTAAACATTCTTTATTCCCAGTAACTATAGCAGGATTAGGGAAGGAACTTTGTACCCATTTCTTAGTGTTGCTAGGTGAGGTTCTCTTTTTTCCTAGACTGGAAACCCTTGCACTAGCATTCAATTTTTTCTCTGCATCCACCTCTGAAACATTATTATTCAAAGAGTTATCAATCACTTGGATGCTTTCAACAACCCCTGGAACCACTGGTGCTGCTACTTGTTGTACAAATTGTGCTTCAATTAACTGCTTGTATGCCTCCACATTCACCACCTCCACCACTTCATCAGCCTCATCCAATGCAGTAAACTTATTGGCATCAACAGCTCCTTCCTCTAGCTCCTCGTCAACACCATCTAAGGCATCAAATTTATTGGCAACTTGAACAGTGCCGAGCTGTTTTTAGTTCACACTGCCTAGCAAGATTAGTATGTAGGAATTGCATGTCTGGCACTCCATACGTAAACTTACCAATAACTGCAAATTGTAATTCCTCTTGAATGATCATATGATTAATTTCTTCCATAGAATATTGAATTGTTGGTTCCCATGCATATAAACGATAGGTTTCAAAGGAATTGGTGGAACCACTTCGCCACTGCTACAAGTTTTGGAAATGGTCGAGATGCCACTGCTGTTAACGTTAAGAGCTGCTGGCTGCAGCAGTTTCGAAAAATCAAGTGGTGGAGCAGCAGTAGTTCCGCCATTATTAACCATTGCATGGGAATTGTATGTTTCAAATTATTTAAGGGTGGGTTAGGAGGGACAACCTCAGTGGGAGGCTGCCCATTGGTCGGAGAGGCCATGAACGGCCCAAAATATCCTGTCTCCGGCGAGGGTTTCACGTCTCCAGGAGAGAGAAGCTCTCAAGGAGGGTTTAGGGTTTTTAATTCTCTTCTTCGCCCCCCTCTTTCCCACTCCCTCTCTAGAAAAAAAATATTTTTTTTAAAAAAGTTTTGAAATATTTTTTGTTTTTAGTTTTCTACACCACCCACCCCGTTCGACCCCTATTCCCTCATGAAATTTCTACTTCATATATTTTATTTTACTTTTATAAAAGATTTATTAAAAAAATGGGAAGTTTGCATAGTTAAATTTGGTGTGGGGTGGGTGGTTGTTGGATGGGTGTGGGTTGGATGGTTGTCGGATAGGTGGGTGGGTGTGGGTTGGATGGTTGTGGGATAGGTGGGTGGGTGTGGGGTGGGTGGGGTGTGGGATAGATGTGGGGTGGGTGGTTGTGGGATGGGTGTGGGGTGGGGCGGGATGGTGGTGAGGGGGTAATTAGTGTGGGGTGGATGGTGGATGGTGGTGAGGGGGTAGTTGGTGGGGATGGGTGGTGGTGAGATGGTAGTGGGTAGGGTAGTGGTGGTAGTAGGGTGGGGGTAGGATGGGTGGTGTGGGGTGTGTGGTTGTAAGAAAAACTCTCATTTTTAATAAAATTTTTATAAAAGTAAAATAAAATATATGAAATAAAAATTTTGGGATGCGTGGGTGGTGGGTGTAGGGCAGAGATGGGTGAAGATGAAGTGCGTTCGAGGGTGGTGGTTGATTGGGGGTGGGGTCGATGCTTGGGGTGGGTGTGGTGTGGGGTGGTGGGGTTGGTGGACTTAAGTGGTAATTTCCAAAAAATATTTTCTACTAACCAATCGAATATGAGAAAATAAGTAAGAAATTCACTTATTAAGAGTAAATTCCCTAAAGGTCACTAATGTTTTGAGAATTGCCCAATAATATCACTTTTATTTCTTTTAGGATTAGAATATCACCCGACTATCATTATTTCCTCAAAATATACTGAATACATAAAACCCTCCTTCTCTCCTAATTGACATTAATTAATTCCATGTCACATTAATTTTTTATTTTTTAATAATGAATTTATTTAACTCATCGAACTCATTTGACTCAATCCAACACGAACCCATTTATCCAACTAACCCATGTTTTATACCCATTTAAAAGAGAAGTACAAAACAAACTCACTTTAATCAAATATTAATAATTTAAGCAGAAAATGCAATAAGTTATTGAAACAATAACATATTCTAACAGTTATAAGACAAACAAATCCTGCATACATTGGTAGGTTCAAGTCAACTGTTATGTACTCATTGCCTATTATGTTGAAGAAGAGTAAAATCACAAAGAGTATACACTCATAAACGGTGATAAAGTAATACCAAGAAGATCGATGTAACTTATCACATCCGCTACAGATCGATGTACCTTATCACAACGGCTATATGTCATTTTTCTAGTCTGTAGAAATTTGAAATTAATTGAAACTTTTCCTGTTAAATTTTGGAAAAATATCATATACAAATGATATTAGACCCATATTTACCAGACGTAGCAGCATTGTTTCCTTCACCAAACATTATTTTGTTTCTAAACGGACAGTCTCGCATAATGTGGCCTAGTTGACCACAAGTATAACACACATCCGAACCCAAACGGCATTGTTCGCCATGCAACTTACCACATTGAGCACATCATGGTAGAGATGGCCTCATCTGGGCTAGAAGCACCTCTAAACTGGGAACTGGAAGGCCTGGAACTCTGGCCCGGCTCAAAGTAAGTGGGTCTATCAAACCTCAGTCCTGGGAATTGTGAAGGCGCACTAGCCACTGAATATACTGAAAGCCTAGAGAACTGTTGTCTATGACCACCCCCGTACTCACCAAAATATCCAGAAGATCTAGCTCTCTTGCTCTGACCCTTATCACGCTCTTGATCAACTCGCTACTGCTGCTTCCTCTCCTCTAAACCTTGAGCGTATGCCTGAAGTGCAGCCATCATGCAATCATTAATCAAATGTGACCCAAGTCCACTCACATATCGGTGTACCCGATCCTCTATCTCAGCTATAATCGTGGGAGCATACCTGGATAGTGAATTAAAAAGAAGGTTGTACTCCCGAACACTCATATTTCCCTGGCGTAAATTCAGAAACCGATCAACTTGAGCCTGTCGGGCCTCTGCTAGCAAATACTGCTGGAAAAAAAAATCCTCTGTGAACTGCTGTCATATTACTGGGGGGCATTATCCCCTCTAGACGACATGCAGGTCTCATACCACTAAACAACAACATCTTACAACCGGTACGAAGCCAATTTTACTGACTCAATGTCTGAAGCATGCATTACCCGCAGTGTCCTTAGCATCCAATCTATAAACTTTTGCGGGTCCTGATTTGGTTTCGGTCCAAAGAATTCTGGAGGGTACAAATTGATGAAGTCTCGAACCATAGCACTAACTGCCCTGTCACCATAATGACTCTGGGCCTGGGCGGCTACTAACTGAGTCAACAACCGAATAGTATCTCGCATCTCCTGGCCTGATGCATCATATGAAGGAACTGGGCGTACTATAGCTGCAACCTTTCTGGGATCACCTGGAATGGAAGAGCTCTGAGATTACTGAGATGGGGCCTCATTCTAGGACTCACCTTGGCCCGCGGCTACTAATGGCAACTGACTGTACCCTCATATGTTGCATCTTTGCCACTCTAGCTAGCAGAAGCTCTCCTCGTCATAGGCATCGCTGAAATCACAATACGTTATTAGAAAAGAAATCCTGATGGCACGGCTCTATCGCACGATCCATAAGAAGAAAAAAAAGGCAATCTTCCTAAATGCCCTGTATCCTCCTATTTATAAGTGTGGTGCACAACACATTATAAAAATGACTCTACTAGACACGGCTTGTAGACAACCTTAAGATGCAACTGATCTGATACCAAGTTTTTCATGACCCAAATTGAAGGGCCATGACGGGTACCCGGGCCCTACCCGCCGAGCACCGCAAAACATGATTTGCTATCATGATCATAAACAAGATTGGACCTCGGGGGTCACCAGATAAAAATATACTAAATCATATGAGAAATATGCTAAAAAGGGGATGAGCCCAAGAAGACATACTATACAACTATGCTGGACAAAAACTATACAAGCCGACAAGCATCATGAAATACTATACAACAAAATATAGGCCGAAGGGGCCGTACAACGTCTAACTAATCTATGACTGTCTACAAGCCTCTACTAGAGTATATATCGTAACAAGATCGGGATAGGGCCCCGTCATACCCATATGCACACAAAATTATAACGTACCAAAAACACAACAGCAATTTCGAAACAAGAGAAGTCTCCAATATTAGCTGAACAACAGCCTACAGTGGCGGATCGTTAACCTGTCTACCTGAACCTGCGGGCATGAAACGTAGTGCCCCCAGAAAAGGGACGTCAATACGGACAAAGTACTGAGTATGTAAGGCATGAAAGTAACACTATAGAGACATCAGAGAACATATGATGAAATGAACACAACCTGTATGTCCGAACTGCCTTTGGGGGCCAATTATATACATAAATATTGTGCATGCATGCATAAGGGTCATACATATATATGTGTGTATATAACGCATGTCAAGCCTCTGTGGGCATCCTATTGTATCATATCGGTCTCTGTGTGCATAATCATCATCATTATGTGAACAACTGATCAGGTGGTAGTGCGTATATAATGTTGTCACCTTCCCCATACCCGATATATAACTTATAATATATGCATATATAACTTCCGAGGGGTCATTGGTCTATAAATATATATATATAAATGAAATGCAATACATAAATATAATAAGAGTACATTTTGAATATGTCGGACTTCATTATGAGATAGCATTTCTATCTACAAGTGACTCTATGAATCATACTAAATCTGTAGAAGGACTTACCTGAAACAACATTATAGAACATGAATCAACATGAACATCCCTAGCTACTAAGAATGGGTTAATTATGGAGTAGCGTTACGTTTACGTTCCATTCAAAATGTTCATGCCAAAAGAAGGAAAGTTGGCCTTAACATAGCTCAAGTCGTCCAAGTAATCCAACAATGAGCTCATCACAACTAGAGCGCCAATCCTATAACAAAGGAATACATATACAACTTAGATGGTGCTAGTATATCACGTATATCAATGGTAACTCGATTCTAAAGTAAAACGGGAAGCATTCCCCTATTTCTTAATCATCACCACAAAGCCCACAACCAACAATCAACACAACAACCTCATATGATCTTCTTTAAACGCATATCCACAACATTTAAAGATATACAATTGAGCAGCCCGATATACGCTTGTATACAACACTCCCTTCTTCCAAACACACCAAGTATAACAACGTCAACACATTCTCAATATTAACTATTATGCCCATAACAAGATTTTTGCTCAAAACACACTAACAATCATGGCTCAAGTTAGATTACAACTCAAAATAACATCATGTTCATGTTTAAACCTTTCCTCTAATTTCTTTCTCTCAAACCCTAGCATAACTATCACATAAACTCATAAACATGGAAATAAGATAAAATATTACCTCAAAAACTCAAGAACACCTCAATTTCAAGATTACCTCACCTTGAAGTATCCTCCAAAGCTTCTACAAGGAAAAGAAACAAGCTTCAACAATACTTTGAAAACCCTAGGCACTTGATTCGCACTTTGATCTTTGATATTTACTTGGGGAGTGATTGAATATGATGGGAGAGGTTTTCTAGAGCTTATATGAACTTGGGGTTGAGTTAAAATGACTTAAAAATGAGGATAGGTCGTAATACAAAAACAGCAAAAACCCACCGCAATAGAAATACGGTCCATGTATACTGAACGTATAAAGCATGAACCTGATGTTATTTTGAGTATAAGTTTTCTGCATTTTATGTGATAAACCAAGTATCTATTAAAGGTATCATCAATATAGACATATGGGGTCTTTCTAGAATTAGAAGTAGACCACAAAATAGTTCTCATTTCTATTTTGATCCTCATTGAATTGTTGTACATAAGGTTACTGTAGGCTAGTATGCATTAGAAGAACAAATGTAATACAGTTTCCATTCATCACTAATTAAAAACAAGTGATAGATGGAAGCTGTACATAGGTATCATGCATCATCTAGTATTCATTTAGGTAGACAGTACTTGTAAATGAGGATCATGCATCATTTAGTTCATATAGGTTCTCTATATATGCATGAATAAAACTGGAAATGTCCAGTTTCATATACACAGGGGTAAAGTTTAAGTACCCCCCCCCCCCTCCCCTCCTCATCATTTTTTTTTGTCAAGTAATAAAATACCACCCAGTTTCTGATTTCGGAACTGGGTGGTTCCCCTAAAAAAATCATGAATAAATGATAAAAAAGGACGTTAGATTCTTACCCCCCTCCCCCCGCAAGTGAATCTTGAAAATCCCATCCAAATATCCTTAATATGAGGTCTAGGGTTCAATTTATGCTTTAAATTATCAAGTTTCAAATTGGGAAAATTAAATATTGAATATCCCAAGGATCCTGCAGGCGCACCTTGCACCACCGGGGCAACCTCAGCTATCCCGCCTAGCCCCACTGGTACAATGCGTCCTCTTTAAGTGCAGCCACATGTCTACATGTGCGGCTTAGAAGATGCGGCCAAGCCACCGTAAGTCCGGCTGCACCAGATACCAGCTGAAGCTAAAAAATTCTACAACAGCCCATTAATGGTTTTTACCTCGGAACTCACTAGAACCCCCTGGAATACAAACTTATTATGCATTTCACTCTGAGAACACTCTACAAAACTGTTGGATCGCTCAACACATTCATCAAGTGTAACGACCCATTTGGTCGTTATAGTCCTTTTGGCACTTTGGCCACTTCCGAGCGTTTATTGACTCATTTTGACCTGAGGTTGACTTTTGGGCAAACGAACCTTTTCTGGAGTTTTATCAACTCCGAGAGGTCCGGAGGGTTACTTAGAACATGTATGTGTATTATCTCGGTTCCCAATGCATTGAGGTGCATTTCGGGACTTAGGAAGGGAAATGGGAAGTAGGTACCAGTGGATGACTCGATCAACGGGACCTCCGTTGGAAATTTTTGAGACCACGAATGCATTCGCAGCATATTTTGGTATGAGTTTAGGTGGTCGAGGTATGAGCCGATGGCCTCGGGAATAACCCGAAAATTCGATGGAAGACTTAGAAAATTTTGGGATTTCTGGTGTCTGGTGCCCCCGCTACTGCTGCGGTGTCCCAGACACCGCAGTGGCGCCGCTGTAGCGGGACTCCCTTCGCTGTGGCGGTCACGGGCAGGGAAACATCATTAAATATGTCTTAAAATAAGACTTAGACCCTCATTATGTCATAACTCGATATTGGAGCTTGGGAAGGTTGTTCTTGGGGATAAATTAGAATTTCTTGGAGGTAAAGCTTTGTCTAATCACTTACTTCTCTTTAATCATTATCATCTTAGAATCATCCATTCACTTTTCAATCCCTTGGAACTAGAATTTGAAGAAGGGTTTTGGGAGACTTCTTCCTAGGGTTATAATCGATAAAATTGATTATGTTAATACTAAAATGTAACGAATCTAAGCTTAGTAACCCCAGATCTTCCACTTTTAATGTCGAATTTCGGATTTGGGGAATTAGGGTTCATACCCAATTTGGGAGTTTTTACTAGAAATCATATTTGGAGATAAGTCTTGAGCAAAATCAACAATTAATGATTGGGTTATGATTAACTAGGATTCAATTTGGTATTTTACCCGTGAATTTTTCGTTCGCCCTTGTGGGCCCGTTTTCCCAATTTCAAGGGTTAAAATAGACCTAATTGATATCATAGCAACATTAGTATCATTCTCCATGATTTCTAATTTAGAATTCAATTATGCTTAGGCTACTTTGGTTCTGAGCTTCAGAGGAAGGGCAAGGCGATAGAGTGACTTGTTGGTGTTGTGGTTCGGTAGTCCTGGTAGGTTATGGTTTACCTTTGGTGAGACTTAGTATAGAGAATCACATATTTGGATTATGATATCGGAGACAACATGTGAACCTTCGGGTGTGAAGTTGGGATGGATATTACCTTAGGTTGGTCCCTAATGTGTGTTGGGACTAGCCACCCCGTTATATGTGTTTGATTGTGTAATCGTGTTGGCTTGATGGCACGTGTAGTTAGTAGATAACGAATGTCGCTTGTTGTCCTAATTCGGATATGGGTGACATACCCGATATGGGTACTTGAGATTATTGATATATTATTGGCGTATCCGTTGTTGGTACTTGACTTATATATGTTGGCATACCTACTGTTGGTATTGTGATGTGATGCATTGTTGGTGTACCCCGTTGAGGTACTTGTGATATTGAGCTTTCTTGTTGATGATTAACATATGCATTGCATGCATTCTCTCATATTTATCATGCATGGCCGATATCCAGTGATGATCCGGTGTCGTTGATGAGCGAAACTGATATTTGATAAACTCTTTTACTTGAGTGATTGTAAAAAGGCCGATGTTCGAAGATCCATTCCGAAATCATTGTTTATATGAATCTGACACTTGATAAATTCTTTTTACTGGAGTGATTGTGAGGAGGTCGATGTCCGAGGTTCATTTCCGGAATTGTTGATTTATGAAACTTATATTTGACAACTCTTTTGAGTGATTGTAAGGAGGCCGATGTCCGATGGTTATATTCGGGCATCGTTGTTGCATGGACGATTTCGATGTTATTCTGAAATCGATTGTAGTGCATTGGCTCCGCGGGTCCCTCAGAGTGGTGCCGGTGAGACTCCCTTTGTGAGAAATTAGCCAGGGTCCCGTCTGTCTGTTCGGTAAAGATCTGGAACGGGTGGTACTTAGACTTCGCGAGTCACATTGGGTTGTGTTGTCGAGACGCCGATATTTCCATCCGGAGTGCATGTGTACACCTCATTTGCATAGCATGGCATGGCATCACATTCATACCATTACTTCATCGCATTGCATTATGATTTGAGTGAGATGTCGTGATGACTGTATTGTGATGATTGTGTTGTTGATGATTGGGCTGTGATGATTCTATTGTAGTGGCTATTTCAAGACTAGATATACTCAGACTTATTATATTGGGGTTTAGATACTTACATAGGTGTTAACGGATACTTGGTTACAATTATATCGTTTTACGCGTGATTCGTTCACTTATTTATCTGCGTTATTTTCTAAATTGTGTTAACTATGCTTAGTCGGCCTATGATTCCTACCAGTACTGTTATTTGTACTGACCTACACTTGCTGCATTCTTTTATGAATGCAGAGTATCAGGCCGGATCTACTTCTCTGACTCGTGGCTGATCGACTCTTCAGCTTCCACTTAAGTTTTCCAGGGCGAGCATGGCGTCCGCTGACCTCGAAGACTCTTCTTTTTCTTATGTCTTACTTTTCACTCAAGACATGATTTAAGACATGTTATGTATTATTATTCAGACCTTAGTATTCGGATTTAGATGCTCTTGTATGACCAGACTAGATACTTGGGGATTCATTTACTTCCGCACTTATTTATATTATATCAAATTGTGAGATTTACATCATTTTACTCCTTTCGCTATTATTTTATTGGCTGCGAATGTTGAGTTAATGGTTCGCCTACCGAGATGGGAAGGGTAGGTGCCTGCTTGACCTAGGCTAAAATGGATCGTGATAAGTTGGTATCAGAGCCCCAGGTTACTCGGTTTTCAATGCAAGAGCATGTCTAGTAGAGTCTCCTGGATCAGTACGATGAGCTCCGTAATTATTTACGGGAGGCTATGGGACATTTAGAAAATCTCATCTTCTCTCCATCCATTGTGCTACTTTATTGAAATTGGTATCTGGAAAGACCAAATTGGTATCTGACTCTTATATCTTCCCTCACAGATGGTGAGGATTCGCGACACGCCGGCATGGAGGAGGTACTTGAGGTTGACCCCACCGATCTTCACAGGCGCACCAGATGAGGATGCCTACGAGTTCATCGTGATCACGCACGAGCGACTCCATGCAGCAGGGATAACAGCTACCCTCGGAGTTAGGTATGTTACCCTTCGATTCAATGGTAGTGCGAGGTCATGGTGGAGGGACTACCTTGCTAGCAGGCCAGCATGCGCACGTCCACTTACTTGGGAGCAGTTCTATGAGGTGTTTCTGGAGAGATATGTGCCACGTTCTCGGAGGGATGAGCGTCAGGGTCAGTTCCTCGCTCTACATCAGGAGGGCATGCCGGTTTGCTACCTACGCGTTATCCTTTTCCTACTTGGCTCGTTACTCCTACCTCTTGATTCTGACGGAGGCCGGTAGGATTCGGTCGTTCATTAGCGGGTTGGATGGGCCTCTCCAGCTGCCCTGTGTCCAGCTTGAGGCAGCGGACGCTTTGTTCCAGGCCATTATTGATTGTACAGTGACAGTTGAGGCCGCGAGGGCGAGAGTAGCCAGGCCTCCGGATGGAGATCCTTGATAGGGTGATGGCAGGTATAATTTCGTTCGAGGTCGGTCTATTCTGCATTATTTGATCCTGGATCCACTTATTCGTATGTATCTACATTTCATGCCATTTGTTGGGATTTACCCTGTGATAGCGGTCTATTCCGGTCGGAGATTCCGTGGTTGCTGATCGAGTCTACCGGTCTTGTTTAGTTACTTTTATGGGGTATGACACCTGGGTAGATTTAATGATTCTGGATATGGTGGACTTTGATATTATATTGGGTATGTCCTGTCACTCCAAGATAGTCACTTTTGCCATGCTAGGCATCCCTAGGCTTGAGTGGAGAGGTACTCCTAGTCCCGCTCCGAAGAAGATCATTTCCTTCCTTCGGGCGAAGAAATTAGTAAGTAAGGGGTGTTTAGCGTATTTGGCGCATGTTCGTGATACGACTGTTGCATCTCCATCCCTTGAGTCTATTCCTATTGTGAGCGAGTTCACGGAGGTATTTCCGTCAGATTTACCGGCTATGCCACCCGATCGTGACATTAATTTCTGTATCGACGTGGACTCGGGTACTCGTCCTATTTCCATCCCACCATATCGGATGGCACCAGCCGAGTTGAGAGAACTTAAGGAACAATTGCAGGATTTATTGATCAAGGGGTTCATTAAACCGAGTGTTTCCCCTTGGAGTGCCCCACTGTTATTTGTGAAGAAGAAAAATGGGACCACGAGGATGTACATTGATTACCGCCAGTTGAACAAGGTCACTATCCGGGACAATTGCCCTATGCCTCGTATTGATGATCTTTTGACCAGCTTCAGGGTGCTTCAGTGTTTTCTAAGATTGATTTGCGTTCTGGCTATCATCATTTGAAGATTAGGGCGGATGATATTCCGAAGACAGCTTTTCAGACGAGATATGGCCACTATGAGTTTCTGGTGATGTCTTTCGAGCTTACCAATGCCCCAGCTGCATTTATGACCTTGATGAATGACATCTTTAGGCCATTCCTCGATTCTTTTGTGATTGTGTTTATCGATGACATCTTGGTGTATTCCAAGAGTAGAGTGGAGCATGAGAGCCATCTTTGTACCGTCTTTGGGTTATTGAAGAAACATAGCCTATTTCCGAAATTTTCTAAGTGTGAGTTCTGGTTAGAGTCCGTGGCATTCTTGGGTCATGTGGTGTCCAAAGATGGAATTATGGTTGACCCACAGAAGATTGAGGCTGTGAGGGGCTGGGCGAGGCCTACTACTATTACCGAGATTCGTAGTTTTGTGGGTTTGGCCAGTTATTACGTCGCTTTGTGAAGGGTTTTGCTGCCATTGCTTCGTCCTTGACCAGATTGACTCAGAAGGATGTTCCCTTCCAATGGATGGATGATTGTGAGGAGAGCTTTCAAAAGCTTAAGCTTCTTTTGACCACAGCCCCGATCCTAGCGTTACTTGTGGAGGGCAAGGACTTTGCGGTCTATTGTGATGCTTCTCGTATGGGTTTGGGTGCGGTGTTGATGCAGGAGGGTAGAGTGATAGCTTTCGCTTCCCGTCAGTTGAAAGTTCACAAGAAGAATTACCCTACCCATGATTTAGAGTTATTGGTCGTAGTCTTCTCTTTGAAGCTTTGGAGGAATTACTTATACAGTGTCCATTGTGAGGTTTTTACCGATCACCATAGCCTTCAGTATGTGTTTACCTAGAGAGATCTCAATTCTAGGCAGCGCCGATGGATGGAGCTTCTGAAGGATTATGACATCTCTATTCTGTATCAACCTGGTAAAGCCAATGTAGTGGCTGATGCCTTGAGTCGCAAGGCAGTGAGTATGGGGAGTTTAGCTCGATTGGTTGTTTTTGAGCGTCCGTTGGCCAAGGAGGTTCAGACTCTGGCCAACAGTTTCGTCTGTCTCGACATCTCGACCCCGAGAAGGATTTTGGCTTGTATAGAGGTGAGATCATCGTTATTGGATCGTATCAAGGCTCGTAAGTTTGAGGATTCTCATTTGAGCAAGATCCGAGATAGGGTGTCGAGATGTGAGGCCAAGGAAGCCGTGATTGATTCTGAGGGCATTCTGAGGATTAGAGGACGCGTATGCGTTCCTCGAGTTGGTGATCTGATTCACTTGATCTTATCTAAGGCCTACAGCTCTCGCTATTCCATTCATCCGGGAGCTACTAAGATGTACCATGATTTGAGACATCCCTATTGGTGGCGCCGTATGAAGAGGGACATAGTTGATTTTGTGGCTAAGTGTGGGAATTATCAATAGGTAAAGCATGAGCACTAGCGACCCGGTGGGGTGTTTCAGAGGATGCTCATTCCCGAGTGGAAGTGGGAGAGGATTACCATGGATTTTGTCACGGGCCTTCCGAAGACCCTTGACAAGTTTGATTCTATTTGGGTGATAGTGGATCGATTGACTAAGTCCGCTCACTTTGTTCCGGTTCAGGTTTCTTATACCGCGAAGGAGTTAGCCAAGATGTATATTCGGGATATTTTGAAATTACATAGGATCCCTATCTCTGTTGTATCTGATCGGGGTAATATCTTCACTTCCCGATTTTGGAGAGCATTTCATGACGAGTTAGGTACCCGATTGGACTTTAGTATAGCTTTCCGTCCCCAGACCGATGGTCAATCCGAGCGGACCATTCAGGTGCTTGAGGACATGTTGAGGGCGTGTGTTATTGACTTTGGCGGTCATTGGGATCAGCACTTGCCCTTGGTAGAGTTTGCGTACAACAACAGCTATCATTCGAGTATTGGTATGGCGCCTTTTGAGGCCTTATATGGTAGGAGGTGTAGATCTCCGATTGGTTGGTTCGATGGGTTCGAGGCTCGACCTGGGAGCACGGATCTATTGAGGGAGTCTCTTGAGAGAGTGAGAGTTATTCAGGCTAGACTCATGGCGGCTTAGAGCCGGCAGAAGATGTATGCGGACCGAAAGGTTCGAGATTTGAAGTTTTCTATTGGTGATCAGGTTCTATTGAAGGTTTCACCCATGAAGGGTGTTATGAGGTTGGGTAAGAGGGGCAAGTTGTGCCCTAATTACATTGGCCCGTTTGAGATCGTGGATTGTATTGGTGATGTAGCTTATGAGTTAGCATTGTCGCCAGACTTAGCGGGAGTTCATCCGGTCTTTCATGTCTCGATGCTGAAGAAATACCACGCGGATGGTACCTACATTGTCCGTTGGGATTCTATATTTCTTGATGAGAATTTGACTTATGAGGAGGAGCCTATCGCGATCCTAGATAGGCAGGTTCAAAAAATGAGGTCCAAGGAGATTGCTTCTGTGAAGGTGCAATGGAAGCACCGCCCTGTGGAAGAGGCTACTTGGGAGACTGAGTCCGATATGCGTAACTGATATCCCTAGTTGTTCACTGATTCAGGTATTTCCCTGCCTTCTTTCTTTTCTTTGCTCAAGGATGAGCAATGGGTCAATTGGTATCTGATGTAACGACCCATTTAGTCGTTATAGTTCTTTTGGCACTTTCGCCACTTCTGAGCGTTTATTGACTCATTTTGACCTGAGGTTGACTTTTGGGCAAACGAACCTTTTCCTGAGTTTCATCAACTCCGAGAGGTCTGGAGGGTTACTTTGTTACACCTTGGAAATTTCATGTCGTCGTGTAGTGAATGAACCAATGCGAGCTTAAGGATAACAGGAAGCTCTTAAGACTATAAGACGGATATTTAGTGGTCTTAGAATGCATACGTTAAGATTTTGAAGTCATATGAATTGACAAAAATAAGGATTGGTAAGGACAAGTGGAGTATAAGTGGGGTTTAGGAAAGGCTTCGTAAATTATTGCGCTTAGGATTGTTTGGTAAGGCCTTGAGGGCGAGTTATAGGGATGTTTAGATCATTAATGAAGTATTAAACAAGTGTTAAGAAGGTTGTATAACGATTGGAGATCAAACGAAATGACGAGGACAACTTCGGAAAAACTGTGAGTCACACGACCACATTATACGGACCGTATAAGGGTACGTATAACCCAACAACAACAATGTGTTCCATGGTGGTGAACCACGGACCCTTATACGAACCGTATAAGTGGTCCGTATAATGCCTGACGGACTGATTAAGTTGCAACTATAAATACATGTTCCCACTTTATTTTCTCATTCTTTCCACTTCTCCACTTCTCTCCAAGCTTCTAGAATATTCCATACATTTCATTTTCAAGAATACAAGGGGAAATCAAGGGTTCATACCATAAATTCAAGTGAATAGAGTGCAAGGAAGCCCTTTGGGTTGCTAGAGTCAAGAAATCCCTTGGAAGTTGAAGCTAGGGTTTTCTTCAAGTGAAGTATTGCGAACCAAAACCCATTCCTACACATTCAAAGGTGAGTTTTACGATTATTCCATGTTGTTTAAGGTATTGAAAAGTTGAAATACTTGGATTATAGAAGAACAGGGAAAATAGGTTACAAAATATGAGACTAGTGGCAATTGTGAGTAGTAGATTGATATGAATCATGGATATTGATATGTTGTGATTGTAATTACATTATGAATGATGTTAAGAGCATGATAGAAACATTAAATTAGAGTGAATGTAATGTTGTGCTATGATCATGATTATGGATGACCTTGAGAGGAAATTGTGGGGATTGGATAATGATGAATTGGATAAAAGTTATTGACGATGATATCATGAATGTTGTTATTGACGTTTGGGAGTTGATATGTGATATGGAGAAAGTAGTAGAAACAAAGGAGATACTGCTCAATTTTCTATAGCTTTAGTTAAAAAATGCTTATGATATCGATTATCTAATATGAATACAAACTCTCTTGAAGGTAGAAACGTGAATATTGGAGAGGAACCTTCAAGCGATAGAGTAGCTAAACAAAAAGGTATGTAAGGCTAAACCTTTCCTTCTAAGGCATGAATCTTCCTAATTTCCCAAAATCTTCCTATATAATGGATAGTATGAGTCCATGATTATACAGAGCTACATACGTACATGATAAAGAAAGGAGATATGATACGAGCATGTTAATGATGATGAATTTAAGCATGAAGAATCCTAGAGTAATATAACATGTCGATGAAGCTAATGATCCTAAGTATAGTTCCATTAATGATTTTCCTTGTGTACACTCACCTTAAAATGCTAGTCCCTCCAAGGTGAGATATGACAATTGTGATCACTCCATAATGTAGTTGGGGGTTCACAACCTCATGTCACCCTGGCATAGCCATGGTTACCTTCAAGTTTTAATGTAGGATTAATGATGAATGTATGATGATGTTAAGTTATGATAAGACTATGATATGTATGATAATGATAAGTTTATGTTGACTATATGACGATACGATTCCACCGTGCCTAATTGACCGGACATGTCACCGCTAAAGAGGGCTGCTTGTTATTCCACCGTGCCCAAATGGCCGGACATGTCACCGCTAAAGCGGGCTGCTTATGATTCCACCGCGCCTAGAAGGCCGGACATTATCACCACTAGTGGGCGGCATATGATGGTTACCCGGACGCGGGTTAACGATGATGATCTATATGATACGATGATGTATGCGCTATGATGATACATGTGCTATGGTTATATATATATGTATGATATATGTATGAAATGTATCCACCCTTAAAAGTTACGCAGGTTATATCTTCATCTTATGACTTATGATTCTCCATTATTATGTTCATTTCATTCATGCCTTACATACTCAGTACAATGTTCGTACTGACATCCGTTTTCTTTGGACGCTGTGTTCATACCCACAGGTAGATAGGGAGGTGACCCTGACTCGTAGGAGCTATTAGCTAGCTTGAGGGCACTCCATTGTTACGGAGGTGCCATTGACTTATTCTTTTGTGTATATATATGTATATGTATTTTGGGCACGGCGGGGTCCTGTCCCGTCCATATGCCTAGTACTCTAGTAGAGGCACGTAGATACATATGTGTGGGTAGTATGGTCTCACGATGTCCTCTTTGTATATACATATACATTATTTTGATAGCCGAAGGGCTTATGCATATAAAAGTAATTATGTTTCCAAATGAAAAATGGTTTTCCTATAATTTGAGTATTATATTAATGAATGTATGCTAAATGAGTATGATAAGTAATAGAATGAGTAGTGCTCGGTGGTTAGCTCCGAGTACCCGTCATGGCCCCTAGTCGGGTCGTGACATACTTAGAACATGTATGTGTATTGGTTCGGTCCCCAATGCATTGAGATGCATTTCAGGACTTTGGACGAGAAATGGAAAGTAGGCACCAGTGGATGACACGGTCAACGGGACCTCTGTCGGAAATTCCAAAACCACGAGTGCATTCACAGCGTATTTTTGTATGAGTTTAGGTGGTCGGGGTGTGAGCAGATGGCCTCAGGAATAACCCGAAAATTCGATGGAAAACTTAGAAAATTTAGGGATTTCAGGTGTCTGGTGCCCGCAACGGCGGCACTAGAGCCGCCACAGTGGTACCGCTATGGCAGTGCAGTGACTGCTGGGCGGTCATGAGTAAAATGGGCCTCACCGCTGCAGTGGTGTCCCAGACACCGCAGCTGCGCCGCTGTAGTGGCACTCCCTTCGCTGTGATGGTCACAGGCAGGGGAACATCATTAAATATGTCTTAAAATAAGGCATAGACCCTCATTATGTCATAACTCGATATTAGAGCTTGGGAAGGCTCTTCTTGAGGATAAATTGAGGAATTTCTTGGAGGTAAAGCTTTGTCTAATCACTTATTCTCTTTAATCATTATCATCTTAGAATCATCCCTTCCCTTTTCAATCCCTTAGAAGTAGAATTTGAAGAAGGGTTTTGGGAGACTTCTCCCTAGGGTTATAATCGATAAAATTAATGATGTTAATACTAAAATATGATGAATCTACGTTGAGTAACCCCATATCATCCACTTTTAATGTTGAATTTCGGATATGGGGAATTAGGGTTCATACCCAATTTGGGGGTTTTTACTAGAAATCAGATTTGGGGATAAGTCTTGAGCTAAATCAACAATTAATGATTGGGTTATGATTACCTAGGATTCAATTTGGTATTTTACCCATGAATTTTTTGTTCGCCCTTGTGGGCCCGTTTTCCCAATTTCTAGGGTTAAACTGGACCTAATTGATATCATAGCAATATTAGTATCATTCTCTATGATTTCTAACTTAGAATTGGATTATGCTTAGACTACTTTGGTTCTGAGCTTCAGAGGAAGGGCAAGGCGATAGAGTGACTTGTTGGTGTTGTGGTTCGGCAGTCTAGGTAGGTTATAGTTTACCTTTGGTGAGACTTACTATAGTGAATCACATATTTAGATTATGATGTCGGAGACAACATGTGAACCTTCGGGTGTGAAGTTGGGATGGATATAAGCTTAGGTTGGGCCCTGATGTATGTTGGGACTAGCTACCCCGTTATATGTGTTTGATTGTGTAATTGTGTTGGCTTGATGCCATGTGTAGCCGGTAGATAATGAATGTCTCTTGTTGTCCTGATTCGGATATGGGTGACATACCCTATGTGGGTACTTGAGATTATTGATATATTATTGGGGTATCCGTTGTTGGTACTTGACTTATATATGTTGGCATACCCACTGTTGGTATTGTGATATAATGCATTGTTGGCGTACCCCGTTGAGATACTTGTGATATTGATCTTGCTTGTTGATGATTGACAAATGCATTGCACGCATTCTCTCATATTTATCATGCATGGCCGATATCCGGTGATGATCCGGTATCGTTGATGAGCGAAACTGATATTTGATAAACTCTTTTACTTGAGTGATTGTAAAAAGGCCGATGTCCGAAGATCCATTCCGGAATCATTGTTTACATGAAATTGACACTTGATAAACTCCTTTTACTTGAGTGATTGTGAGGAGGCCGATGTCCGTGGTTCAACTCCGGAATCGTTGATTTATGAAACTGATATTTGACAACTCTTTTGAGTGATTGTGAGAAGGCCGATGTCCGATAATTATATTCGGGCATCGTTGTTGCATGGCCTATTCCGATTTTATTCCGGAATCGATGGTAGTGCATGGGCTCCGTGGGTCCCCCAGAGTGGTGCCTGTGAGACTCCCCCTGTGAGCAATTAGTCAGGGCCCCGTCTGTCTGTTTGGCAAAGATCCAGAACGGGTGGCACTTAGACTTCGTGAGTGACATTGGGTTGTGCTGCCGAGACATCGATATTTGCGTCCGGAGTGCATGTGTACACTCATTTGCATAGCATAGCATGGCATCACATTCATACCATTACTGCATTGCATTGCATTATGATTTGAGTGAGATGTCGTGATGACTGTATTGTGATGATTGTGTTGTTGATGATTGGGCTGTGATGAGTCCATTGTGGTGGCTATTTCAGGACTAGATATACTTAGACTTATTATATTGGGCTTTAGATACTTACATAGGTGTTGACGGATACTTGGTTACGATTATATAGTTTCACGCGTGATTGGTTTACTTGTTTATCTGCGTTATTTTCTGAATTGTGTTAACTATGCTTAGTCGGCCTATGATGCCTACCAGTACTGTTGTTTGTACTGACCTGTACTTGCTGCATTCTTTTATGAATGCGGAGTATCAGGGCGGATCTACTTCTCTGACTTATGGCTGATCGACACTTCAGCTTCCACTTGAGTTTTCCAGAGTGAGCATGGCGTCAGCTGACCTCAAAGACTCTTCTATTTATTATGTCTTACTTTTCACTCAATCCATGATTTGAAACATTTTATGTATTACTATTCAGACCTTAGTATTCGGATTTAGATGCTCTTGTATGACCAGACCAGATACTGAGGGGATTCATTTACTTCTGCACTTATGTATATTATATCATATTATGAGACTTACGTCATTTTACTCCTTTCGCTATTATTTTATTGACTGTGAATGTTGAGTTAAGGGTTCGCCTACCGAGGTGGAAAGGGTAGGTGTCCGCATGACCTAGGCTAAAATGGGTCGTGACATCAAGGGTCATCTAATCACATATTTGACCGTGGTCAACTCTTTATCCTTAATACAATTAATATGCAGCTCAAGTGTCCGAACACTTTGGAGTCCCTCAAAATTCGTCCAAACTGTCCAACTAAGTCATAAATCACATTTCGTACTTATAAGGACTTTGAAACTTCAAATTCGAGTTCATTTCTCCCGAATGGTGACTTAGATGAACCCTCTTTTTATTTTTTTCTCAAGAACTCTAGTTTTTTATTTTCTTGACTAACTGAATGCCTGGGGAATGTGTCACTATCATGACCTAATCTGAGGGCCATGACGGGCACCCGGAGCTAACATACCGAGAACATTAAACGTACATCTCATAATCATATCTGAGTGGGCCATGAAGCTAACTCATAAATATCATAACTAGAAGGGACACATGCCTAAAGGATATATATATATATATATATATGTATGTATATCATCAAACTGTGCCCATACATAAAAGCCGACTTGGCTGTCAAATGATACAACAAAATATGGACCGAAAGATCACAGAACAACTAACTGTACATATTTGTGTACGAGCCTCTACATGGAGTATGTAACATAATACGAACGGGACAGGACCCCGCCAGGCCCAAATGTATGGATCATACCAAGCTGAGCTGCAACTCCGGAATAAGTGGAGTGCTCCTGTACCCACGCTGAGATGGCAGCCTAAGAATCTGTACCGCCTCCCTGTCTACCTGCGGCATGAACGCAGCATCCACAACCAAAAGGACATCAGTACGGACAAAGTACTAAGTATGTAAGACATGAGAATAATAAGAAAGAGACATATGAGAATACAAAATATAGTAGATGCATCCAGTGTTTCTGACCTGCATTTGTAGACCAATGTTGTACATAAATACTGTGCATAATTTTTATGCATGCATGCATGAGGTCATACATATACATATGCGTATATAACACCTGTCAAGCCTCTGTCGGCATCCTATCGTGTTGTATCAACCTCTGAGGGCATCATCATCGTAATTATCATAAGACCAGCTGATCAGGTGGCAGTGCGTATATAATGCCGTCACCGTCCCCATATCCCATATATATATATATATATATATATATATAATACATAATATACCCACATATATCACTGGAGGGGTCATAGGTCCGAATATGCATATGAATACATACATACATATAACATATATATATACAAGACATGATAAGAGTACAAGTAACTCTAAAGATTATACTGAATCTGAAGAAAGACTTTCTGAGGATATACTGTGGAACATGAATCAAATGGGTCATCCCTAACTCTAAGAGTAGAACCATTATAGATTAACGTTACATGTAGGTTCGGTTCACAAGGATCATGCCAAAGAAAAGAAAGGGATAGCCTTACATATCTCATCATCTCCTTACGACTCAACACCTATCCCCCCAAGTTTGCAAATCTACATTCAAGATGATTCATACTAAGGTTAAGTCATTAAAATGCTTATAAGGCCAAACTAAACTAATAAATGAGCTAACGAAAATCGGACAATATTTCCTTTGTATCTTCTACTTCCACCAATATTCTACACAACACCCAAACGTCAATAGCAATGTCAACAATTCCATAATCAAGAGATTATATTCAAATTACACTCAAATCAATCCAAAACTTCCTTTCAAATTCCATTCGTAGTCAACAACCACAACACAATATTTTATGACCTTTCCTACCATGATTCTCTTCACCTTTATGACTTACTATCCTCCAAATCAACTTAATACAAGTAGAAAAAGGGAAGAACATACCTTATACTTGAATAAATTCAACTCACACAATCTTGCTTCAAAACCAAATCCACCACAACTTCAACTAAAAGCAAGAACAATCATCTTTCATAAACTAACTTAGGGTTTTAAAGCTTGATCTTCACTTGAATTAGCTTAGAATTTTTTTGGAGGATTTAAGATGGTGGATAGAGCTTGAAAGGTCTAGAAGAATCTAATTTTTGGTGAAAATTATGACCCAAGGTTGTGGCCCCTTTAATTTGTAAGAAAAGAAAATTTTCCACCGCCTCCACTTTGACGGTCAACTCGACGGACCGTCGATCTGCTCGACGACCGTTGAGTGGTGGCGTCAAACTGACTGATCAGAGATGACTCTCTGATAGTGGTTTGAAGGTGGAGATTGACGGGCCGTCGGTCTTCTATGGTCTGTCAAGATGGGCGTCGAGTTGCCCAATTGTCATACTCAATTTCTTTTGATTCGTTCAGCCCCCAATCTTCCCGCTAATTACTGGACATAACTTAAACTCTCATACACATATAATGAACATGTAGAATCTTTTATGACCTTGACATAAAATTCACTTTCTAACCCCACATTGGCTAACCTACGATGAAACTCAGCGTATAAGGTACGGGGTGTAACAGTCACATTTCTCTGCAAATCAAAAATCACAAAGTAAATCTATGAAAAGTGTTAGAGAAAAGAGTTTCTAATACTCAAAATGACCTAACCAATCGTTACACTGAAATTCTTGCAAAGCTTGTAGCCATGGATGAGAAATTTGAAGGTCTAAAGGATCCGCTGGTTTGCACACAATACCATCTTGACAAGATCACGGACATCACTAAGGAAACATATTTAGATTTGGCCAAACATAGACTCAAGCTTGATCAAGCAGCAAAGGACTCTCTCAACACCTTAAAGAATCTCTTTTCGACCATTGAAGGTATCACCTCCCCATTGAAATTTGACACTTTGCAAGATACTCCCTTGGAAAGTTTGAAAATCTGAAGCATACAATTGTCTAAACCCTGACTTACTTTGTAAGAAATTATATGTTATTCCATGACAATCTCTATAAGAACTTTACTTATTTTTGTTTTTCTTGAATTTTCGCTATGACTGCTATGGACATTATGTCCAGTTAACTGACTAATCTAGGTTATTATATTCCTAGTAATGTTCGACTACCTCTTCAATACTCTATGCTTTTTTGCTCTATTATTCATATTCTTTTATCTGTTATTTTTCTTTTTGTTGAAGAAAAAACGGGGAGAAAAAGTGATCATGAAGTTGACAAGCAAGTCGACTCATCTGTAACTATTCAAGGGGAACAATTATAAGTTGACAAGCAAGTCGACTCACATGCACCTCTTCAGGTGGAGAAGGAACCTACGATTGACTTGCAAGCATCTACTCAGGAGGAGTCATGCATATATGAATATAACTTAAAAGGGAAGTAAAACAATTGTCACTAATATCTTATCATCATTAAAAAAGGGGGAAAATTATTAGTGTATTCATTTTAATAATGAAAAGTTGTATGTGCAATTATAAAAAGAAAAAGAGAGTAAAGTGATACTTTACAAAAGTTGGAGAAACAAACTCATCTAACCAAATGTGTTTGCACGATCTATGTAAAATCTAGAGCATGAAGGTAACTATGCACAACTATTAATAAGGAAAATATTGTTTATTTAAGAATTAAGGAAGTCATCGCAGCAAATCAACGACAATCAAGGGAGAATAAATCAAGACGCAAGATTTATTTTCCCAACAATCACAAATTAGAGATTTTTCAAATCAACGTCAATCAAGGGAGAATAAATCAAGACGCGACATTTATTTTCGCAACAATCACAAATTAGAGATTTGGCGAAAGGGAAGGAAATCAATCAAAGGCTTCATGAAGGAAGATAGAATGAAAGAAGATCAAGTATTAAAGACTGTAAAATAAGTCACATCTTATTCTTGAAAAGTATAATCATATCTTTCTAAGGGTCAAATCTCTTGGGTTGAAATTCTCTGTCCACAAATCAAAGAGCCTGACGAAGTGCCAATCAAAGACCAAAACAAGCATCTCTGAAGACTATAAACTCTCTAGAAGAAGAGGAGAAGGGATATTTTCATCTTACCCTTTCTCAAGTTTTTTGTTCTATTCTTCAGAGGAGAAGAGATATATTTTCATCTTGCCCTTTCTCAAATTTTTTGTTCTATTCTTCATAAACTTAGTATCTCAATTAGTTGACTTATTGTATAACCAAAAGAAAGAAGAGAGAAAAAGTTGTTTGGTAAGGCATTGTATCAAGCCTTACAAAGACAAAGAAACTACAAAGTGTATACGTAGGAGATACACCCTCAAAACTGTACAAGAACACATTCGAAGAGCTTACCGAGAATACCGTCTTACAACCAAAAGAGACTTCAAAACCCGAACTAATGTAAAATTTGTGAGTTTCACTTTATATTATGCAATTAACATTATGCTATTTACTTTACATTATATTTTTTCTGCTTAACTAGTTGATTGTCAACCACTATCACTAGACCGAAAAACGAAAAATTTACAATTTACTCCCCTCTTTCATTTTCAACAAGAAGAAAAGAAAGATAAATATGAAGAGGAAGACAAAGCAAAAGGAAAAATAATAAATCGTCATGGAAATTTACTTAGGTTTCTAGGAGAGTCGAGAAGAAAAGGGAGAGAAAACTTTAGATATGTTGTACTTCAGAATGGCAGAAGTGTCCAAATCTATAGGGCATGTACATTAAGTGAAATATCCAGAGCCTCAAACTAAAACTACCTTGACTATACAACTAAATATATAAAGTTATAAAGATTGGGTTGATACTAAATTTGCAACGGCACACCTGGTCGTTATAGTTCTTTTGACCTAATTACCTTGGTTGACCCTTCCCCATGTCGTGTTAGTATGATATATAACTTAATAAAGTCATTGGGTTGGGTTCCGCAAGGTTCGGTGTAAATTGAGTCATTCATGGAGCAACTAATTAAGTTGACGAGCTAGAGTTGACCATGGTCAACCACGGGTTAGGATGACCCTGTGTCTATGTTTTGGAAGTTCCAATATGTTATTATGATGATTTTGAACTTGTTCACAAGTTTTGGTGAGGTTCCAAAGAGTTTCAGATGGGTTTGGGGTTTTGTCACGCTCGTATTCGGTGTTGTCGTTGGAGGTCTGTTGATAGAAATGGATCTAGATTGATCATCCGATCTTTTTTTTATTGAGGTTTGAACCATTAGATCCGTATCAAAATTCCGAAGCTATAGGAAAAGGAATCGACTCGTTTGACCTCCGGATGAGGGAGTTATGCCTCTTTTTGTTCGGGTTGTTCCAGCTGGCCGCTAGCAGCGACTAGAGGACCGCCACAGCGGCCTGGTGAGCGCCACAGCGGCCCAACTGAGCGTTTTTAATGTCTTTTGTTTTTTCAAGCTTTTCCCATCTTATACCCAAAAACACTTCCTTAGAATGTGAGAGGCTATTTTCCTAGGGCTAGGGTGAAGTTCCTCCTTGAAGGTAAGTGCAAACCCTTACGTGATTCATTATTTCTCCTTCCTCAAATCCCTTGACAAGCTTAAGCTCCATTAATGGTGAGTGCAAGATTAAAACCCAAGAATTGATGAAACCTTCAATAGTTGGAGGGTTGGGGAGAGAGCAATCTTAAAGCATTCACAAGTACTTTGGGGTAAGATTCTAACCCAGTATTCATTATTCATGTATCGATTATCATCATCTCATAGTCATTCCTACACACTAATTGTGAAGAACTAATGGGTTAAGAACCCTAGGGCTAAAAAAAGAACAGATGAATTTGGATATCTTGTGATGAATAGAATTCCATGAAATTAAGATTGAAGGTTAACTAGATGATGGGTAACATAATTGTGCACTAAATTTCCCATCTTACCCTCTTAAACCCAGATTCACATTGTAGGGATATTTTAGACATTTTTCTAAAAGTATAGCAATACTGGTATCGATGGACTAGTTTAGACTCGTAGAGTACTATTTTGACTATATTGTATCTGAATTTTTAATAAAAATTCAGTTTTGCCCTTGTGGCTCGGGTTTAGCTATTTTGGGTCAATTTTGGGGTTTTGGGTAAAACTATGGCAATATGGGTATCCTTAGATTCGTATTCTAACATAGAATTCATATTTGATAGACGTTAATCATTTGGCGGTTCTCCAAAGAGGAAGGAAAGGCTATGGTTTGGCAATTTGAGACTGTTGCACGACATTCCAGGTAGGTTATGGCTTACTTTAGTTAGACTTTGATTAGCGAAACATATGTATTTTATAGAATTGATGGGAGAAAGAATGATTAGGTCTTCGGACATGGTGTTTTGGTGGGATATTAGCTAGGTTGGTATGACTTCTGATTTTGCGGGCTCGTCGCCGTTACTTTATGTACTGAAATATGAGGTGTAGTTTTATTCATACTGTGGCGATTTGGGATGGATTTCTATTCAGTTGATTATTGTTGATGGTGGCTTTTTGCCCTATTATTGTGATTTGACTTATTGCCTAAATTGTCGTGTTGTACTCAGTTCTCTCTTATTGTGATATGTATTATCAGAGAAAGAAAGGATAACGTGTTTAGGCTTGAATTGTGATATAAAATTATGACAGTATATAGATGAAAACTTGATGTATGATTGTTGTTAATGATAATATATAGAAAAGTGGAGCTTCTTGGTGATACAAGACTTAGTTGTGAGGCGTACTTGCTACATGTGGAAGTAAAGAGGGACATAGACTATTATGTTGGTTAAGATGATTGTATGATTCATTTCATGGCTGAGTTTATCCAAGTCATGATATGACTTGTGGCTTTGTAATTTGTACCTTCACTGTTTCTTTATTGGCGTGTATTGATTTACCACGTTTACATTTATTTATGCATTCATACACTCATGCATGATGGAAATGGTTTGGAAGACTTGTGGCATGATTCCTTGTGTTTGACATTGATATTGCTGATTGTTCATAGTCCATACATATTAATGAACTGAAATACATTGAGACAAACATTGTGATGTGAAATTGTGCAGAAGTTAATATAATCTACTTGATGAACTTGTGATACAAATTGATGACAATTGTGGTGAAAAACCAATATGATCTTCTCGGTGAAAATAATATACTACTTGATAATTTCTCATTAAGAGGGATGTAACAGTGTTTCTTGTAGAATCGAGTAGCTCCGGGTTCGAGGCTCTTTTCGGAACGGAGGGTGTATAAGCTCGAGTCGGAGGTAAATTTCGGGCGGAGGGCAGTAAGTGAGTCGGGTACGAGGAGTGTTCCGGAATGAGTGGTGCATGGACACCATGGGTCCCCTACAGGTCATGACTACTGAGCTATGACATTTGTAGCATATGTGTATAGTGCGTATTTGGCCAGTGCATTGCCTAGCACATCATCATATTTTGCATTGCACATTATTATACTTTATTCTGCATTATTATATGGCTCATTTAGTTTTAATGTTTGTGTGTTTTCTGAAATGGCTGTTGCGGTATTGATATGAACATTGATTGAGTTAAATTGTGGATTAGTGACTCTACCTAGGGAAGGAACTTGGACATGTGATTATCAGGTGAAGTTATTGAAACTTGACAGACTTGTGGTTTAGAAGCTTCATCTTAGGCTGTGACTTCATTACGGGATATTCTGTGACTTGGATTTGAGTGTTAAGTGCCTATCTGTTTATCTTGTGTATTTTATACTTATATGCATGGACTAATCTTAGTCGGCCTATGATGCTTACTGTTGACACCTAATTTTGGCTCGCCGTGCTTAAAATTAACGTTTTAGAGCGCGAAATACATTTTTTACACATTTTTACATTTTTAAACAATTTATTGATGATTATCCTTATTTTAGGAATTTTATCAATTTATTGTCATTTTTCAAGAATCATTATTTTGCACATGTACAGCGTAATACTACCATTTTTGTGCAATTAATAATTGTTTCTTAATTCTATAGCAGTGCATTTTTGTATCTTATACATTGATATTTAAATTTTATACTTACATTATTATTTACAAATGTATTAGTTAACTACATTTTAGAACAATCCGTCAGTGTAGAGAAAACGGAGCAATTAATTTTTAAACGCAGAGCAAAAATTCGATCAAGTCAAGGTCTCGTCACCTTTTAAAAAGTTGACATTTGAGGTGATGGGTTGGATTCTTGATCCATTGATTAATAAATTTTTATACATTGGTTAAAAGGGTGAAATTCCCATTGGACAATAACTCAAGGATTAAAATAAGCATTGAGGGGACAAAGGGATATGGCTTTATATTTTTTGGACAATAGAAGGGGTTAGTTTGTATTATAAAGGAATAGAGGGGGTTATTTTTTTTTGATGAACAGATCTTTTTCACACACAACACGTCACATTTCATATTTTTGTTTCCTTTAAACCCAAAACACTTTCTCTTCCCTTCACCCTCACCCCACAAATCGCCGCCAGCCCCTCCACGCCGGAGCACCGAGCTCCGACGAACGCCGACCACACAACCCTCTACTCCCTCCGCCACACCTCTCTCCACTGCCAGCTTCCTCCAAGCCAACCCCGACAAACTCCCAACGTCGAAGCTCCGGCGGAAACCTACCGTGAAACAGCCCGCACACCACCACTGCACGACCCCACTGCACCACTTCGTCTCCCCCTCTCTCTCACCCACTCCACCGCAAACCACCACACCATCGCCTCCCCCTTTTTTTTTTTTGGTCCTCGTCACTGCTCCGGTGAGGAGCTTCATTCTCCGGTAAACCGGAGCAGCCAACAAACAAAACAGCTCCACCGCGAGCAACCACCAGTCCACTTCTTCTTCCTCACACCACGAACCAAACAGCCCCTTCCCCATTCGCCACCATCTCCGATGACTCCCATTTGTTTCGTGTTTTATACATTTTTCATATACGTATAATTGTGTTTGTTTGTTGTGCTACTGTTGGGCTATTTTTTGCGTTATCAGGCAATCCGTTGTCCCGTTTCAGATCTGGCCGGAGTTGAATTTTTCGGTGACTGTGTTGTCTTCTCCCACGGCTCCCCCATGTTCTGTGTTTTCTTGTAAATTTTGATATGAGCATGTTGGGATATGTTTTGCTCGCTGTGTTGGACTGATTCTTTTTGCACCTTTACGTTGGTTTGCTGCTTCATTTTACTATTGCTCTTGCTGCCTTGGACTATTCTGCTCCTGTTATTTTGTTGTTGTTGTTGTTGTTGTTGTTGGTATTTTTGACTGATATAGACCAATTACTACATTTGACTGGCCGATGAAGAAATTTCCGTCGATTTCCAAGGCCTCCCATGTACAAAAGACGGGTTTTTATTTTTCTTATTTTAAGTTTATTCATTATTTCTTTAATTCATTCGATAGTTATTTATTCTCTTACTAACACTTTTACTAAGTGTTTATACAGGTACCCGGAGATACATCCCGAAGACAACATTCGGAAGAAATCCGATGACTTCACCAAATCACTGTTTGTATTTACTTTTCACATTTTTTATAACTGTACAAAACATAAACTCATAGTATAGTGAAAACTTTATTTTTGGAATGACGGTTGATATATTTATTTACTTGTCGCCTTGTTTGTTAAATTTAAAATCGTCATTCGCTTTAGGCAAGACTTAGACCGTCAATACTTCATAACTAGATTAAATTGACTTGGTATAAATACTTTGTTAAATAAATTTACACTTTTAACGATTAGGCAAAAATACTAGTCCATCCTTTAATTTTGATTCTTTATACGCTATTAATACAACTTACATTTTATATTGTCTCGTGTACACTAATACATTTTTTAATTAAGTTAAATTCACATTTTTGACGCTAGGCAAATATTAAGTGGTCCATTTATAAATCTTTTATTCTTTAGAGGCATTATACATTTTCACTCATTTTTTATCCACAATTCCTTATACTTATTTTTTTACCAATACTTTTACAATTATTTTGTTCCTTATTCTTTTGATAGGATATTCATTAAACAAACACTCTTTTTAACTAAACGGTAGAAACAAGTCAAATAAACTTCACTTTTTTGAATAATTTCGTTATATAAAATCTTTACACCAATGAATATTCGCAAATTATTTTTACATTCTTTATGCACTAATATACCTAGTTATACAATTCTTTATACATTTTAGGTTTGACGTACACTCTTTTACAGTTGAAATATGTCCTTTATATGTTTAATATATATACATTCTTTTGATATACATAGACGCATAGTCTTTATATCCTTGATTTTTTTTTTTTTTTTAGTCTTACATTTTTATATTCTTAATATAGTTACACATTCTTTACACTAACATATATATACACTCTTTGTACTAACAGATATACTCTTATACTTACGAGGTACATTCTCTTTATACTCTTTTTATATATATATATATATATAATATACATTCTTTATGAATACTTGATACTTGATATAAATACATTTTTTATACACTGTGTATACTTAGTATATTATCACTTAGTGTAGCTTTTCATGAAGTCATAATATTTTGAAAACAGGTAATAATAATGATAAATAGATAGATAATCCCCCTCTAGTGTTCAGTTAAACTAAGCCTAAGGACTGTCTTCGGGCAAGCTCTGAGGGATGCTTAATACCTTCCCCTCGGGGTAAATAAAACCCTTATCTAGAATCTTATAGGTTTCGTGGACTAAAAATGGAGTGGACACACAAGTACATATAGGTTTCCTGATTTTCCTAAAAATTAGGTGGCGACTCTAACCCTTTTAAAACCAGTTAGAAGAACCGTGAAGTTGCAAACTATCTTGGACCCAGTTCAAAATAGGGCGTAACACTTACCGATACATAGTGTTTGTACTGATACTACCTTGCTGCACCCTTTTTGAGTGCAGATTGTGTTCCAGAGATTTCATCCAGATTATATCTCTAGCGTGAAACTAGTTTGCTCGATCAGATCCGAGGGTAAGCTTCTATCCATCCATGCCACCTGAAGATCTCTCTTTCCAGATGTCTACTTTCATTCCAGACATTATTTGTTATATTTGAGATATACTTCTTTCTTTAGACGTTCTTGGTTAGAGTCCTTGTACGATGACTTTTAGATTTTGGGGGTGTAATAGTTAGACTTTCGCACTTATATTATCTATTAATTATGGCTTGTTTTATTTATCGATTCATTCACTTATCTATTGATTGTTAATAAATGATTAAAGAAGTTGAAGTTGGCTAATGATTAATGGGTTAATGGGTAAGGGTTCGCCTAGTAGTGATAATAAGGTAGGTGCTCGCATGATCGGTAATTAAGGTCGTGACAGTTGGTATCAGAGCTTTAGGTTCGTGAATCTCGTTGTACAAGGACGTGTCTAGTAGAGTCTTGTGGATTGGTATGAAAAGTTCTGTATCTATCTACGAGAGGCTATGAGACCCTTAGGAAACTTCCACATCTTTCATTCTTTCATGCTACTTCATTCAAATTGGTATCTAGACAATTCCAATTAGTATATGTACTTCCTTGTCTTATTCTTCCATGAATGGTGGAAACCTCTTATCTAAACTCTTATGTGACCGGTTTGTAATTATTGTTCGGTTATATTGAGTCCATCGGGAGAGGGGGGGGGGGTGACACAGGAGATTAGACCTCCATTGAATATTTCGAGGCCACGGGTGAGTCCATATGGTGTTTTTACATTAATATACATGTTTTGATTGTGTGTGTGAGGCCTCGGATGAAATGTTAGGTGATAGAGTTGAAAACTGGGCAAAAGTCGAGCTTACTGCCCAAAGGAGATCGCTGCGACGGAGCTTGTACCCCTATAGTGGTGAGCCCCTCACTGCCAACGGTCGATCATTGTTCAATGTGTCCGCCATGGCGGGCCATGTCTCGCTATGGAAACGTCGCTATAGCGGAACTTGGACCGTCATAACGAGGGTCTGTTTTCTTTTGGGTCCGCTATAGCGGGCATTTAGCCGCCATAGCGAGACCGCTGCTGCTGTGGTTTGACCGTCGCAGCGGTCGACGGGAAACAGTAAGCCGTGTTTTTAATTTGAATTTGTTTCTTCTAGGGGTGAGTGCACTTGTCTTATCTTATGATTATCTATCATCTTAGGCTTGAATTAATAGTGCAATTGTATGTGGACTAGTTGGAGAAGATGAGTTTCTACTTAGCATTTACAATTGAGTAATAGGCTTTAAATATTAGTTTAATTGGTGAGTCTTGCCAATAGTAAGATGGGATTTAATAAAGTAGTAAACCATAAGCTTGAATCTCTAATCTAGACTAAGATTGATTAAGGATAAAAAGGGGGATTGTTTGAAACAAGAGCTAATAATTTGAGAATTATGTTGAGGTTATACAGTGTGAAGTCGAGTCGAGGGTTATGTATGAATTGGTAAGTTCTAGTATGTCATAGGTTATAGGGGACATTTGTTAGAAAACAGAAACGGAGACTCTAGTGGTTATTGTGTTGCTTATGGCTGATGAGAGATGATATTATTTATTGTACTATGTTTTTGTAATTACCTATGTGGTTATTGAGCCTGAATATATGTTTGTTGGTTGGTGTTCCCGAGTTATACGGCATCTTGCTAAGGTAAGGCTTAATTTCGAGATCTCTGAGTTAAATTCCATTGTATTAAAGTAATGGCGAACTTAGTTAAATTAATTTTCTAAGTCAGAAAAGGGTTAATTATGATCTTAGTGAAGCAGGTGTATGAGTCTTGGTTTGTTGAGATAGATATGAGGAATAATTAATAAAGTGATGGTAGTTGAGATTTGTCTAAGAGTTGATAAATTGTTGTGACTTCCTGATAAATAGTAAATTTGTCATGATGTGAGAAATATAGGGATGTTAACCAGTTCCGATAGGACGAGATGTTATCAAGAGTGTGCTAATGAATTAGTCTCGAGGAAATAGGGTAAATGTGTTGGGGGAATAGATAAGGCTGTTGGGTTTCATGTGGTCCTTTTGGAGCATTAAGTAAGTGATAGAAACAGAGAGGTTCGGGTAAGTCCGTGATAAACTGTTACTTATCTTAAACAATTGATAGTTAAAAGGGTGACATAGTTAGCATTAATCAAAGCATGTTGAGATAGGAAATCTTAGTTTACTGATCTAAGAATGATTTGCTGATTGCATTGGTGATTATAAGAGTCTAGAGAAGTTGTAATCATTAGAGGAATAAGTTGGGATTAGGATGATCAATTTTGATATATTAGATGACGCATATGTGTTATAGCAATTCCTGTGGTAGGTTCAAGTACATAAATATGGAAATTGAGTCTTTGAGCTAAAGTTAGAAATAAGCTTTGACTGATAAGATGAATGGATAGTGGTTAGGGCACACTTAATGCAGTGGAGGCTTCCGTGTGGTTATGATGCATGTCCTTGGGTTATCGTCAGCCTTCGTACTCCCCTTCTTCGTTCGAGGACGAACTATTGGTAAATTGGTATATGATGTAACGACCCACCTGGTCGTTTTAGTGCTTTTGACCAAATTACCCTGGTAGACCCTTCCCCATGTCGTGTTAGTATGATATATTACTTAATAAAGTCATTGGGTTGGGTTCCGCAAGGTTCGAGTGTAAATTGAGTCATTCATGGAGAAACCAGTTAAGTTGACGAGTTAGAGTTGACTATGGTCAACTTCAGGTTAGGATAACCCCGTGTATATGTTTTGAAGTTCCAATATGTTATTATGATGATTTTGAACTTGTCCACAAGTTTTGGTGAGGTTCCAAAGAGTTTCAGATGGGTTTGGGGTTTTGTCGTGCTCATATTCGGTGTTTTCACCGGACGTCTGTGGATAGACATGGCTCCAGATTGATCATCCGACCTTTGTTTTGAGTGGGGTTTGAACCATTAGATCCGTATCAAAATTATGAAGCTATAGGAAAAGGAATCGACGCGTTTGGCCTCCGGATGAGGGAGTTATTCCAGGTTTCGCTCGGGCTGTTCCAGCTGGCCGCTGGCCGCTAGCGACCAGAGGACCGCCACAGCGGCCTGGTAAGCACCACAGCGGCCCAAATGGGCGTTTCTAATGTATGTTTCTTCAAGTTTTTCCCATCCAAAACCCAAAAACACTTCCTTAGAATGTGAGAGGCTATTTTCCTAGGGCTAGGGTGAAGTTTGCAAACCCTTACATGATTCATTATTTCTCCTTCCTCAAATCCCTTGACAAGCTTAAGCTCCATTAATGGTGAGTGCAACATTAAAACCCAAGAATTGATGAAACCTTCAATAGTTGGAGGGTTGGGGAGAGAGCAATCGAAAAGCATTCACAAGCACTTTGGGGTAAGATTCTAACCTAGTATTCATTATTTATGTATTGATTATCATCATCTCATAGTCATTCATACACACTAATTGTGAAGAATTAATGGGTTAAGAACCCTAGGGCCAAAAATAGAAAAGATGAATTTGAATATCTTGTGATGAATAGAATTCCATGAAATTAAGATTGAAGGTTAACTAGATGATGGGTAACATAATTGTGCACTAAATTTCCCATCTTACCCTCATGAACTCGGATTCACACTGTAGGGGTATTTTAGACATTTTTCTAAAAGTATAGCAATACTGGTATCGATGGACTCGTTTAGACTCGTAGAGTACTATTTTGACTATATTGTATCTGAATTTTTAATAAAATTCTAGTTTTGCCCTTGTAGCTCGGGTTTAGCTATTTTGGGTCCATTTTGGGGTTTCGGGTAAAACTATGGCAATATGGGTATTCTTAGATTCGTATTCTTACATAGAATTCATATTTGATAGACGTTAATCGTTTTGAGGTTCTCCAAAGAGGAAAGGAGGAAGGTAAGGCTATGGTTTGGCAATTCGAGACTGTTGCTTGGCATTCCAGGTAAGTTATGGCTTACTTTAGTTAGACGTTGATTAGCGAAACATATGTATTGTATAGAATTGACGGAAGAAAGCATGATTAGGTCTTCGGACATGGTGTTTTGGCTGGATATTAGCTAGGATGGTATGACTTCTGATTTTGTGTGCTCGTCACCGTTATTTTATGTACTGAAATATGAGGTGTAGTTGTATTCATACTGTGGCGATTCGGGTTGGATTTCTATTCAGTTGATTGTTGTTGATGGTGGCTTTTTGCCCTATTATTATGATTAGACTTATTGCCTAAATTGTCATGTTGTACTCAGTTCTCTCTTATTGTGACATGTATTATCAGAGAAAGGAAGGATAATGAGTTTAGGCTTGAATTGTGATACAAACTTATGACAGTATGTAGATGAAAACTTGATGTATGATTGCTGTTGATGATAATATATCGAAAAGTGGAGCTTCTTGGTGATACAAGACTTAGTTGTGAGGCGTACTTGCTACATGTGGAAGTAAAGAGGGACATAGACTATTACGTTGGTTGAGATGATTGTATGATTCATTTCATGGCTGAGTTGATCCAAGTTTTGATATGACTTTTGGCTTTGTGACTTGTACCTTCACTGTTGCTTTATTGGCGTGTATTGATTTACCACGTTTACATTCATTTATGCATTCATACACTCATGTATGATGGAAATGGTTTGGAAGACTTGTGGCATGATGTCTTGTGTTTGACATTGATATTGCTGATTGACCATAGTCCATACATACTAATGAACTGAAATACATTGAGACATACATTGTGATGTGAAATTGTGCAGAAGTTAATATAATTTTCTTGATGAACTTGTGATTCAAATTGATGACAATTGTGGTGAGAAGCCAATATGATCTTCTCGATGAAACTAATATACTACTTGATAATTGCTCATTAAGAGGGTTGTAACAGTGTTTCTTGTGGAATTGAGTGGCTCTGGGTCCAAGGCTCTTTTCGGAATAGAGGGTGTATAAGCTCGAGTCTGAGGTAAATTTTAGGTGGAGGGCAGTGAGCGACTCGGGTCTGAGAAGTGTTTCGGAACGATTGATACAGGATGTGGATCCGTGACCGAGGTTCCTTCCGGGGCGGAGGATTTATGGCTCGGGTCCGAGGAGTGTTCCGGAACGAGTGGTACATGGACAATATGGTTCCCCTGCAGGTCATGACTACTGAGCTATGACATCAGTAGCATGTGTGTACAGTGTGTATTTGGCCAGTGCATTGCACAACACGTTATCATATTTTGCATTGCACATCATTACATTTTATTCTGCATTATTATATGGCTCATTTAGTTCTGATGTTTGTGTGTTTGCTGAAACGGTTGTTGTGGTATTGAAATGATCATTGATTGAGTTAAATTATGGATTAGTGACTCTACCTAGGGAAGGAACTTGGACCTGTGATTATCAGGTGAGGTTATTGAAACTTGACAGACTTATGGTTTAGAAGCTTCATCTTAGGGTGTGACTTCGTTACGGGATATTTTGTGACTTGAATTTGAGTGTTAAGTGCCTATTTGTTTATCTTGTTGATTTTATACTTATATGCATGAACTAATCTTAGTCGGCCTATGATGCTTATCGGTACATAGTGTTTGTGCTGATACTACCTTGCTGCACCCTTTTTGAGTGCAGATTGTGTTCCAGAGATTTCATCCAGATTACATCTCTAGCTTGAATCTAGTTTGCTCGATCAGATCCGAGGGTGAGCTTCTATCCATCCATGTCATCTGAAGATCTCTCTTTCTGGATGTCTACTTTCATTCCAGACATTATTTGTTATATTTGAGATATACTTCATTCTTTAGACGTTGTTGGTTAGAGTCCTTGTACGATGACTTTCAGATTTTGGGGGTGTAATACTTAGACTTCCGCACTTATATTATCTATTAATTATGACTTGTTTTATTTATTGATTCATTCACTTGTCTAATGATTAATAGGTTAATGGGTAAGGGTTCGCCTACTAGTGATAATAAGGTAGGTGCCCGCACGATCGGTAATTAGGGTCGTGAAAAAATTGAGCCTACTTTTTTGGGGCCAAGAAGTCCAATATCCTTCAAGTTCAACATGCACTCTTCGCTTTATATTTTAGGTTAAAAATTAGTAACTTTTTTCAATTTTAGACGCTGAAAAATTAATTTCATGTTCATTGACCCCATGTGTTTTGTGAAGTTGACAGTGTTAATTCTCTAGGTTTAAGATAAATTTTATATATTATACACTACGGAAAATGGCAATAAAAATTGGACTTCTGGAAAACACATTGGGTTATCTTATTGAGAAAATTACATAGTATGTTCAACCTCTCTCTCTCTCTCTCCCTCTCTCTCTCTCTCTCTCTCTCTCTCTCTCTCTCTCTCTCTCTCTCTGTCTTTCTATATGTTTGTATATTGTTGTATATATTGGTATAAGTATCTGTATATGATTGTATATTTTGGGCTAATTTTTGTAATGTAAGTGACCAACTTGTATATTTCTGAAATTTTCCCTATCTTATTTACCTAGCATATATAGGTATGCCCCTCACGTATAACTTTGTGTAACTTCAATTAATTTATCAAATATAGCTATGTTGCCTCGATCTGTCGTCACCGAGGGTGTGTTCGGTATCGAGGAAACCTAATATTTTTTATTTTTGCATGTTCGACAGGTCAAAAATTTTAAAAACAATTTTTTTAGGAAAATAAATTCCTATAAAATGAGATGAATGACTTCCTTAATGAAAATATGAAAAACAAGTGGCGTTGCACATTGATTGTCTCCATCCCCACCCCTCACTCCACCCTATCCCCATCCCACGCACCACCCATACCCCATCCCTGACTCCTACCCATCCCCACTCCACCACCCCCACTCCCCATGCTCATACTATTTGTCTAGATTTATATACAAACTAGTATACATGCCCGCGTTTTGTGCGGTCCTAAAAAAAACATAACTGAGTATCAATATCATAATTTTAAAAAGGAAAAATCAAGGTTTACTAATTGCCACATTTTTGTAGTTTTGTCATCCTCTATAAAGTTCTTCGACAAAAGAATTGGGGAAAATATTTGAATTTAAGTATGAAACATATATTCATGATTATATCATATTTTTGTGATCTTTTATCGTCCTCTATATAAAATAGAACATTTAAGATTCACTTGTGAAAGTACCAATATGGTAAACAACAATGAAATAAGAAAATGATCTTACCAACATCTAAATTAGCAGCATAATAATAATAATCTCTCTGTCAGCAAAATAATTGATATGGTCTATTAAATATTAATTCTGAAGAATTCATTTTGTATTGTTCATCTAAAGGAAAGAAATTTCAAGTGTTTGTCTATTCACCAATATCATAGCCTTATGGTGGCTAACATATGAATAGCTTTGGGGAAATTCCCTTCCCCGGTTTCTTGATTATATCTCATTCAAGGTCAATTATATGTACTCGCTTGTTGATTTAAATTTTCATGATTTTTTGATTTAAATTCATTCAAGATCAACTATGTGTGACCTTGTCCGGAGAAAAAATTGTATATGACCTTGCATTACTTCTAAACTTTAAAGTGGTGACATACACATGAGGGGAAGAAATAACGAAACCAAAAAAGAAGGAAATATATAAATGGAATCTCTACATCGTGAAAAACACGTCATATTTCTTATGACCGTCTTTATATGTATACAAAGAAAAAAGAGATTTACAAATTTTTATAATAAAAATTTCAAGTCCCTAGGCTCGAACCACTCCCTAGTTTTCTCTTCCACGTCTCTTCCTCTTTAGTCTTATTTGCAAGAGCAATAGGCCATATTCTCTGCAAAAGAAATTAAATTAGGTATTTTCCTAAAAATTATGTTTCCTTTTCCCATTCAAATTTTGATCAACATTTAATAACTAAAGTAAGGTAACTGGTTAAAAGCATCAATGGAAAAATAAAATTGCGGAAATACAAAGTCAAGAACAACCACGACATCTACGTTTCTTCCAATCGAACAATGCCTCATTCCCATCTTTTTCTCCAGATTTTATTATAAAATTTTCAACAAAAAAATATATTTTTCTTCCTCCAAGTAATTAACTTTTACTATATCAAAACCTCCATCATTAGGAGAGGAGACAACACGAGTAACTAAAGATAAAAGAAAAGAAAAAGAGTTTCAAAGACTGAAGCTCTCCGGGAATTCAAAAAGAAGCTCCCCAATTCTTGTCTGAAACTCTAATTCAGCACAGACACAATTTAAGGGACTCAAAATCAATCCCAAACTAATTCTGCTATGGAAAAGGTTTTTCAAAATTTTTGGTTTTGTGAGTTCTGAATACGGAGTAGAAATAAAAGAAACGACATAAAATCACCCCTAAACTTGCACCAAAAATTCACTTTAGCAGTTAAACTTTACTGGTGTTTATATACCCCTATTCTAGCATAAAGTGAAATTAACACCGCCCCAAATCATAAAAACCAGGTTTACAGCGTTAGGTGTTCCACACGCGCCTGCTAGATCTCTTACACATATTCTTCTTTTCTTTTTCACTTTTTTTTCAACCTTGCCCCCCCCCCCCCCCAATAAACTCCTGCACTTCAAATACTCTCTTTTGTAGCCTAAACAATTCTTTTTTCTTTCGACAAAGATGAATCGACCTTCTGATGGAATCAAAATTCTGCACATATTTAATTAAGCAAGGAATACAACAAATGGAGAGCCCTAACTGATAACCTCTACCGGAGCTCAACCTCAAATCGAAAAACGAGGGGGTTTGACAGTGGTGTTGAGCCAACGATGAAACTCCGGCAACAGGGACGCGAGATTTTGAAGGTGGTGTTAATGGTGAAGCAAATCCAATCATATTGATCCGTTCATGCTGCAAAAAATTGGAAAGAACATATAAAAAAGGAAGAGAGAGGTTCACCAGAAAAATTAACCGGCAAAAATTACGTTCATCCGTTCACTTCATTATTGTAACGACCCTTCCAGTCGTTATGGAAAATGTAGGGTCACCCACCCAAATAGAACCTTCCCAAGAGTAGTACGAGCTAATAGAAACTTGATTTTATAAGTCTAAGAACTGAAAACTAGACTTGTTTGTGGTTGTTGTTTTATTGTATTGAACTCGTCGGGGGAGGTGACATAGAAAATTAGAACTCCGTTGGAAATTTTGAGGCCCCGAGTGGATTCGTATGACATCTTTATGTATATGTGCATGTTTGATTTTTGTTTTTGAGGCCTCGAATGAAATTTTGGGTGGTAGGGGGAAAACTGGAAAAAAGTCGAGCTCACTGCCCAAATGGCACCGCTGCGGCGGGTTCAACACCACCAGTGGTCAGCCATAATCCTTGTGACCGTTGTGGCGGGCCATGTGCCGCAATGGCGGTATCGCTATAGCAGAACATGGGCCGCCATAGCGGTGGTAGATTTTTTGTTGTCCGCTATAGCGGTCCCTTGACCGCTATAGCGAGACCGTTGCAACGGTGGTTTGATCGCCGCAGCGGTCAACGAAAAACAGTAGCCCGTGTTTTAAAGACTTAGTCTCACATTTTTAATTCATAAAACTCCAACACTGTTCCCCATAAGCACCTAGGGTGAAATTTCAAGCTAGGGCAAGAAAACTCTTGAGAGGTAAGTTTTATTTATTCCTTCCAATCATTTCGTATCATCTTCATGATTATCATCACTTTTGTGGGTCTTCAATGGTGGAATTATAATAGAAACCCTAGAAATTAATAAATCTTCTAAACTTAATGGGTTTTGATTATTAACACTTATTTATCATCTTAAAGCTTGGGTTAACTCCTCTTAATCATGAATTGAATCCTTAGAGCCATAAACTAAGTGAATTGAGACCTAAGGTTCGATAAAAATGGTATCTTGACCATGAAAACTGCTTGTAATTGGAATGTTGATGTAATATTGTTATAATTGGATGATTAGTGATGACAAAGGCCTTTGTTAGGTTTCTTTACACCTAGAAAGTCATCCACCCATTGGAATGGGGTAAAGGGAAGGGTATTCTTGAATTGGTACCTGTGATTTCAGCAATTGTGACTCATTGAGCATTCTATTTCTAGACTTTGAGTGTTCCGAGGCTTTACGAAAGGGAAAAGTTATAGCAGGTGACTCGAGTTGTTCCAGCTCTACGTTGAGGTAGGTTACAGTCTACTTGAGTTAAACTTTGGTTAGTTGAATGTATGTTTTGTGAATTCTTTAAGAGAAAGCATGTCTAGTCTTCATGCATGATATTGTATGGTCGAACTCCTATGTGAATGTGATTGAGTGATTGTGTAGGCTTTGTGCCACTATTCCTATGTATTGAATCTGTAGTGGATGTGTTTGTGATGAGAAGTTAATATAATCTTCTCGGCGATATTATGGTACGAAATGATGATGTGAGCATTGATAATAAGAGGACAGGAAACATTGTTACATATAGATATATGGAAAGGCCCATATGTGACCTAGATTTACGGGCTCATGGTTCGAGGTTCGTTCAAAAAAAGAGAGATATATTGATGTGGCCCGCGTCCGAGGTTCTTTTCGGAGTGAAGGTTTATGCTCGGGTCCGATGAGTATCCGGAACGAGTGGTACATGGACACCATGGGTCCCCTTAGACATGTGTACAGTGATTACGGTAATTATGGTAGACTTATGCCCGTGTTGTGGTTTTTCGCTGATTGATTCTTGCTACTTGAGTGATTGATTGGTGATATACTTTGGTTGACTTGTCATGGTTTATTTGTTTCATGTCTGTTGGCTGACTTGTTTATTCTATTGATTTTATAAGATATGCATGATACTAATTTTAGTCAGCCTATGATATCTACCGGTACATAGTGTTTATACTGATACTACCTTGCTGCATTCTTTGAGTGCAGATTGTGATACAAAGACTGCTACTCGCCCTCATATCTAGCGTTGAGGACGTTGCTGACAGATTTAGGGTGAGCTTTTATCCATTCCAGGCCGCCGGAAGATCTTCTTTTGTGATGTCTATTTCCTATTCTGGACATTATGGATATTTATTAGACAGGTTTCATTCGTTAGACATGTTCTATTTTAGAGTCCTCTTAGGATGACTTTCGAATTTTGGGAATTTTTGTAATAGTTAGAACTTCAGCATTTACTTCAGTATTTTTATGGCATGACTTATTTATTTATTTTCTGCTTGAATGAGTAATAACTGACTAATTTGGTTAATATAAAATCGGACTTGAATGAATAGATGACTTGTGTGTTAGTTCGCCCACTAGGAGTTAGTGTGAGTGCCAGTCATGGCGGGTTGGGTCGTGACAGAGTTGGTATCAGAGCCTTAGGTTCGTTGATCTCGTCGTACAAGGACATGTCTAGTACAGTCTTGCAGATCGGTACGGAGACGTATGTACTTATCTTTGAGAGGCTACCGGACATTAGGAAATTTTCTTTTTCTTTCTTTCATGCTACTTGATTCCAATTGGTATCTGCTGATTTAAATTGGTATCTAACTGTCCTTCACTCTCTCGCAGATGGCGAGAAACACGCACAGCAGTAGCTAGAGGAAGGGGTGGAGGCAGAGAAGCCGGTAAAGGGCGGCCCTAGCTGGGGACGGAGTCCCAGTTGTTGATCTCGTGCCTCCAGTAGTTCCAAATGAGTCTGTGGGAGAGGCAGCCGCACCAGGCCAGCTAACGATAGTACTAGCTCTGCCAGGAGCTACAGCTGCTCACGGCATACCAGATGCTATGGCACAGGTGCTACAGTGGTTGCATGGGTTAGCACAGGCCGGAGCTATACCAGCCGCTCCAGCAGGTAGAGGCGCAGGAGTAGCAACCCTAGGTCCAGATAGAGTTCAGGCTCAGTGGGTTCAGCATGCCGCAGCAATGGCAACCCGCTTGGATAAAGTTTCGGGATTTGAAGCCAGTTGCAGGGCTAGTGATGACTGGCGAAGAGCATGATCTGTTTTGGAGGTTCACTAAAATAAAGCCTCCGGTACTCTATGGTACTGAGTCAGAGGATGCATATGAGTTCATCATCGACTGTCACGAGAGGCTCCATAAGATGGGGGTTGTGGATAAGTACGGGTAGAGTTTGTGACCTTCCAGTTCTTGGGTGATGCCAAGCTATGGTGGAGGGCCTATGTGGAGTACAGTCCAGCTGGGTCTCCTCCGTTGACTTGGGTTTAGTTCTATTATGTGTTTTTGGATAAGTACATCCCGCGTACTCTGAGGAACTGAAGGAAGGATGAGTTCGCGAATATTGATCAGGAGCGCTCGTCTATTGCTGTGTACGAGTCCCGTTTTCACTCCCTGTCCTGATATGCTCTTCAGTTGCTGCCCACTGAGGGAGAAATGATCCGGTGGTTCATAAAGGGGTTGAACACTAGGCTTCAGTTATTAGCTCTTCAGCTCATAGCCACTAAGCTTCATTCCAGGAGGTAGTGGAGCATGTTCGTATGGTTGAAGGGATTAAAAAAGAAAGTCATACAAAGCAGGTAAAAAAGAAGGCCCGAAGAGGTGGGGATTTCAGTAACTCCTTCTCAAGAGGTCACAGTTCGCATATATATTCATGGCGTCCGGTTCAGTCAGCGATGCAGGTGTCAGCTGGGGGCCCACCAGGGGCAAATTATCAGGCTTCCGGTTAGTATGGAGGTTATACTGCTTCACCAGCTTCTATTTAGCGACCTACGCTAGATCGTACATGTTACAAGTGTGGTGAGATAGAGGACATTAAGAGGTATTGCTCCAGACTCAGACAGAGTAGGCAGGGGACTTATTATCAGGCTCCCCGAGCTCCATTTACACCAGATAGAAGGGGTAAGGGTCGCGCACCGGCAGGGCGGGGCGGCCACACCTCGGGTAGGGGTAGTTCCAAGCCTAACCGAGGCGGTCCTCAGGCTGGTAAAGGCGGACAACATCTCGGTAGGGGTGGGGCCCAGACCAGATAGGGTAATCATGGTGGTTCACAGGCTACAGGAGGGCGCGGTTACTTGTACGCTTTTCTAGGTAGACTCGAGGCTGAGGCCTCCGATGCTGTCATCATAGGTACTATCTCAGTTTATGACCAGATGGATTCTGTTTTATTTGATCTAGGTTCTATTTTTTGTTATGTGTCTACATATTTTGTTGTGGGTTTGGATATGGTGTGTGATACTCTTGATGTTCCTATTTATGTATCTACTCCAGTTGGGGATTCAGTGGTCGTAGATAGAGTTTACCCATCCTCTGCGATTACTTTTATGGGGTATAGTACTTGGGCAGATTTGATAATCCAAGATATGATAGATTTCGATGTCATTTTGGGCATGAGTTGGTTGTCCCTACATTATGCTATACTAGATTGCCATTCTAAGACTATTACCTTAGCCATACCCGAGGCACCTAGACTTGAGTGGAAGGGTAACCGTAGTCCCCTCCTTAAGAAAGTCATATCCTTTGTTCGTGCTAGGAAGCTAGTGGACAAGGGTTGTCTAGCTTACTTGGCACATATCTGTGACACTAGTGCAGATACCCCATCTATTGATTTGGTTTCAATGGTACGCGAGTTTGCAGATGTGTTCCCCGCGGACTTGCCTGGTATGCCACCTGATCGTGACATCGATTTTAGGATTGATTTAGACCCAGGGACTCGTCCTATCTCTGTCCCACCCTATAGGATGGCACCAGCAGAACTCCGGGAATTGAAAGAGCAGTTGCAAGATCTTTTGAGTAAGGGGTCTATTCACCCGAGTGCCTCTCCTTGGGGTGCTCCTGTGTTGTTCGTTAAGAAGAAGGATGGGTCTATGCGTATGTGTATTGATTACCGTCAGCTGAATAAGATAACTATCCGGAATAAGTACCCCATTCCCCGTATTGATGACTTGTTTGATCAGTTACAGGGAGCTTCTGTGTTCTCTAAAATTGGTTTAAGTTCAGGGTACCATCAGTTGAAGATTCGGGTAGAGGATGTTCCTAAGACAACTTTTCGGACCAAGTATGGATACTTTGAGTTCTTGATTATGTCTTTCGGGCTTACTAATGCCCCAGCTGCGTTCATGGATTTGATGAACAGTGTGTTTAAGATCTTTTTAGGCTCATTCATAATAGTGTTCATTGATGATATCCTGGTGTACTCCAAAAGTAAGGAGGAGCATGAGAAACACTTGAGGATTGCTCTTGGGGTATTGCGGGAGAAGGAGTTATATGCTAAATTCTCCAAGTGTGAATTCTGGTTGTCTTCTGTGTCATTCTTGGGGCATGTAATTTCGAAGGAAGGGATTATGGTAAATCCTCAGAAAATTCAGGCAGTCAGGGAGTGGGCTAGGTCCATATCAGTGATCGAGATCCGTAGTTTTGTGGGTTTGGCTAGCTACTATTGTCGGTTTGTGAAAGGGTCTGCCTCTATTGCTTCTCATTTGACTTACTTGATTCAGAAAGAGTTATCGTCTCAATGGTCCGATGAGTGTCAGAAGAGCTTTCAAAAGCTGAAGAGATTGTTGACTACAACGCCTATTCTAGCATTGCCTATGGAAGGCAAGGATTTTGTTGTTTATTGTAATTCTTCACGTTCTGGTTTGGTTGCTGTTTTAATGCAGGAAAAGAAGGTGATTGCCTATGCTTCTCGGCAGTTGAAAGTGCATGAGAAGAACTATCCTACTTATGACTTCGAGTTGGCAGCGGTGGTGTTCGCGTTGAAAATTAGAAGACACTACTTGTATGGTGTTCACTGTGAGGTATATTGTTACGTCCCGTATTTTATACATTAGGACAATCCGGATTAACTATGATAAGTTAGGGCCAAGACCTTTCCGGGACATGAAGTCGGGACTTTTGACCTTCGATTTTATTTTGAGACATAAGTTGTACATGAAATTGTGGGCATGGAACACTTAGGAAAAGTTGGGACCAAAAGTCATATACTTAGAAGTTGAAAATCATGCAAAAATAGGCCCTTTGGCCGTGTGGCTTTGGAATTGGTCCCACACATTTTGTGGCCAATTTTAAATGGTCCAACTCATGTGTGGGCCATGGACACTTGGAGGGTTCATTTAGGAGCTTAAAAGATGACTTCTAAGTCATCTTCTATCATTCTACACATAGCAAAAAAATCAAGAAGTTGAAGAGCAACAACAACAACCATTCGTCCAAGCCTAAGAAAAACCAAGTCCAATTTTAGCCATCCCAAAAATATTTCCTTGGTGCAAATCCACTAATTGAAGGTCCCTAAGTAACGTGGAAGTGTTATTGGAGCGATCAAACCATCCGTCTAGTAGATCGCAAACCCTAGCCTATTTGTGGAGTTGAAGAAGAAAGGTAAGATTTGATCTTGTTTTATGCATTGTGAACATTTTATGCATGTTGTAGTATGTTAATATGGATGAAATTTGTGAAATATAGTAAGTTGGAGGTGAGCCGTGTATGGTGTGTATGGTCGTGTAGATGTGTGTGTTGTGATTGGGTTGATGAATTGATTATATGTAGCATATTTAGTTGTGTAGTGTGGAGAAAAGAATAAGAATCATCAATATATGTATATGTGTAGTGTGGCCGAATGTAGGTCATATTGCATGACAAGAATGGGTTATGGTTGTGTTTTCGGGTTTGGGACTGTTTTCGGGAAAATTGGAGCAATTGTTGAATTGTTGGAAATATTGTGTAAATTGTTTAAAATGTCCTTGAATATTGTTGGTATGGGTTTGGGTTGGTATTTGAATGTATGAGCGGTGATGTGGCTTGAATGTAAGCCGTCCAATTGAATATTATGAATGTTGTAGAATGATGTAAAAGAGAGTTATTAATGATATATTGCCTTTCGGATTGGTCATTGGAGTTGTTAGGTTGGTTATTGTTGTTGTGATTGTTGATTTGGCCGAGTTAAATTCTCGGGGTTGGCCTATTTACAGGGGAAATGCTGCCCAAATTTCTGTAGAATTGAGTGTTAGTTTGGAATAAATCGCCTAAGTGCCTATGTCTAATGTTTGATATTCGTTAACGTATTTGTAGACCTTGGGGAGCCCGAGGCGTAGGTTGGGATTAGTTTGAGTTGGGCTAGCTTGGAGTGCGTACGAGGTATGTAATGCTCAAACCTTCCTTCTTTTGGCATGCCTTAGTTATAAATAGATTATGTCACGAGCCTCGAGGAAATTCTAAATTCGCAATCCGAGCACGTTATGACTCTTATATATATTTCTTGGCATTCGTATGTTTGATGTGATGAAATATGAACCCTTATGTCTTTGAAACAATTGATTTCCAAGTGTTGCACAAAAAGTTTTGTTTTAAAGAATTCCGTAACTATGGACGCCGTATCTTTCACATAAAGGCTCGGATTGCTCCGATATTTTCGTAAGAGTTTGCATGGCGTATGATGAGTATGTTCTCCATAGGCGGGCCCGGCTCGGGTCGATACCCGTCCGTGGGTCCCGCGACTTTCCTTTATGTAATTCGGAAGACTTTTGAAAGAATTTGGTATGACTATTATTTTGATTCTCATGTATGGTCATTTTACTTATATTTGAGTCCATGATAATGATTTTATGCATATGGTTACTCACGACTCTGCTCGTGCGTTCTGTTATATCTTTCACCGAGTCCCGGGCCGGTTCTGTTGTCGTGCGCACTTTGATATACTCCGGTGTTATGCTGTGTTTATGGTTCACCGAGCCACTCACTAGAGAGTCGGGTTCCACTTATATTGGGCGTTATGCTGTGTGACGGGGACACGGAGATGTGAAACCTTCTGGTGTTATGCTGTGTTATGGCGCCATCGACGGGCGGGCGACCATATTTTATGTGCCCTATGCATGACTCATATTTTGAGAGTAAACATTTTGCTATTTTGGACTTGCACTTATTTTCTGTACTTCTATTTCGTTTATGCCTCAGATTTGTTTTCTGTATCTTCTGCTTTGCATACTCAGTACATATTTCGTACTGACCCCCTTTCTTCGGGGGGCTGCGTTTCATGCCCGCAGGTACAGACGCACAGTTTGGTGATCCACCAGTTTAGGACACCCTCTTCTGTTGTTTGGAGTGCTCCTTTCATTCCGGAGCCTGCATTTTGGTATATATTTGTTCTTTGCATATGTACATATTTGTTCAGGGGTACGGCGGGGCCCTGTCCCGCCATATGTTTTGGTTGGTCTGTTTAGAGGTCTGTAGACGTATGTGTGGGTTTGTGCCTACTTCTGTACTGATGTCTTTGTATGATCCCACTCGCCATGGCAGCCTTGTCGGCGTGCACTTGTATATGTTTTGGGTCGTTGCGCCATTTGATAGCCTTGTCGGCTTCTGATATATATATATATATATATATATATATATATATATGGTTGTGTTGAAATGTGTCTGAGACAGTTTGATATAATTTGAGGCAGTGTGTGATATTTGTGCCTGTATACGCTATCTGTATATGATTCGGATTGGATAAGTGTGTTCGGGTGCCCAGTTCGGGCACTAGTCACGGCCTACGGGGTTGGGTCGTGACATATATACTAACCACTACAGTCTATAACATGTGTTCACTCAGAGGGATCTAACTCTAGGCAGTGGAGATGGATGGAACTGTTAAAAGACTATGACATCACCATTCTGTATCATCCTGGTAAGGCAAATGTATTGGCTGACGCATTGAGCAGGAAGTCGGCTAGTATGGGAGGTATGGCTCGTTTGATTTCTTCGGAGCGTCCGTTGGCTAGAGAGGTTCAGACTCTGGCTAAAAGTTTCATGAGGCTGGATATTTCTAGCATAGGCAGGGTGCTGGCTTGTGTTGAGGCTCGGTCATCATTTTTAGAGCAGATTAAGGCTAAGCAATTTGAGGATGCAAAGTTATGTAAAATACGTGATAAGGTGTTGCGTGGGGAGGCCAAGGAGGCCGTGATAGATAGAGAGGGTGTGTTGCGAATTAAAGGGTTAGTATGCGTGCCAAGTGTGGGTGATTTGATCAAAATTATTCTGACAGAGGCTCATAGTTCGAGGTATTCCATTCATCCTGGCGCGACTAAAATGTATCGTGATCTGAGGCAGCACTACTGGTGGTCCAGGATAAAGCGAGATATAGTGGAGTTTGTTTCTCAGTGTCTGAACTGCAAACAGGTGAAGTATGAACATCAGAATCTTGGGGGTACACTTCAGAGGATGCACATTCCTGAGTAGAAGCGGGAAAGGATAGCCACGGACTTCGTAGTTGGTCTTCTGAAGACATTTGGGAAGTTTGACTCTATTTGGGTTATTGTTGATAGGTTGACTAAGTCTGCCACTTCATTCCAGTGAAGATAACTTATGATGCAGAGAAATTGGAAAAAATCTACATTCGTGAGGTGGTTAGGCTTCATGGGGTTCCTATCTCCATTGTGTCCGATAGGGGCACAACGTTCACATCCAGATTTTGGGAGTGTTTGCATGAGGAGTTGGGCACGACGCTGGATCTACAGCATTCCACCCACATTCTGACGGGCAGTCTGAGCAGACCATTCAGGTCCTTAAAGATATGTTTCGTACGTGTGTGATAGACTTTGGTAGGCATTGGGACCAGTTCTTACCTCTGGTCGAATTTTCATATAACAATAGTTACCTCTTGAGTATCGATATGGCTCCGTTTGAGGCGTTGTATAGGAGGAGGTGTATGTCTCCTATCGGTTGGTTTGATGCGAGACCTTGGGCCACGGATCTTCTGAGGGAGTCCCTAGAGAAAGTAAAGGTGATCCAAGCTAAGCTCCTAGCAGCCCAGAGTAGGAAAAACAAGTATGCGGACCGCAAGGTCTGAGATCTTGAGTTTGGAGAGAGACAGCAAGTATTGCTGAAAGTCTCACCCATGAAGGGTGTGATGAGGTTCAGAAAGAAGGGCAAGCTTAGCCCAAGGTACATTGGGCCGTTTGAGATCCTCAAGTATGTGGGGAAAGTGGCTTATAAGTTGGCTTTGCCTCTTAGTCTATCAGGCGTTCATCCGGTGTTCCATGTGTCGATGTTGAAGAGATACCACGGGGATAGT